>NC_085015.1:15829744-16139744 GCF_963854185.1 Sardina pilchardus
TCATGACGGCGCTTAAATGTGAAGTCCTCTGTCAGCTCACATTACCAGTTGTCATGTCATCAGACATGAATGAGGACTGTCATCATGGCTATCATCGATGATTATAATAATGTGAAAACATCACTAGACTCGGAATGGCATGACAACTTGTGGCAGGTACGGGAGCCGACACAAAATGGTTTCGACAGTTTTTTGAAAGAAGATTCAGATAAAGGTTTAGATGCATATTTCAATTATTTAAAATGGCAGGTAAAGTTTAAAGTCCAACTGAAGCTTATTTAGGAGGAAGGACAAATCTATTTGCTAATATACTTTAAGACCATGAGCATAATCTTACGCAAAAACACGGATGGGTCAGCTCAATGATCCTACACACCACACCACATCTTTAGTTCATACACAAGAAACTTGACTACGTATGCCCATTGATACGGGTTATGTCATGTTGGAAAATGAACATTCTAAAGAATATCTGGGTTCTAAAACCGTGCAACTGCGACTAGATATGGTGAATGTTTTGTGACGGCGTGCAACAGCTGGCAACGACATGCAACATTTACTGTAGTTCACACCACTTGGTGATCTTTGGTGTGAATTGTGCCTTAAGGGTTAAATTAGGGCCCGTACAGTGACCACTGACTCCTCTGTTGATGCTCCTATTCCAAACTAACAGCTGGTTTCTTCTGTCTTAACTATGCAGCATTAGGAAGATCCAGAGGTATGGTATCTCTTTCCTCTCGCTCTTTCTTATGATAGTCTCAGCCTTGTCTCACGACCGATGCTCACTCTGACCATCATCTCAATAATGTCTCACATCACGAAAAAACCCTGTTCCTAAAACATAAGAATGGATATTGGTCATGATTGACTTGTTTTCTACAATCAGTTCTGTGTGAATGTAACCTTGCATATCACCTTGCATATCTTTGCATAATTGCTAAATAATTAAACACAAACAATTAATAATAATCACAAATCAAGATGTAAAGTAAAATTAAAATGCCAAGTGAGAAGTGAAAAAAACTAAGAAATTAAAAAATGAAACACTAAGAAATAACGAGTAAAAACTAAACGTTTTTTTTTTTATTATTATTTATTTTGTTGAAGTTTATGAGCTTATTAATACTGAGTGCTGTTTGGAATTCTCATCTCTGTCACCTCCCCTGGTCCCACTCTCTCATTGGCCATGGGTCCCACCACGCCCCTCCCCTTCCACCCTTCAATTGGCTGACCGCGTGCCCCGCCCACCCCCGTTTGCTCTGCGATTGGTCCTCGTGGAACGTGTGTGTGTGTGTGTGTGTGTGTGTGTGTGTGTGTGTGTGTGTGTGTGTGTGTGTGTGTGTGTGCATATGCGTGCGTATGTGTGTGCACATGTGTGAATGCGTGTCTGTGTGTGCGTGCATGTGTGCACGTGTGTGAATGTGTGTGTGTGTGTGTGGCTGTGTGTGTGTGTGTGGCTGTGTGTGTGTGTGTGTGTGTGTGTGTGTGTGTGTGTGTGGACCAGTATGGGTGTGCGGGTGATGGACACGTCGTGGGTGTCGCGGCGCGGCCCGTCGACGGCGCGGAAGACCTCGTCCACTCCCCCGAGCCTGTACCCCCCCGGGCTGCCCGGTGAGGGGGGCATGATGCTGGCAGAGCTGCCGGGGGAGCTGTCAGCCTCCCCCTCCCCCACACCCCCGCCAGGCAGCAGCGACCGCGCCAGGTAAGGACCCCAGGACTGGAGGGAGGGCTCCCTACAAGACAATCATCCGCTCCCAAACACACGGACACACACAGATATACACACTCGCACATGCACACACACACGCTCCCTACAAGATAATCATCCTCTCCCAAACACACACACAGACTCACACACAAACACGCACATGCACTCACACACGCTCCCTACAAGATAATCATCCTCTCCCAAACACACACACAGACACACACACACACACACACACACACACACACACACACACACACACACACACACACATACACACACACACCTCCCCCACAGTGCCAGGTAAGGAGGCCAGGACTGGAGGACAGCACACACACACACACACACACACACACACACACCTCTCACCTGTGCCCCCTCCCAGCAGCAGCGACTGTGCAATCTCAGGACAGACACCAAGATGGACACGGTCCCTTCAAAATAACCGCCTGATGAAAATACACACTCTAATCAGCAGAGACACTCATTACCATTCATCAACTGCTACTGTCACACACACACACACAGTCCAGACTTAAACACGCACACACACACACACACACACACACACACACACACACACACACACACACACACACACACACACACACACACACACACACACACACACACACACACACAATGTGGTGTTCTTCTTTATGCCTCTTCAAAACACATTTTAACCAACACACTGTCACTTTTCCTTATCTGCTTCTTCTTAGTGTTACTTCTGTCTTGCTGTTGCTTCTTTCTCTCTCTCTCTCTCTTTGCCTCTCTCTCTCTCTCTTTTGTTCGCTCTCTCTATTATTCTGTCCATCTTTATTGTGTCTTGAGTGTTAATGATGTGATCTGTCCAAATCATTCGCTGTGTGTGTGCTTATATGCTTGTGCTTGTGCTTGTCGTCCACAGTGTCAGTCACCCTAATGAATGAGACTTGTGCTATGAATCCAGTAGTTTGACACAAATAACATATTGCGTGGTCTGGATTCGGCCTTGCTCTCATTCCGAACCAAAAGCATACAAGCGTGTTTATGTGTGTGTGTCTGTGTGTGTGTGTGTAGATTTGTCTGATCTGCCAAGCCATGTGCATCTGTTGTTAATGGGCACAGTTTGATCTTTCTCCTGACAACACAAACAACACTTTTGTCCCCTTGAGTGCTTCAGACTTGTGTGTCTTATATAACAAGAAGCACAAAAAGCACGCCATGCACACTGAGGGGTATTCCACAAAGCCGGTTTTATCACAAAACTGGGTAAGTTAACCCAGGGTTTGCGGTAACTCTAGGTTTTCCGTTCCAAGATGAACACGGTATGTTAGTTACTATAGAAACATATGCTCTGAACCTAACCTGGTCGGAGCAGGTTTTGAGCAGGTTAAGTTTGAAAGATAACCCGGTTTTTGCTCAGGGTAGGCTATTTAAACCCGCGATTTCCGCAGCTTTCTCGTGTTCGCAATGGCATGCCCTTTTGATGAGAGGCCTATTGACATCGGAGCGCAAATAATTCGTGCAATTCACCGAGAGTTTGATAAGACCACGGCTCGACATCTTGATGAATTTTGGCTGAAGCCATATCGTTTTTTACGTTAATCTTTAATATATTTAAATAGCCCTACGTTAGGCTACCAATCGTGAACCTGGCCTCAGTTCACTGAAAACTATTTGCATAGCTCTCCGTTTATTTGCGACGTGTAGTTTTCTGTACAGTATTTGAGATGCTGAGCATAGGGAAAGCGGTCTGCCAATCAGTGCGTAAAGTCTGTCTTGCGCTGGAGCGGTTATAGTGCGCGACTTGATCCTCTTTCCTGGCCACAACTCACGAGGGTCATCATTAAAATAGAGTTTCACCAACTCTCAGGTCACTAATGCTTTAAGTGTCCCCAAGTGGCACAGACATTATCCTTGCTGTTGACTTTTTGATATGGGTATCACTATGATACCATTCGGTAACAATATTATGTCATTGGGTGCATTGATGGCACAAGTGCCTTTAGGTCCCAGCCATATATGAGGCCGATTATCAGGAAAGGCTATCACAAATGTTTAGGTATACGCAGCCTATATTGGCCATTTCATATCTTCGAGATGGTTTGTTAATCGCTGTCGATTTTATCATTAGCCAAGAAGATAGCCTATGATGCTTCGTACATGATTACTTATGTGGAGGCACAATTGCCTGGTTTGGTCTACGATGCAGGATGTAATTTGACCTATAGATTTCAACAGACTGCGTTGCATTATGAACATATCATAGACCTTATATAATTGTTGTGCTTGTGCAAGATAGCTAAAAGTTTGTATTTGGTCGCAGCGCAATTCGATGGGTAGCTCCTTGGGGATCGAGGGTATCCATGCCTCCCGACGCTCATCACCCTAGGCTACCCTAATCCCGCTCCTGGACCACAGGCAACATTTAACCTGGCACACAGCAGAACCCGCGATTGAAAACACATTTGGGATATTGAAGTCCATATTTCAATGCATACGTAGTATAAGAGTGTGTCCGAACGGGCTTGCGTAATTGTTGCATGCGCCGTCCTCTACAATATAGCCATTCCGCGCAAAGAGATTTAGAAATGTATGTGGAAAAATAATATAATTACTACCATGTCCATGAATCGTAGTGTTTCATCTTTACTTGATCAGATGATCGCTTGGGCCCATCGGAGTCGCCTACATCTTTATAAAATAACAGGTTATGTGGTAGGAATGCTAAGAAAACTTTAACTGAGATATGAATAGATTCATAGTTCAGATATTTAGGAACGTGCTTTTGTCATGAAACGTATGCATTCACGCAGTCAGCGATCCGCTACCAGGGTTTCTCTGAATGGCAGAGGCTTTGGTGTTACTTTAAAAATCTTTTTCTAATTTATTACAGCCTGCGTTCGAGTTCTGAGAAACATGCGGCCCGTTTCTCGCCTAGAAATCTAGACGCCCCTAGCGGCAGCTGGCCTGTTTCGCCCTTTTCATCAGGATTTCCATGCTCCATACATCACGTCTTTATAGGTTTGGCGTGTACGCGCACAACCCAGTGTTAACCAACCCCGTGTTGATTAAACTATTTCATAACCGGCGCGGTGGAACCGACCGCTCTGTGTTAGTCGGCTCAGGGTCAATCAACCTAGAGTTCAGCGTTAACTCTGTGTTTGTTAAACCTCCGTTCGTGGAATACCCCTCTGGACTATAAGCATATAGAATAGATAAATACAGTCATTTCCTGCATATAAGCCGCATTGTGTATAATGTGTTTTATGCAAGTTAAAAGAAACAAAACCATTTTAACACCATATTAACTGCCCCCCTGTATTAACCTCATAGCTGAAGAAATTTTGCAAAAATCAATTTATAAGCTGCGGCTAATAGTCGTGAAATTACGGTACTCAGTGCCCTTTAAGCTGTGAGTGCATTTTGCTTGGCCCTGTCTTGCTCTTGCCACTGTCTCTTTCCTTCTTTTGGCTTCCTTTCTACTGTGTATGTTGATTCTCTGTCCCTCACTACTGTACTGTAAGTCACCCTCCACCACCATCACCCACTCCTACACTACTGTATAGCCTGGTTGTTCCCCACCTCACCGATTTTTGACCTGTGCTAAGAATGCTAGCCTGAACCAAAACAAGTCTAGTCAAACCCTTCTAAATTACCTTCAAAGCACCTCCAAATGCTCATGATATAAAAAAAGACTACGTTACCCACACTCCCCTTTTCCTCTCTCAGCTAACACCTCAGAATGCTCATTTAAAAGACTACGTTACCCACACTCCCCTTCTCCTCTCTCAACTAACACCTCAGAATGCTCATATAAAAAAACTATGCTACCCACACTCCCCTTTTCCTCTCTCAGCTAACACCTCAGAATGCTCATTTGAAAAACTACGTTACCCACACTCCCCTCCTCTCCTTCCCTCTCAGCTAATGTCTCTCAGGCCACATTGCCTCTCTTTTCCCCCACCTGCTGTGAAAACTCTGCCCCCCCCCCTCTCCCCCTCTCGCTTCTGTATTTACTTCACGTCACGCTCTGTCTATCTTCTCGACATTTCCGCAGCTCGGACGACGCGTCCTCCTCCAATTGGTCGGACACCTGTTACATCTACCCCTCCCCCGAGGAGGAAAGGCCCCCGCCTCCTTACCCTTTCTCTTCGTCCTCCTCCTCCTCCCCTTCCCCCTCTCCCTTCGCTCCTTCCTCTTCCTCCTCCTTCTCCTGCTACTCGCAGTCTCACCATTCCCACCTGTCCACCCACTACCACCCGCACCACCAACACCACCCGCACCACCAACACCAACACCACCACCACCACCACCACCACCACTCCAAGACTCCATCCTGCTCGCGTCCTTCCGCTCCGGGCCCGGAGTCGGTGGCCCCGGGGCCGTCCCCCCCTCCCCCGCGCTGGTCGGGCTACAGCCCCCCGCCCCTGCCGCCGTCCCCCTCCCCGTCCCCGTCCACCTCCCTGTCCCTGTCCCCGTCTCCGTGCCCGTCTCTGTCCCCGTCCCCCCACCCGCACCTCCACCCGTTCGCCCACTCCCACCCCCCCCACCCGCACCCGCACGTGCTGTCGGCGTCCTCTCGCTCGCCCTCCCTGGACATCAACTCCAACCCCAAGCCCAGCTCCCTGCTGCTGCTGCCCAAGCAGATGTCCCTGTGCGAGCACGCCGCCACGCACACACACACACACACACACGCCCACGCGCACGCCTCGCCCCTCGCCTCGCTCTCCCCCACCTCCGCCTCCGCCTCCGCCTGCGGCCCGTTCCCCTGCGACCCTAACGCCCCGCCCCCACCCCTCCCTCCGCCCCCGCCGCCCCTCTTCGCCAAGCCTCCGTGGGCCGCCTGCGTGTGCGGCCGCGAGCGAGGACCCCGGCTGACTAGGTAAATGCACGCTTGGAGCGCAGCGGCGGCGGCGGCAGCAGCGCTGCTGCGCCAAGGCTGTCTCGGATTGTGCCTGATTCAAAATGTCATTGCAGTGTCATTACGTCAAAAAATATGGCAGTCAGCGGTCTAAAAGGGTAAGATACAGTACACACAAAGAAAGAGAGAGAGATAGAGAGAGAGGGAGAAAGAGAGAGAGAGAAGAAGAAGGAGAGAGAAGGAAAAGACCAAGAAGGGCTTCCTCAGTAGTGTTTCTCATCTGCTCATTCTACAAGCTGTGTGACATTTTGTTTTAATCATATTTGTCAACATTCGTTTTTATTTCTTTACATCTGAAAAAACCAAGGTCACATTTTCCATTATGTGGAAGCCATCACTCTCGCAAAGCAATCATCACCAGTGAAAGTTGTCAGCTTACGCCAGAATTATGCCCACACCCAGACCTGGCACAAAAAATCACCTGGGCATTGGGCCAAGGGAAGCCGCTTGCGCTTCTGTTGCAAATGAAGGAAACGTGGCTCTACTTGTGCTGCCCCCTTGTGGCTGTTGATGTGTATTGACAGGGCTGGATGGCAATCCTTCATGGGGATGTTTACTCTTTGTTTATTTTTTTGTCATTTGTTTTTATTTTGCAATGGCTGCAGCAGTGCCATCACACATTACAGTTGTTTTTATTATTCAGTGGTGAGTCTATTTGGAAAAAAATTGTGCAATGGGGTGTGTAAATGTGAGTGTGAGAGTGTGTGTGGTGTGTGTGTGTGAGTGTGAGTGTGAGTGTGAGTGTGAGTGTGAGTGTGAGTGTGAGTGTGAGTGTGAGTGTGAGAGTGTGTGTGTGTGTGTGTGTGTGTGTGTGTGTGTGTGTGTGTGTGCGCATGTGTGTTTGTCTCTGTGTACCTAATTGTATATTTGCTTACTGGTTAATTTTCTGTTTTTCATCAGTACTTTGAAGAACAAGGAACTCTCCCCTGTGATTGGCCAGAAAGCCATGCAGACAGCGCCATCTAGTGGCTATTCACTGTGCACTGAGCCAAGTCCTCACACTCTACGGAAAGGTGCGTGTGTTGGGAGTTAAGGACACTGTTCATTGTACTGTATGATGTCTGTTCACTGTGTGAGAGTGTCCATGTCTCTCTGTTAGCATCAACATGCTTAAATATTTCTCTCTCGTTGCATCAATTTACTTAAATGTTTCTCTCTTGTTGCATCAATATGCTTAAATATTTCTCTCTCGTTGCATCAATTTACTTAAATGTTTCTCTCTTGTTGCATCAATATGCTAAAATATTTATCAATATACTTATACAATATATCTTCTTGAAAAATCTTTCTTTCCTCATCTACCCCCCCCCCCTCCCCTAGTCTCTAAGAAGCTGGCTCCCATCCCCCCTAAATGTCCGTACCCTCCGTCGGGCGCCATGTCTGACCAGTCCACGGGTCAGCCCTCTCCCATCAGCCTGTCCCCGACTCCGCCGAGCACGCCGTCCCCGTACAGCTTCAGCTACCCGCAGGGCTATGCCACCATCGCTTCGCCCGGCGGCGGCGGCAGCAGCGGGGGCATGCAGGCCACCACGCCGCCCTCGCTTAGCTCCGCGGGCGCCATGGGCACGCTGCCCAAAGCCCGGCCGGCGCCCAAACCCCGCCAGCGGCCCAGCCTGCCGCCGCCGCAGCCCCCCAGCACCCCCGGATCCAGCCCCCAGCCGCTGGAGCACGCAGGCCTGCTGGAGGGCCTCTCGCCCGGGGAGAGCATGTCTACAGGTGAGGGGGCACCGCACCGCACAGCACTGCACAGCACAGAAGTGATCATACTGTATGTGTGGATGTATACTGTGTGTGTGTGTGTGTGTGTGTGTGTGTGTGTATATATGTGTGTGTGTGTGTGTGTGTGTGTGTGTGTGTGTGTGTGTGTGTGTGTGTGTGTGAGAGAGAGAGAGAGAGAGAGAGAGAGAGAGAATGTGTGTGTACTATGTGTGTGTGTGTGTGTGTGAGAGAGAGAGAGAGAGAGAGAGAGAGAGAGAGAATGTGTGTGTACTATATGTGTGTGTGTGTATGTTTTGTGTGTGTGTGTGTGTGTGTGTGTGTGCATGCACATTATGTGGAGAGCAGATGATCACATATGATTGCAGGTCTCCTTTACAATGGTTGTGTGTCTGAGGGGTTTGATTGTTGGCAGCTGGGTCTGGATTTGTGGCCCTGATACAGGCCAGATCTCTTGCCCTCTCATTCTGGCTCCATACATTATTATCGCTCTCTCTTTTCTATCTCTCTCTCTCTCTTTTTTTTTCTCCCTCTATCTATTTGATCCTTTGGATCAGTTTCACTCTCATATTTGACATCTCGCCTTTTAAAAAGAAAGTGTCACGTGCGCTTGTCTACATTCTACACTACACCTTTCATCTCTTCGCAATTATAAAAAAAAGTCAAAATGTGATATTCATGAAATTGTTTTAATTGATATGTTTACTTGTTGAACTTGGAGGCATATATGAAGAGTTCATGCAAAACCCTCTAAAAGCCGCCTCTGTCAAAAAATGAGATAACAATGGTGAGTGAATTCTCTCCACAGATAGTACATGTAATACGTTCATCCAATAGTTTCACTTCAGAACCCACTCTCCTCCTGGTCTGAAATATAGATTTGTAGACATAAACCTTGATAAAAATAAAATGCTCATTTATAAGGAAAGTGGTCAGACAGATTTAGAGGGGTTTGCATCTGAACTCTTCATACAGCAATTAAGGCCAATTGTTACTGTTTCCACAGTCTAGATCCTCTTTGTCGACTCCTTGTATTATTGTTTATTATTGCAGCGGTATGAGACCAGTCATTGGTTCAGTGTGAGGCAGTGAGTGAGGGGTAAGCAGGTTCCAACTGTACCAAACATCACGCCTATAAGCTTGACCCTTCCCAGCCACCGTTCCAATTCACGCATTCATGCTAACCGGTCTGGCTCAGCGATTCCGTATACGTGCATTATATACCTGTTGTTGTTCACACGGATCCAGCATATGTATATATCTATATGAGCATATATATGTATGAGGGGATGAGACCTCTGTGTGTGTTTGGTCCTCCACTAACTGTCCTGTCCCACCAGTGCAGTGCTGTGCATGGCATGGCAGGGCCGAGGAGCCAAGGGGCCGAGGCAAATGCATGGCTTAGTGGACCAGTCTGAATGGGGAGTCCACATGCAGTGCACAAGCGATAAGATACAGGCACTTACGTATGAGTAGATATGCGTACACACGCGCGCGCACGCATGCGCAAGCACACTCACACACACACACACACACACACACACTAATCAACTTATGCTTAAACGGACACATACATTCATTCGGACACATACATACTATGAAAACGTACGCATACATTCACAAACACACAGAAACACACACACATACTGACACTAGACACAGAGAATAGAAACTGACATGGATAAATGAGTTTATTGATGAATAATAACTACATGTAGTCAGTAACGATTGACTCGAGTTGATAAATTGGTTGATAAATTGATCAATTGTACTTGGAAACACCAGTATAGACTGTAGTGTTTGTAGCCCAGCGCTCCAGTCGAGAGCTCATTTCAGAGCGCTCAACATGGACTGACAGACTTCCACTTCGCCCCCCAGTCTCCCCACAAAGTCGCACCCCTAACCAGCCTCCCAGAACCTCCTACCCCACCCCACCCACTGCAATCTACCCCACCCCACTGCAATCTACCCCACCCCTACTGCAATCTACCCCATGCTACTCTTGATCCGTCTTGACCCCAGTCCAGTGCTTGGGTCTGGGATCAACCTGACCAACCCCCAGCTTCTGCCCCCACCTCCTCTCTCTCCACCACTGGTCAGACAGCATTCTGTTGCCCCTGCCTGTGCTTGCCCTGAGCCTGTGGACACCCTGCGATGATCCCCGTCACCACGATGACCATCATGTGTCCCAGCTCCCATACACAGCACCACCGTGCAGCTAGGAGAAGCACTTCACAGCTCATCGAAGCCTTGCCATTTCTTGGGGCCTAATTTATATTGTATATTATATATTTCTATTCCTATGATGAGGAAGTGCTTCCCTTATCTGCATTATTGGTCTGGTCATGGTTGCTATTTAACTGTTGTGAGTCAATGTATTGTTGATTTTTTTCCCCACCAGATGTACACGGCAATGCTGTTGCTGCTGATGTTTTCATTTACACTCCAAAGTGACACAGACAGACAGACAGACACAGACAGACAGACAGACAGACAGACAGACAGACAGACAGACACACACACACACAAACACCGAGTTTAACTGTTTGTTTCCTGTTCCCCTGGTCATTGGAGAGAACTACCACAATTATAGTATATTCAGAAATCAACATCAGACTTCAGGATACTCATTAACTCAAATGGATTCTGGGTACTGGTACTGTGCTCGACAATGACCAAGAGAAACATCACATACTGTATGTTCATTTTCACTCCTTAGTGACATGCGCACATACACACACACACACACACACAAGCACGCACGCGCACACACACACACACACACACACACACACACACGTAGACACACATAGTGGCTGTCTTTATCATCAGTATGTGCAACTCCTCCCCAATGAACCATTTGTTTTTGTTTATCATTTACTAAAATATGTAGTAACTATATCTCTTCCTCTTCTTTTGTCCCTCTTTTTCATCAACGCTGCCTTTTTTTTTTAAATTTTCTCACATCTCTCTTTTGTCATCCATCGCCCCCTCCTTCTCCTCTTTCTCCTCCTTCTTTGATCCCTCGCTCCACTTCTCCTCCTCCTCCTCCGCCACCACTCGCCGGTCAGACTCTTTCTGCAACCTGGACATTCCTGCCATCAACGTGGAGCTGGACGGCATTCTGGACGTGGCGTACGGCGCCCTCCACAGGCACTCTGTGGTCATGGCGGCGGTGGCGCTGGAGGCGTCGACGGGCAGGGCCGAGTCGGAGGAGGACTCGGAGAGCACGGTGTTATGACGTCATCGCACACTCGGCCGATCACAGACCACTCTCACCTCCGCCGCGACCTCGAGCACCGACACCGCCTCCGCCACCCCTGGATGCTGTACGCCCCACCAAATGCGCAGGATTGCGTTGCTCCACCTCACTGCAACTACGGAGGCCTGTAATGCCCAAAATACTCCCCCCCGCTAGCTTTTCCTACAGACTATGAAATGACATTGTCAATAAACAGCATATAAGATCACTATTACACCGAGTAACCGGACCAGGAATATCACTGGCAGAACTCAACAATGAAGCATCATCACAGGACAGTTAGATTTTTTTTTTTAGCATCTTAACACATTTTGTTTTTATTTTTAATGCTGTTATTTTTATTGTTGTTTGTGTCTTTTTTTTCTTTTTCTTTGCCTTACCCATTTTGCCTTTAACGACCTACGAGCACAGAGCAAAGCTGTACAGGAAAGTCACTGATATCTATTTCACAACAGTTTGTTTGATTTCCCTTCATGGTGTCGTTGCAGTTACTGTACATGGTATCTCTTTCAACCAGTCCAGAGTTGACCAATCAAAACTACTTCCTGTATGGTCATTGTCCAGGGAGTTATACCAGGTAACGCAAACAAATTATGAGAATGTCCACAGAGTAAGTTTTATGATATATAGCCACAAAAAAGTCACTCTTTGAAATATTTATAGGAGAAAAAAAGACAGCAAAACAACTTTATTTTTTAAAGATGAAATAAACATTTAAAATTAAAGTGTATACAGTGGGTTGTATAGGAACAGGGGGCTTAGAATGTACTGTGAGAAAAGATTCATTATCCTGTTGTTGGACATGGAAATCCCCATTGTGTGTGCGTGTGTGTGCGTGTGTGTGCGTGTGTGTGTGTGTTTGTGTGTGTGCGTGTGTGTGTCACTTGAAGTCCTTGGTCCCCCTCAGTGTCGCATTACCACAAACTTGGATGGTTAAGCACCTATGACCATACTCGTGACTACAGGCCACAACAGCAGGTCATCCACACCTGCCAACAGGTGTGTGTGTGTGTGTGTGTGTGTGTGTGTGTCCAGTGGCCAATAGCTTAGTAATTATTTTAGAAAAAGTAATGGATGTGTTCAAAACGGGGAAATGATGTCCGTCCATTTAGTTACCTTCGGGGTAAAACCGCTTTGCTTAAAACATATTGGTGTGTTACTCACCAAACAGAGAGAGAGAGAGATAGACCGCTCAGGATCTGGTGTGAACCCTATTGCTTTGATACTGTTTCAAGTCAGTCAGTCAGTCAGTCAGTCGGTGTCGTTCTCGTTTACTGGTCATCCAATGTAGTTTTTCTTCAGTCAAAGGCCTTTTTTTGCGAAGGCAATTGATTACGCATGATTTTCTGAAGCAGAACATATAACACTGCTTTAGATCGTTAGTAATATTATTGCCAGTCACTTCACAATATTTGCATTCATCTTCACACACACACACACACACACACAAACACGTGGCCATTCAAAGACCATTATCCTCCTCCCGTTAAGATATCATGGCTCCTTGGAAAAAGATCCATGTTGATTACAACAGGCTCAGTTATGTGCTTGCTTACTTAATATGCCATTCACCACATTGTTACTCTACATCTAGATGCAGTATGGAGAATCCTTGTAAATACAAGCTGTATGTGTATAAATGTGAATGACAAAAGACAAGCTATTTATAAAGAGAAAAATGTCTATTATATGGATATATATATTGATATGGTGGTGTTTATTTTTAACTGCCTCTCCAGTCAGTCCTGAGCACAACGTTTTCAGTATCACTTGGTATGCTTACGCATGGTGAGCTTTTGCACTGTTTTCCACTGCTGAGCATACCATGCAATGTATCAGTTAGTACTGAGGTAAGACTGCATTATTGGAACGGATTATTTCATGACACAACTCAACTCAACTGTGCTCCATCACATATTTGTAGTGTGTGTGTGTGTGTGTTTGAGAGAGCGAGAGAGAGAGATCATGCATGAAGGCTATGTCACATTTTATTTCTCTCTAACTAAATGTCTTTGTTAATGCTCAGTGTGGCACAATAGACAGCCCTACATGTGTCAACTGTCAACTTGTCACAGAGATTCTTACGTTTGTCACGGAAATAAATACATTTAATAAAACCACAACAAAAAGCCTATCACAGTCAGTCTAGTAACCCAGCATCCAAAAACCAAACATTCACTACATACAAATTAGTATGCAAAAAGTGTAGAACACCTTTCTGCTAAGCTGAAGTGGGATGATGATCGGGATGAAGGAGAAATTCCAGAATGGATTGTTGTTTTTATTTTTCCAGAACAAAACAAAAGTTTTTTTTTTTTTTTCCTCAGGTGGCTGCTGGTGTAACATGCGTTGTTTGACAGAGCAGTCCAGCCCTAGGCTCAGAACAGCATGCTTCCAGCACCTGAAGGTGGGCAAGCTAGCAAGGCTAAACCTCATGGGTGCTAGCTGACGTCTGCTACTGCTAGCTTAGCTAGCACATCTCTGTTGTTGTCAGGAGGGTTTAAATCAGAGGTGGAGAAGTCCAGTTTCAGAAAGTAAAAGTCCAACTGTGTATTGGATCTACCTGTGTACTTAACACAGGCGATCTCTCACAAATCAGTTGCTCTTCCTCCTCTGATTTACATACTGACTGCACGACTGGCTACCATAACATTGACTTAAGCCAGATGTGAAACAGACATGTGCTACACTTGGGCCATGTCAGCCCCAGATCTATGCTATAGGCTTAGGCTAGACCGGGTGAGACTTGTGCGAGACTAAGCCTATGGTACTTAGGCTTGATCCGAAGCAGAACTCTGTCAGACCTTGGGGGTATTCCAAGTCTGTGGTTTAGTGACACACCTGGGTAAGATAACTCATTTTAAGTGGTAAACCTCCTACAACAAGATCCCAATGGCAAATAAAGCCTTATAGCTCTTCTATTAGGAGCTTTATGACTTACTCTGAGTCAACTTAACCAGGTTTGTGACTAAACCACTTACTTGGAATACCCCCCTTCTCCATCATCAGCAGCTATCTGGGCTTGTGTGTACTGTACTGTCGATGTCCTTGTGCTCCATTAGCAATAAAGATCAGGTTTGATGTGAATAGGCCGACTGGAGGGTTCTGTCTTTGGAAATCAATCTTTGTTGTATGTTGTGTAACAACTGTTGGAAATTGTTTTGTAATTTCATAATTCCTTCTAATCACTGAGCCATAAATTGTGGCACTTCTACATGAGAAAAAAAAAACGATTTGGATCTTTTTTCTTTTCTCTCAAGAGTGTAAATGAAATTGAAAAAAAAATGTTGCTAAAGGTTGTGATTTGATAATGTTTGGATATTCTGAGAATTACTGGGCTATTTTGTACAGTACGTGTCCGAAACCCTTTTTGTTTGTGCAGAAACCAGGTAGCGGCTGATTTTGAAGTGGACAAGAGGGGTAATTCCTGTTATGTGGTTTGGTGTGAACTCAAAGTACATGGTGAACCCTTTGCCTTCATTGTCCTAGCAAAGAAAAAGAAGACGTGTACAAGTCCGAATGTAAAAGAAAGTAAAACATGTATCATTATAAGGGGGTTTTGAAGAGTTCACAGCAAAGATTCTAGAACAGAGCTCTGTTCTAGAATCTTTGGTTCACAGCCTACTCTGTTTACACATGGCCCGGCTATTCACAGAACAAAGTTCTTAGAACACCCCTCCTAGAAGCCAGCCCCGTCCAGGATCCACGTCTGGTGATGTCAGCTGCTACGTGGCTAACGTCTTTGTAAAGAGGGATTGTTGTAAATGTGATGAGGTGTGTCAGACAGTGCTTTGTACTGTACATACGTATTGGCTGTTAGAGGTCCCTGAGACCCTGTTCAGGAATTGATCTTGTTTTTATTGGAAGCATGCCCTTTGGAAAGATGATGAACAAAAAACGTTTGTGACAGAATGTAGCTGTTAATTCAGTGGTAGCTATTTGATTTTGTTGGTGGGAGATCAGTGTGTCTGTTGGTATGATTATTCAAAAATTGAAAGGAAGTGTTGGATAGTCTGCTATAGTGTCTGGGATGTGGGGAAACTCACTGTGATATTGGCATTGTCTCGTTGATATGCTGTCATGTCTCAACCGCTCTATCGTCCTGATTTAACATTAAAGTCACAGAGCATCGCAGTTTATGAGTTAGAAATGTTGAATTATGCTGTTGCTGATGATGCGACGTTCCACATAACTCTGTGGTATGAGGTCACGTGTTGTTTGACATTCATTGGCTAATTAATGTATACGTGCTTGACACAAAGACCATACCCATGACCTATTATTATTTTATTTATTTATTTATTCGGGTCAAAACCTTCATTACTCCAGAAGCAGCATGCCTTAGCTCTCATCAACCTCTCACCTTTTTGTATGTTCATGTTAGGCAATGCGGATGATGGATCAATCAGTGAGATGCATCTCAAACACTTTGGTGTTTATACTCTCCATCTTACCTAAAAAGACCATTTGAGCCAAACAGACATATCTGTACAGTTTACTCGTGGTGCATGCATGTTTATTCGTGATAATTTTTCACATACATACATACATACATACAGAACATACACAATATACAGACATACCATAAAGAAATAATTTTTTGTTCTCCACATGGAATCAATGAACGGGGCCAAAATGAAAGAAAATCTGTTTGTATGTCATTTTATTTCATTCTTATGTTTTCTACAGAATGGCTTGTGTCAGGCACAATGGGGAATATGCCTTCTTTGCCCCTCTCCTCCAAGACACTATGTGCTGTGCTTAAAGAAAAAAAAAACAATTCTCATCAGAATGTGGTCTCTATTAAAAACTGCATTTGTAATGAATCTCGTCCTTTTCACTGTTTTTGTTTGTGCGTATATCTTCTATACATTCCCATTTTGTTCATAGTAGCATTATGCATGTGGGTGTCATCATTAAACAATACAGTACAACATAACACTGTGCTAAAAATGTAAACGACGGGTCAAAGGTTTGGACTCACCTAATCATTGCTGGGTCTTTCTTTTTAGGACTTCATTTTTATAATGTAGGGCAAAACACTCACATGTTAATCAAGAACATTTAACACAGCAGCTACAGCAGATCCCAACTGTAGGCTTCTGTTAGAACTATCATCAGGTGACTCTGAAGAACAACCATAGACCATGTGACAACTGCTAAGATCAATACTAGATTAAAAAAATACACATGCATCACTGTATTCTTTATAGATCAGTGGAGATAACTGATGATGATGGGGTGATATATTCATATCAATATTAATGCTGTCCACATTTGGTAATTTAGAACAGCAAGAGAAAATGTCAACAAACACATAACATTAGGGGAATGTTAAAGGTTTGCTGAAGGTCACACAAAATAAACTTTAGAGGACATTCAATAAAAGACATTATAAAAACTGTTTTACTGGCTTTGCGACAAACGCTACTGCACCCTTCAGTACACGTTTTGAAACGTTCCCGAAACTGCTGGCCAGGTTTTGCCTGCCATAGCCTGCATTCCATGACTGAAGACAACAAACTAATTTGAATTCATAATGTGTTCATTGCGGTTAGGGTGGTTAGACAGGATTTGTTTTGAGAGACTGGAAACAGCTTGACTCTCATTTCAGACCAGATCCAAATGTGGAGGTAGTAGGAAAGGAGTGGGAATATCACAACCTCAACCATAAACAGTAAGTTTTGATATACTATATTTCTTTTGGGAGTAGGCATAGGTAAAATGTTGATCTAATGTTTCTTGTGTGCTATAATGCAAACTATTATATTACTGAAAAGTGCATGGTTCCCCCTAATTTAACACACCTGTTCAAGGTCTGATCATAATCAAATGGGTGAGCTTTGCTCTGTAAAAATATCATAATGTGTTATGTTTTAACCCTATCTAAATAAATGATGCATTCAACAAGGCAATCCTGTATTACCATGTTATGCAATCAAACTGACTTTGTCTTTTAATCCTAGTATACCATTTATGGTATTGTAATCTTGTTCACTGGTTATTAAACATGTCTTTATTGATGACAGTTTACACATTTCAAATTATTCAATTAATATTTCCCCACAGTTTCCACATTACCATCCCCTACATATAAGCAACGACCTCTGCAAAAATGAATACTAAAGGTAGGGCTACTCACCTAATGTCAAAATTTAAAACAGTTATTGTTTCAATTATAATTTCTAAAACAATTCTTTAGCCATCTGTTTGACTTGTCTGGTTGCTAGTTTGTTTATTGGGAGGTGTACAAAATATGTACTTTGTTTAGTTTCAAGTCATATTGAAAAACAAACATATCCATGACTTCCATTGTCCTTAATTGTCTAGGTGTGAAAAGAGGCCTTGAAAATGAGCCATGTACTTCGCTTGGCCTCACTGTAGAAGGGAATAAGCGTTTCTGTATCCCTGCAGCCGACAGAGAAACAGGTGAGACCATTACAAGTGTCTGAGTAAATCACAAATACAGTAGTTGTTAAACATGGAAGATTTAACCCTGTCATTCCTAATTAATTGTTAGATTATTAAGCAAAGTATAAGTTTTGTTTTTCTAAATCTTCAAATTAGTTGATTATATTGTGAAGGCCATATTAGTGAAAGAACCAGAGTTTATATACACCTTTTATTTTTAAATTGTGATCCCAAGTGTTGACACAGCAAGACAACATACTCATCAGAGGACTGAAGTGGTTGAGTGAATCGTAGTGCGTTGATGTGATGGTACTGATCCAGTATTTATCCTGGATTTGTTTTTAATTGAATTAGATTTAATTTAATTCAATTCTGACAACTGCAGGAAGACAATGAAGAGAAGCTAGTAGTATGGATAAATGTCTGTCATGCATTGTCAAAGTAAGGACAACCTTTTATGTCAATGAAATATGTATGACTGTCATGATTTCATCAAAAACCTTTGATTCAAATCTCCACCCAATTTGGGTCTTCAGAAAAGGTCTCACTAAAGGGATTGGGAAGTTTGATCAAAATCAACCACCTGATACACATGAATTTGAATAACTCATTTGTTGCATTTGATTATCAAACAGGAAGTGAGTTCCTTTGCTTAATTAACAGGAGAATTAATGTGAGTGCTTACTAGTGTCTTGCCTTTGACAGACCTGTTTTGCTACTCGACTTTGTCAGTGTTGCTCGCAGTTATATTTATTGTAATTTATGCTTTCATTTCATGTTGTGTGTTATAACAGATCAGAGTTCCTTACGACAGGCAAAACTAATTATGTCACAAGTCATAAGAAAACTACACTCAGTTCCTCATTGTAACTTCAACGAAGAATTCTTACAGTACATCAAGTAAGTATCATACTCTAGTGGCCACAATAGTTGTACTACCGGCATTTGATTTGGTTTTGTGTCTGGTTATAGGTCGATGATTTCAAAGCTTGATGCAACCTCTAAGAAGAAAACCACGGTGGGTGTGTTTGGTAAATCGGGAGTGGGCAAGAGCTCCTTGATAAATACCATCTTGGGAGAGGAAGACCTGTTGCCATCAGGAGACGTGACTGCATGCACCTCAGTCATTATTCAAGTAGAGCCCAGCACAACTGACTCAAACTACACAGCTGAGATTGACTTTATTCCCATAGAGGTATCTACAGTAGGCCTACAGTATATGTATCAGATGTACTGTAGTTCCTAGAAAAGTCTCAGACATACAATTGAAGTGTTAAGTTAGTGTTATGATGAAACAAATTGAAATTTTAGTTGATCATGTATAAGCTCCAGTGAATGAAATCAAGCAATGCATACTTGAAATTACTAAGTAACTTTTTGAATTGAAGTATGTTAGTGTTAAGATTTATGAATAGGGACTGTGCACACCATTTTTTTTATTAACTAAATGGCAATGCAGCATTTTATTTTACCGTACACAACCTGTATTTGTATTTAATCAGGAGTGGGAAGAGGAGGTTAAAAAACACTTAGATGCTTTGTCACAAGGCACAGAGAGGAATGAAGATAAAGACGAAGATACATTGAGCACAGCTCAGGAGACATTACAAGCCGTTTATGGGGAAATTAGACCAAATGCAACCCTAGAAGAACTGATGGATGAACAGAATTTTGCAGCCATCCCAGAATTCCTTGTGTCATCCAAGAAAACAGTATCACGCTCCAATGTAAATTCTGCTCTAAAGTCTCTGTTATTCTCAGAATAGCCCTAGGAGACATACCATTGTCTCTGGATTGTGGTTATCAGGTTGCTTAACTAGGCTTACCAACTTTTTGAAAACTGTTTACTGATCATTTTAATTATTGTGATGTTCATATTCATATATGTAGTCTAAGTCACTTTAGGCAAAATTGTCAGCTAAATACAATAAGCATAACGATAACTACACATAAACAAGTTAGACCACCAGAACTAGGGAAAGCTGACGTGTAAAGTAGCAACTAGCAAGAATGGCTGACAATACTTAAGTGACAAACTAGCAAACTAGCCACTGGTAATGTTGTCTTGCTAGCCAAACTGGATAGAGTTTAGAGGTTTTGTTTATATGTATATTGTTTAGATATTACTATTACTACAACTACTACTACTATTACTATTTAGAGACAATTTGGGCATATTTTTGAAGAGTAAATAATAAAAAATAAAAAAATAAATCTCAGATTAAATCTCTGAACACTCTAATGACAACTGACTACCTACACATCTTGTTTTTTTTTTTTTTATTTGTTTGAATAATACTTTATGAATTATTCAATTATGTATCATCAGGCCTCTGAACTTTCAGAAGAGATCAACTGCTTCACAAGGTCTGATGATTCCAGCCCTGGACAGTACTTCTGGCCACTGGTAAAAACGGTCACCATCAAGATACCCTCTAGAAAAGGCCTTCAAAACATTGTCTTTATTGATCTTCCTGGCACTGGAGATTTCAATAAAAGCAGAGATGAAATGTGGAAGAAGGTAAAAATCTAACTTCAGACAGTTGAGGTCAGCCAGACTTCCAACCCAACTTACATAAAGGGCTTAATTAGCAAAGCATTAGCATACCAGAATAAAGCAATACGCCCTGATGCTGTCGTTTACACTGGTTTTAGAACAGCTAAGGGATTGTTAGGCACATTGTTACAGTAGGCTAGAGTTTTTGGACAGCCAAAAAAAAAAAAAAAACATCAAAGAAAAAGAAGAAGGGTTTCCTGGCCCGCCAGAGTAACCTTCTTCTTCTTCTTCTTCTTCTTCAGGGAGGTTATTTTGGTGGCTGTGTACCCTGTAGCCTTTTTCAGGCCGCCAGGTGAATAAGGCGAATTGGGCAAGCTATTTGTATTTTTTGTGTATGGGGAAAAACAATGTAACCCAAAATGACAAACTTATTTCACACCACATTGCAAAATACAAGAATAGCTTGTCTCAGAGCAAAACATGTTTTGTAGGTCCATGTTACACCACATTCCCCCTTTATCAAGTGCAATGTAGCTCTGTGGCTCATTCTCCCACATTCAGGTTTTCATGAAAACGGGGGAAAAAACTCGCAGTTTGTGCTGGGAATGCAAGGTCAATTTCACTTAAGTCTATCAAGCACATTTTAAGACAGTCCTGGGTTCAGATTTGTACCAAAAAACATGTAACTCCCCTTGTTAGTTGTATAAAAATCAGTTTATGGGTTGTTTTAGGCATTGTTTATATTATAGAGATTTGACAAACAGCTGCACAGCTGTTTGAACTGTTTTGATTGAATGAGTTGCCTCAAGGTCTGACATAATATCACATAGTATCATCTGCAGTTAATGAAATGCAAGATAATGCTGATGTAGCCCAAAGTACAGTATATAGATGTATGTACATGTACTTGAGTAATCTAATGGTATCAACTACAAAACATTTTCTAAGATGTGTATCCTGTGATCTAGGGGGATTTTTTTTTTTTAAAATAACCTTCCCAACATTGCGCATACCTGTTATCTAACCATGACTCCATCTTCAGTGTTTAAGCAGATGTTCCATGGTGTGGATTGTCAATGACATAACCCGGGCTGCAACTGACAAGGAGCCGTGGAAGATTCTCACCAGCTGCATCAAAGACATGGTGCATGGTGGAGATTGCAACAGCATCACTTTCATCTGCACAAAGACGGATTACATCAATTGCAAGTCATACATGAAGTGAGCCATCAAATACACTCATCCATCCAACTATCCATAAGTCTGTCCGTCGAGAACATACCACTAGCTATGAGTTTCATATCCTGGCATTAATATCACTAGAAATTACAGTGACAGGCCAACCTCACAGTGCTGTATGCTTGTCATTCCCAGGAATTGCAAGTTGAAGGATAAAGACCTGGATATCACAGCAACACAGGTTGTAGGATTTATCAATAGGTGATGTTCAGGTAAAACGTTATATTCATCATGGCATTTAACATAATTTGTTCTACTAGGACTCAGTGGAGCATGGAAAACAGCTGAAACTGGCCTGTATACTACATCGGAATGAAGAAGCCAAGAAGAAAGTCAGGACAATGTTTTCCGATCAAACAGAGATAAGGGTATATTGACAGCGATGCATTTTATGATCGAATCCTATTTTCCTTTTCAGATTTTTTTAAAGACATTTGCAAGATTTCTCAAGACACATCTAACGAGAAAACTACAATTAATCTGACTCCAGATTAATACATTTAATAAATCAATAATTCATTCAATTAATACATTGACATTGAATATATTTATCAGCTAGTAGCATGGCTCACGAGGGGAGATAAATGGTGGATGAATTAACAATTTCATTGTAATGTAATGTAATGTAATGTAATCAATATCAAATCAACTGAATGCAAGGTACAAGTGTACTTGGTATCTCTATCCACTCAGAGTTACAATTTGGAGCAAAGTTTAGAAGCTTCACATCAATGACCAACCTTAGTAGCCTACTTTTTGGTTTAATGTACATTTGAAATACTGATCTATCAAAACATTGAGTTTATTGTATGGAAATATTTGGAAAAGGAAATTGTCTTCTAACTTTACAATATGTTTTGTATGTCTTTTTTTTATCAGAATAATTTCAAATGTGATGAGGACTTCTTGAATGTCTTCACAGTTAGCTCCAATGATTTCTTTCAGCAGAATGAGGATGGCTGCATTTTGAATGAAGAAGACACAGGTGTGTGTGTGTGTGTGTGTGTGTGTGTGTGTGTGTGTGTGTGTGTGTGTGTGTTTCAAGAAATACTGTTTGGCCTAGCTAGCCATGAAGGATGCATACATTATTTTATAAAACGTATAGTTCTGGTCCTTGATAATGATTGGTTGAATCACATCCGATGCCTTTGTATATTTTCCCGTCCAATATAGCATGGCTGAGACCGCATTTTGTTCTATATTAATGTGCTTACGGTTAACAAGATACAAAGTAGGCTAATACAGCTGCTGGAAGAATGGACTCCGTGGAACAATGGACATGTAGTGTAGATGAAATAGCTTTAAAGTATCATGATTATTTGTTTATTTTGTACCAATTTTGAATGTCCTATGCGGTAGCCTAGCCGTTATATATAAGCCCCTTGAGGCCGCTCTATGTTGTGAATATAGCACAGCTGATTCTCCGCCTATCACAGCCAATCGAAATTGCAGACAAAGCCACCAAACAGGACGTGAGGTCATATCTCAGCAATACATTATATCAAAACCATACTTGGTACATTCATGAGGGACCCTATTGTGAAGAAACTTGTAATTACCTCAGCCAAGGAGGTTATGTTTTCGCTGGGGTTTGTTTGTTTGTCTGTTTATCTGTTTGTTTGTCTGTCTGTTTGTCTGTCTGTTTGTCTGTTAGCAAGATAACTCAAAAAGTAATGGAGGAATTTCACTGAAATTGTCAGGGAAGGTCAGAACTGACCCAAGGAAGAAACGATTACATTTTGGGAGTGATCTGTAACACCGCCGGGATTCCGGAGCCGAATACGTTTTTCGCTTAGTGGTGTAATGGCATGGTATGGCCACGTGGTGGCGATCTGAATAGTTTAGGTTTAAATGTATGACAACCTAGGAAGAACAATACAGGCGGAGGTCTGAGTGCTCTCTGAGTGCTTTTCTAGTTGTTAATGTGTTTTGGGATTTTAAAGTTACTAATTCTGCCTGACCATACTGTGAGAAGTCTAAAGGCCAACACATGCCAATTTGTGACATCAACTTAATCGATCAGGCCACCATTTTTTTCATTTGTGACAGAACTTAGCACAGATAACCTTCAGACTTAGCCTCATGAAAGCTATTGACTGAATGTTGAATATTTGAAAATATTCATCCGTCACAGTGAATTGAAATTGGCACTGAACAGTATGGTTACCTTATAAGTCAGACAGTCTTTGGTTGCTCAACATAAAACTTGCTGTGAATGCTTTTAGCTACAGTATGTGTCTGATGTCATGGCATTGAGTTGCCATGGCAACTCCAGCTGCTCGGCCCCCTCATTGCGGTTTTCAGCTATATTCATCATCAGTGTTAAACGTATTGCAAGTATAATATATATTTGATCCTTACAGAGATCCCAAAGCTTTGGAGACTACTGGAAAAACTTGACCGTGGTCATCGTAGTACATCAGTAAAGGATTACATTCAAGGAGCACATGGTATTCTGTCTCTGATCCAAGGTGCCAAGAGTATTGCCGATGACACTGTGAGTTTTCACCAGTAGTAACAGATCAGAGCAAAACATTTATTTTAGACATTTGTTTCTTAGTGTATTTTCAAAATATCCTCAACCTTATACTATTATATAGTTAAAACAAATAGTGGTCACTGAACTGGTAAGAGAAAACTCCACAGAGGTGCCAATAGTCAATGAACTGCAGATGTATTGTTAATGATATTAGGTTGGATCTCATTGTGATTAAACAAATCGGCCTTGTAGAGAGATAAGTTTAGAAATACTTGGTATTTATTGTAGACTGATATTTCAGTCATCGGCAGCGAAGCTAATGCTTATACAATTTTTTGTTTTCAGGTGAAGGTGAAACAGTATGCTATGAAAGTTCTGAAACAAAATTTGGCAGAAGAACTGTACTTCTTGAAGGCATTCCTCATAAGGCAGTCCAATCATCTGCAGTTATGCCTTTCTGAGGGGGTAAACGAATCAGAGAACCTTGCCCTGGAAACTGCCGATAGAGACATAATAAAAACAGTAAGAACACACACACACACACACACACACACACACACACACACAGACACACACAGACACACACACACACACTGTGTTGTACCTACAATGACTAGTAACTTAGGTCCAGTGTTGGGGTTGTTATTAGTAGGGGTCCAAACAAGAGTTTCTGGAGTTTCTCAGACATTCGTCATGGCAGAGCCAGCAAAAAGAAGCAGAGAGCAAGTTAACCACTGCCGGAGGAGCAGGGAAAGAGGAAACAGCAGACTGACCGATTGAGGAGTGCCTCATATAAAATGTGCATAAGAGAGTGCATAAAATATACGCTTAAGCTGTAGGGGGAGCTCTGCAGAGAAAACTGTTATTTGGTCTTAGGAAAGGAAATTGTCTGGTCTTGTAACTTTGTTTTAATTAGCATTGGCGCTACCTAACGACTGTTATATTAGGGTAGATAACCCAAGCTAACTCAGCAAGCCAACAATAAACTGGGTTACTTAAAGGAATATTCCACCATTTGGGAAATTACACTCATTGTCCACCTCCCCACGAGTTACAGTAAACATTTTATTTTTATTTTTACCTTCCTCCAGCTCAGTAAAAATACACAACGCTCCGTCTCCAACACTCCAAATGCGGTGGCTGGGTTTAGGGATGGGGTTATGTCATCATCGAAAATGCCATTTTTGCTGTCCACACAGCAAAAGTTTACCAGGGTCGTGTGGACGCAAGCTAAAAAACCTTAACTGGTTAAAAAAAGCCCAGCATTGCGTTGTGTAGACCTTAAGCCTAACTTTACAGTGACTGGCCAAATGTTTAGCTTACTGTCCGTAAAACATTTGTTTATTTTTCATAGGTAAACCTGCTTCACCTCTAGATGAAAACAATCGGCTAGATTAAAATATTTAGGCAACAAATGCTTTACTGATGATGAATTATACATGAACAATAAATTACTAATGATGAACAAACCACTAACTAACAAATGCTTAATAAATGATGAATTGTGTGTAGTTATTATAAAGTGTTACCAAAATATTTAGGCAACATGCTTTTATTCTTCATCACCGTCAGCCAGCTTGTTTTCTGTGTGCTGTTTGTGTAAACAAACTAGTGTGTGCCCTCTGTTATCAATGAAAAATGTTCAATCCCAAATAAATTCACTTTTTTCCAGAAAATAAAGGATGCAAGGGGATATCATCAGACATTCAAGGCCTTGTGTGAGAACAACGGTTTCAGGAGGATGAAAAATGGAACATTTAAAGATCTGAATGCATCTCTTGCTACCTACATGTACAAGCATGTTAATGGACAATTTCAACATATGTTCCCAATGCAAGTAATTTGTGTTATTTTAATACAATTACAATTAGTTTCTTTCTCGCATTTTTTGCAAGTTTTAATTTCTGAAATAAACTTTATATTCCAGGGATGCCCCATTAGTGGGAGGAAAAACAGACAAATCAATTAGAGGGATGCTGCACAGATTCAACATCATCAACAGTGACATCACTGAGCTTTATGGGGAATCTCTTGTGTCACTCAACCTGACTTTCATTAAGACTCAGGTACAGGTATCATCATGACCTATGCCTCCTCTTGTTTAATCTTTAGACGAGTATACAGTTGAATTGTGTGTGTAATAATAAACTGGGGAGGGCCAGACCAAAACAGAAAGCCTGCATTCTTGAGTTGTTGTAGAACTTTTCATTACAGCAACAAACAATACGACTGTCTAGTAGTAGATGTGTTCACTCTCTTTATTCCACCCATTCACAGTAGTGAGAGGACTATTGCTTGTTTATATACTAACTAATTTGGAGTTATGGGTTATTGCAACCAACAAGTCTCATCAAACAACTGTGTTGCTTGTATGAAAGTTCAACCTTAAAGCTTGGAATAACATAAAGATGTTGCTTAGAATTTAAACAATAAGGGCACAGACATTTTATTGCATTTTCACTCCTTCAGCAAAACAGACTGATCTCAAGAATCGAGGGCAACATTTCCCAAAGGAAAAAGAAAATCTACACCTCTCTGTATGAGTCCATTCTCTGCACAATGCAACAAGTTTACCCAGGTAAGTTCAAAGACTCATGTGCAGCCCTCAAATGCTTTTGTCTCATTGTTTCCAGCCTTGTGTTCACCTGACTTTTGTACACCTTCGCATTCACCTGTGCTTTGTTCATTGTTCATCTGTGCCTTGTTTGCCCTTTAGTCCCTTAAAAGCCCCTGTGTGTATTCAGATTTTTGACTCACCATTGTATATACTGTATATTTAAGTATATATACTTTTTTGATCCCGTGAGGGAAATTCGGTCTCTGCATTTATCCCAATTTGTAAATTAGTGAATACACAGTGAGGTGAAGCACACACTAACCCAGAGCAGTGAGTTGCCTGCCCAACAGCGGCACTCGGGGAGCAGTGAGGGGTTAGATGCCTTGGTCAAGGGCACTTCAGCCGTGGACTGGTCGGGGATCGAACCGGGCCGGCAACCCTCCGGTTAGCCCTAACCAGGAGGTCACGGCTGTCCCACGGCTGAGCCATATCACCATTAGACTGGGTAAAACCAGCCTGATCTGCCAGCGATTGGATTTTGCCCTGCAGCTCAGTACAGGACACCTGCACATTTATCTCTCCTCCTCCCTTTCCATGTTTGCTGGAACCAATCACAAACTGCCTGGCATATCCACCAGGTGCACCCGGATTGTTGGTCTGATTGGTTTAAGGACTGTCCAAGTCATTTGAACTATATCCATTGATCACACCTGTTGTGCAGTAGAAATATGATTCATGATATTATCAAAAGATTGAGATTAGTGATAGCCAGGCTATATCACCTGCTGTGTGTGTGTGTGTGTGTGCGTGTGTTTTTAATAAAGTTTGTTTTGAGCCAAATATTGTTGGCTGTCCTTCATTTAGGTTGTTAGCTGCTAGACTGATGCATTCATTACCTACACTAGTTTTGAGATCAAGTTGCGTCAAATTGTTAAAGGTGCAGTGAGTAATTGTGCAGGGAGTCGCATTTGTTTATATTTATGTTATGTTTACCTTTTTCCGAACAACATTACATTTTAACCAAGGATATTCCCAGAAAAACGTAACACAGGGTTTAATTTTTATTTGAGAGACTTTTTTTTTCTGGTTTCTGGAGTCTGGGCCTCCTGCAGAGACCATATTTTTTACAGTGTACTCACAGAATGGGCAGCTGGGTCATGAAGTGTTGATTGCTTTACGTGACAAAAAACTGTGCCTTAAAGTTTGAATCCTCCTGTGTCTCTCTGGTTGAACTAATTTTACTATGAAACAAAGTCACCATTCAGACTGTTTCTTGTCAGAGGCTGCACGAATACATGGAAAGAATTCTTTCATTGCGAGGCAGAGGTTGTTGACAGACCACATTGAGAATTCAAAGGCAGACATGTTTACCAGAGCCAAAACTAACATGATGGAACTCTTTGAAAACCTTACAGTGAGTCCTTTGTCCCATTTATGCTAAATGTAGCTTTACAGTATGTCTTACAGTAGATACATCTAAAAATCTAAAAAATCTCAAAATCTTTTCTCTTCAGGAATACATTGAAAAGACTTTGAGAGAAGAGTTGGATGATATTGTAACACATGCCCTTACCATTAAAGATGGGCTGCCTCTTCCAGGTAAGCCGAATATGTATGACTCCAGGATTAACCACAGGATCAGCTTTTCTTTGTGGTCTGTTTATCCCTTTATTAACAATTTTACAAGAACAAAGTTAGACATTTTAGCTCATAACAGGTCAACTAATGTCATTATCATAAAACATGATGCATGCAAACAAACTTGCCCAAGAATGTTTTAAAAATGTGCAGGAATTACATAGATTCTATGTGGATCATAATGACAGTTAGTATACTGTATATCTTATGGTTTTTTTTCACATTGTAACATTGTTACATTTCTGCTGTTTTGCAGATATCAGTCGTGAGGTGAGAGAGATGGAATCACTTGCCTCCAGTTTTGTTGACCTTCAGTCGTGAGGAAATGTAGACCAACAGCAGTGTTTCGTTTCATGGGTTTCATTATATATGCTTTTATGTGTTCTGTTTTCTTTTTTGTTTTTTGTTTTTAACTTAAATACATTTTAAAAAATTCTAAAATCATTGTAATGGCACATAAACTCATAGTAGGGCAAATGCCACCTCTGCCATACTCTAAGCAGGTTTTATCACTTTTAAAACAATCATAGTAAGTGGCTGTTCGGGTAGCTGTTCTACAGATTGTGCTTCTCAAATTTAGGGGGACCCCGAGAGCAAGTACAGTATATACCCTCTTTGCCTCTCTCCTCCAATACACTACTGTAGGTGCTGTGCTATGTAACTGCACCCTAAAGTATGTTTTTTGAGCTGTTGATTAATTGAATTTACTCATAAGTGGTGAACTACACTATTACCACGGTTAATATTGATGAAAATCGTGTTTCCGGAAAAAAGAAACATTTTGTATGATTTTGTATTGGAGATATAGCTCTCCGCGCCTTCTACAGGTTGAAACATGCCATGGCATTTTGGTCCAAAATGCTATTGGAATGCTGACAATAAATCCTGCACTTCTCTGGCGAATCTACGTCACCGGGTTGTTACAAATTAGGAATGAAACACCCCAACACCTGCTGCCCTGATTAGGCTACCTGTGATAAGCTATGTCTGCAGCACTCATTCCCAGATTGACACAAAATCACCATGGTTTATTGGCCGCAGCAGTGCTGCACTACCTTCCAAATTTCAAAATGTCCCGCCCATTTTGAAAGCCTTTTTCAGAAATGTGAAGATGGTGGAGTTATGGGGTGCAGTTACACTTTAAAGAAAAATAAAAACAATTCTCATCAGAGTGTGATCTCTATTAAAAACTCATTTGTAATGAATCTCGTCCTTTTCACTGTTTGTCTTGAGTGACATATCTGCGTCTTCTATATTCACATTTTGTTTATAATAGCATTTATCTATAGGTCATTAAACAATAAAGACATATTGTGCTAACACTGTGCTAAATGATTATGTAATTATTATATATACAACATATATATATATATATATATATATATATATATATACACACATTTATTCATAGTTTCCTTTGCCAGCACGTCATAATTTCTCCCTCAATCTCCCTGCACTCACTCGTTTTTGAAACTGACAGCTGTCATACAGGCTCTTGCGTTGAATCCAGGCTCCCCCGTCCCTGGCAGGCCCCAGATGTGGATGTTTTCCATGGTTGAATGGTGGTAAGGTGAGGACTCTGGAGTGACAGGTCTGTGCAGCTCCTTTTTCAGTGCCTGTAAGACCTCTGATGGCATTCACAAAAAGAACTTTCCTGCCCACTCCTTTTGCCTTCAGTGTAAATAAATCTGCACTCCACCAAAATCAATTCCATCCATTTGCTTGCTGTGTTTTTCACCCCATCATCACTTCACCTCAGTGAGTCCGAGCCGCTCATCCTGTGTGTGAGTAAAGACCTCAAGAGGAATATTTTCACAAGTTAAATTTAAGTGAGACTTACCTTTAGAGCCCTGTTCTCCTACTGGATGTCTGACCTGTAAGTAGTTCCTTGTTAAACTATTTATTGCCTCAGGTAAAACATGTCATGTTTGGATCTTCACCTGGCAGCTGCAAAGTGTACTGTACGTATTATTGCCATGTCAGGCCAGTTAGACAGCATGCATATCATTGTCAGTCACTTTGGCGTGCAAAGCCAAATTAGCTCACACTACTCAGAGAGTGAGAGTGAGAGAAATAAAAAACTAAAATAGCATGTCGCAGGTCTGTCACGCTACCCAGAGAAATATTCTTTCGTCACTGCTATTCTGGGATTTACAGAGTTACAAAGTTAATTTAGCATAACATCACAAGTCAGTAGGCTACTGTGCATAATACATGTCTGATGTTCTGATCCACCAGATCAAATGCAGGGTTCCCACTTTAAGTGAAAGGTAAAATTCTACTGTATGACTTTTTGCTCACAAAAAAATGTACATTTCCATGACTACAGTACACTATAACCAATATACTGTATAATGAATGGTGCCTATCAAAACAACTAAATAATAAACACAAATGCTCCATTGAAATATGTTTGTTTTATTTCATTTTTTGGCAAGTTAAATTTAAATGGTTAAAAAAACCTGATGTTCCATGACGTTATTAAATATCCATGACATTCCAAAAATTATATGACCTGTGGCAAGCCTACAGTACAAACGTGACAAACAAAATCCTTACTTGGTAGCACTCTGATGGTACGGAATGATACCAAGGCACTGAAGGCAGGAACATTTGTAGACGTACTTAAATGCATTTAACAATTAAGAAAAAAGAGTAAACTAAATGAGAGTAAACTAACCAAAGGACAATGTTAAATGTAACTGATAGACATTTTGAACATTACAAAAATGCTACTGTATATGGATTTGCTATTTTTTATTCTAAAAAGGAGTGTGCTTGGTCTCTTCATTGGCATCAAATGTTTTAATATTCAGGCAGTGGGGCTATATGCAGGATATCAATATGTTTGCTATCCTTTTGGTCAATTGTAGTGATGTTGAAGATGCAGGTGGCAAAATACAAAAGAACGGTGGCTTGATGGTGTCATTGAGACAGGTGTTTCAATTGATGGATAAACTGAAGCTTTCATATCACAATAAAATACACATGGTAAAAGGTACAAAAGGTATACTAGATAATCCACAAGGTGACAGATTGAGAGAAAAAAACATTACTTGTATCCCCTTATCTTACATCTAAAACAGACCTAAAGAAGATTTCCTCCTGGGGTCCTCCTACAGATGAGAAGTGCAATCTTTGAGTAGCAACTCTTTTCCATTTCGATTTCGGAGGGGGGCGATGTTCCTACCCGAACAGCAACTTCTTATGGCTGTTTTACAAGCGATAAAACCTACTCAGAGTGCAGCATAAGTGTCGTTCGCCCTCATAAGAGTTGGAAAATGAAAATGTTAACATGTTTTAAAAGAAAACTGACCACATACAGTGTAAGGAATATATAAAAATGTATATCAAATGATACCCATGAGATGAAGCACTGCTGTTTGTCTGCATTTCCTCACGGCTGAAGGTCAACAAAACTGGAGGCAAGGGACTCCATCTCTTTCAACTCACGACTAATATCTGCAAAACAGTAGAAAATGGACATTTATTTTACATGTACATTGTAAAAAACATTACTATATACACTAAGGGCCCTATTTTGGCGATCAGACACATATGGTCTGAGGCATAATGTTTATAGATATTAAAGGCGTGTCCAGTCCACCTTCACTAATTTAATGATTAATGATTTTGTGATCAAATGCTGGGGGCAAATGGGTTGTTCTTATGTCTCTTAAAGGAATAGTTCGGAATTTTGGACATAGGACCTCATTTCCAACTTTACCGAGGTGATATAGGTGGGTGGAGACCGTTTTTATCACTTTTAACCCCTTCCTTCAGTTGCAGCGTTCCCCTTTGCTAACGCTGTTTCTGAGCTAACGCATTTCAACGGTAACATCCAAAACTTACCAAAACCATCTTACTCACTCCACAGCACACCTGAGACAAGTCAATTAAAACATCAGACTATCGATATACATGTCCGTGTTGATAGAATAATTTTAGAAATAAAACTAACCTTGCAACTCAATGATTTATTACATTTTGAGGGACTAGTTTCTCAATATCAATCCGCCACTGCCATACAGGGAACAAAGTCAAGTCAAGTCAAGTCAATTTATTCGTCTCCCTTGGGAGAAATTTTGGTTAGAGACAGGGTACTGCTGCAGACATACATTAAAACATACAGAGACAGCAATGTGACAGACAGTATTGACAACTAAACAGAGACAAAAAGGTGCATAACTGGCAACCAGATGAGGACCAAAGTGCAAGAGGAGCTGACTGTGCAATCTGCCCTACCTGAAGCTTGAAACTAATGCACATTTAAAGTGCCATTGCACAATTAAGTGCTGGTGCAATCCAAGTGCAGTGCACAATAAAGTACTAGTGCATATCAAAGTGCAGTGCACAGTAAAGTGCAAGTGCATATCAAAGTGCAGTGCACAATAAAGTGCAAGTGCATATCAAAGTGCAGTGCACAGTAAAGTGCTGATGCATATCAAAGTGCAGTGCACAATAAAGTGCTAGTGCATATCAAAGTGCAGTGCACAGTAAAGTGCAGTGCACAATAAAGTGCTAATGCATATCAAAGTGCAGTGCACAGTAAAGTGCTAGTGCATTTCAAAGTGCAGTGCACAATACATATTAAAGCACACATACAAATACTTCATATTAAAAATGCTGGTACAGTTGTAAAACACTACTGGTACATGTTACAGTTCTGCTATTAAAAGTAAACCTTCCTACATTTGCTCATTAATGAGCTTAACTGACACTGGGACAAAGGACTGTTTGAACCGGTTATGTTTGCATAAGGAGACCCTGTATCTTCTCCCTGAGGGCATCAGGGAGTATTCATTAAACAACACATGGAAGCTGTCATTTAAAATGTTTTTTGCCTGAGTAATGACAGCCTCATTGAACAGTTCCTGAGGGTTAAGAGGGGGGTGACCCATAATCCTGCCCGCCACTTTGACCAGGTTGAAAAAGTAGGCTATTGCAATGCGATGCAAGGTTAGTTTTATTTCGAACATTGTTCTATCAACACAGGCATGTGCATCGATAGTCTGACGTTATAATTTATTTGTTTCGGGTGTTCTGTGGAGTGTTTTCAGTGGCAGGCTGAATGTTACCGTTGACTTGCGGGATGAACGCTGCAACTCAAGGAAGGGCAGAAATTCACTGAAAATGGTCTTCACCGACCTACATCACCCCGACTAAGTTGGAAATGAGGTCCTATGTCCAAAATTCCAAACTATTCCTTTAATCAGTCATAGGTCTTAATCAGTCAGTGGTCTGGGCGTAACCTCCTTTAACTCAATAATGTTTGAATGACTGAATACAAATCCAAGGATCATATCCTGCAGAGGAGTTGCTTTTACTATTAGACAAGGTTTTTCTTGGTCAGTGATTTTATTTTTAGAGGATGTGAGATCGATGATTTTTGGATCATGTGCCAGACCACAACTTATGTCACTAAATGCCACAGCCCTTGGTGCAAAGTTTAATAAAAGTGGAGTGCATGGTGAAAAATCCCTCACTTTATTGAGTGCAAGATCAGAATAAGCCTAACTGTCATTTCGCATTCTGAATCTGTATAAAGACAAATAGCATAACAGAACAGCGTGTCTGGTGAAGTCTCTGGCCAGGGTCCTGAAGTGCTTCGTGGAATCATGCCGGTATCGACTGCGCAGGCAGGAGTCGAGCAGGATTCCGCCATACACCCCATTATTATTTAACTATGGAAGATGTAAAGTGTGGGGAGGAGAGTTGGTGGGAGGTGGTTGTAAACTGCAAATAAGTAACATGATTGAAGAAGACGTGTTGCAAATTCCATCCCGAACTTGTAAACGCCATTAGAATAGAATAGAATAGAATGTATCCTTTTTTGGTACTGTGAGGGAAATTCAGTCTCTGCATTTAACCCAATGTAACCACATTAGTGAACACACACAGCACACAGTGAGGTGAATCATACACTAATCCAGAGCCGCACGCTCGGGGACCAGCGGCGCTCAGGGAGCAGTGAGGGGTTAGGTGCCTTGCTTAAGGGCACTTAAGCCGTGGACTGGTCGGGGATTGAACCAGCAACCCTCCATTTACAAGCTCAAAGACCTAACCAGTAGGCCACGGCTGCCCCATTATGGTCTATGTAGAAACATGGAATTTCTGCACATTCACAAAACATCCTGGAACAAGTTTGTATAAATGCGCATGTATGATGTGCAAAGACAAAGCTGAACCAGTGGTTATCCTGGAGTCATATATAGTAGGCTTACCTGGAAGAGGCACCCCATCTTTAATGGTAAGGGCATATTTTACAATGCCACCCAACTCTCCTCTCAAAGTCTCGTCAATGTATGTCTTAAGATATGAGAAGAAATGTTTTATTTATTTATTTCATGTAAGACATTCATTTAGCTACATGTAAGCATTTAGATACATTTAGCACAGATAAGTTAAATTACTCACTGCAAACTTGTCAAAGAGTTCCAACATGGTTGTTTTGGCTCTGGTAAACATGTCTTCCTTTGATATCTCAATGTGGTCCATCAACAACTTCTGCCTCGCAGTGAAAGAATTCTTTCCATGTAGTTCTGCAGCCTCTGACAGGATACAATTGGAATAGTGAGTGACTTAACAAGTTGTAGAGGAGCCGAACAGGTATAAGACAAAAGGTGTATCAGTAAAGACTGTATTACAATGCTAGCAAAGTTTGCCATGAAAATACTAGGGATGCATGATTCAGGCCATGTCCATCGTTTTGCTACGTGTGGACTTGGTCTCAGAAAATGTCACGATTCGATTTGATAACGTAAAACGATCAAAAAACGATTCTCAACTCTCTCCACTGCTTATTACCTCTGCCAAGGAGGTTATATTTTCATCAAGGTTTGATCATTTGTTTGTTTGTCTGTCTGTCTGTCTGTTGTGTGTTTGTTTGTTTGTTTGTTTGTTTGCAAGATAACTAAAAAAAAAAAAGGATTTCGATTACATTTTCAGGGAAGGTCTGAAATGACCCAAGGAAGAAGCAATTACATTTTGGGAGTGATCCATATCACCATCTGGATCTAGGAGGCGGTTGTTTTCGGTTGCGCTCTCTGAGTGCTTTTCTAGTTTAATGTGTTTTCATTCAGAAAAAGAGTCTGGTGTCAATTTCCGTCGGAGTTACACTTCAAATCCAGGATCATAAGCCTGCCATTAGCCATTGCTCATTTCAATTTGGGAAATGTTTGTTCATTCAAAGTCTCAAGTCCAAAGTAGTCATCCCCTAACAGTGGCAAGCATCATTTATAACTGCTGTTTGTGTCATCTGAAAATGTCACCGAGAATGTTGTTTGCTCTGTACCAACTAGTTCTTGTAACTGACTCTGTATAACATGATGCATAAAGACAATACTTTTCTGAAAGCTGCCCTTGGGTTGGCTCAGGTCAAACGTAGAAGTTCTTGTTGGGTATGTGGGTTAATGCCATCTGTCTCCGAACTATATCCTTATCCATCCCATTACCATATAGACCAGGGGTCAAGAGATAAACCTAGGCCCAGTAGAAGGCTAAATAACGGCAAATATGCAGGTCTATCTTTGTAATTTAATTTAACTTACACACTTGCCTCCGTAACCTGCACAATATTGTTAGGCTATATTCGCGGTTCGTTGCCATGTCAAGATCAAACAACGAGAGCACTTAAATTGTTCATGTTGACGTGTGCGCTTGCTTTAGGCTAGGTAAGGAAAATCAGAAACAGAATCAGCTTTATTGGCCAGGTTTGCGTAAACAAACAAGGAATTTTTGACTCCGGTTAATCTTTGCTCTCAAGTACACAACAATCAACAATAACATAAAAACAGTAAACATAGAATAAGGGCAGTAAGCTATGTATAAGAATAAATGAATAAATACAGTATGTAGGCCTACATTAACAAATAAATAGATGCTATGGGTGGGATAGGGTAATACAATGTCCGGACGGGGACAAAAAGGAAGTGACAGCGAGCACAGCTTGCGAGCGAACACAAGTGGGTTGAAATGGGAAAGTTTCCATCCGAAGACGAACTGATTCTGAAAACTTGAAATTAAGTGCCCGTTACATATCACGCACACTGCAACAAATTAGTATTGCTGTGTTAACCATGTTCGGTTCCACTTACGCATATGAGAAATATTTCTCACATATGAAATTTATAAAGACAAACCTGCACTCAAGTTTAATTGACAGAAGCCTCAATGCTTGCATGAAACTTCAGTGCACTGAATATGAGCTAGACTACAAGGTCATCAGCAAATGTAGGCCTAATCTCTGGTAGGCCTGTTCAATTTCACTAATGACATGTCAGAGATAATGTAGTGTTGTGTTGTTAACTATTGTTAACTATGATGTTACTTTACATACCAAAGGACACTGGGAAGCCTGAAGGCCTATACTTCTGTCATTCCAATTTACATTTTAAGTTAAGGCTGGCTTAGCCTACCTACATTGTAAAATTTTGGTCTGTTTAACAGTCGGCGACTAAATTTCCAAAATCGGTCGGAAATCATGGGAGTTGTACTGGAATCGTGGCGCGCTCCCGTCAACTAAATCATTTAGTGTAAGGTGCCAATCTTAGCGGTTTTAAGTCCGTCGGAGTCAGTCTTTTTCTAGTTTTGCCGTTACAACAATATCAAACAGTCGTGGCTCATGCAAATAGTGACGTGAACATTAAAAACCAATAGTGACCTCGCTCCAACACCAAACAGGAAGGGGCAAAATAGGCGACAGCTGTAGCCTATATAATTATTTATTATGTAATTTATTATCAATTATTACTCTAATTACTCTATGTGACAGAACAGCTTTATATCTGTTAGGGATGTCACACATGAAACAATGCTGCAGAAACGTGAAAAAATGACTTTGAAATGAGTAGGCTATCGTAAATGAGTTCCTGTTGATATGTAGTGCACGATGGAAATAATTTTAAGGAATCTAGTAGCAGTCTTGTAAATAGTGACCCACAGTCTTTGCAAAATCCTAATCTGAGACTGGCCTGTGACTAGACTGTGACTAGAAACTTGAATGAATTATCTTTAGATAGTGAGTGAGAGGGTCTGAGACTATAGTCTTTCAAAAATATGTTCCAAATCTTTGCAAAGTCTGTCAATGTAAGGTAGGCTTAACTTGCACATTACTTTTAAACTACAAGAAAACATATTTAAAAAAAACCTGTTGAATGAAAGTAATTGTAAGTTAAATATCCACTGGGGCTACATGCCCACCGAGTCTCATGTGCCCCGGTGTTACGGTGTCCCGGGAATCGCTGATGAAAAATGCAGGATGTAGATGACGGGGAATAAATAAATAAATAAAATAATAATTAAAAAAAAACGGAGCCTGTTGGGTTTTGCACCTACTGAATCAACACATTACGATGTACAAGGATTTATGTGCATGCTAAAATTGTTATTATCGGGCAAAAAATACAGTGTTGGAGTGAACATGCAGGGAGCAGAATAGAACAGAAGATGCTGTTACAACACAGCTAACACTCCACAGAAAATAAATGACTGGAACCTTCCATGCATATGGCCCATTGAATCTTTAAAATGAACTTACGAGGGTAAACTTGCTGCATTGTGAGGAGAATGGACTTATAGACAGCATAGTAGATTTTCTTTTTCCTTTCAAAAATCTTGTCCTCGATTCTTGAGATCAGTCTGTTTTGCTGAGGGAGTGAAAATGCAATTATGTTTTCGTGCCATTATTGGTTCAATATAAAGTTTTTTCCTCTGTGCTTTACCGTTGAACTTTAATTTTGATCAACACAATAAAGGTAACCTAGATGTTTGACTTACAATTCTCTCGACCTTGTGGCTTGATATTCACTCTGACATACACCATCAACTGTGAGACCTTATGTAAAAACAAATGTATGCCTTCCCTAATAATGTCCAGTAAATTATTTAGGCACAGGTGGACTGCACTTAAGTTGCAGCAGCATCTCAAGGACCATTAATAGAAGAAGGATGCCCCACAGCTTAATTGCAAGTGCTAGTTGCTGAATACTACTAAGATTGATGAGAAAACAATGAATTTAATCCATTTTGAGATGAAAAACATAACAAAATGCAAATTCAAAGTCACTTAAACAGGAGATCTTAAATGTGAGTGAATAATTGTGCATTGTAAAGAATGCAATAATGCCGCCCACCAACAACAACCAAAACCAGTTGTTGTCAAGATAAACTAGTGGAATGACAAATTAAATAGTTTCTTGCCTATGCAAAGGTGTCTTCACGAACAGATTCATACAAAAAAAATCCAAAGATAGCCTACTGCTTCAACCCGTAGTGTATACCATTACATGTCGTCTTTATCTATTTATTTATCTCTCGTCCATCGCAGTAGGCCACTACTGTTTGCATCCTCACCAGTAAAGACCTGTCACTCATGATCCACCAATCACTATGGCCACTGCAAGCAAGCTCATACATAAGAAATTATGTCAACCACAGCAACGGAGCTGTTATCTAGTTGTCATTTTTACTCACTAAAGTTCACCTTAGTAGCTTTGTCAATAGCCTTGAACAGAAAACTCCTAGTTAAAATGTCTAGTCCGATTTAGGAGTACTTTTAGAAGTAAGATAAGTAAGATACATGGGTCATTCCACGCCAAATCAACCAGAGCCCACGCACGTCTCAAAAAAATCTGAAAAAAATACCATGTGTGCCTATGTTACCCAGGAGACACTCTGTAAAATGTTTTTGTGCTAAGATCAATACTTTTCAAGTAACAGCCAGTTTTACAGGGGGAGGGGTGTGTCAAATTTGTTCTACCTCTTTTTTTTGTCAAAGTTCACAAGCTCATTGCTCAAGAACTAGAATCTGTAGGAGGCTCACATTTTGCAGGCTGGTGCATAAATAGGAATAGTATGCTGTAAAATCACCACGAGTAGTCTGGATGATCCTGCATGGTCATAGCAGTCCCTCAAAGTTGATCAAAATATTATTGGAGTTCTTGGCTGGGCTCTGTTTAGGCTTACAGAAGACATATTTTTACTCAACATAGGCTCTTGATTTTTTTTCTCTTATTGAGATCAGTAGAAACACTCTCCGAAAAAGCAATGAAGAGAAAAGAAAATCCATCAGGGACTGAACAGCAGACCTCACAAGTTTGAAAAATAATTTTGGATCTCATATTCAGAGCACCCTAACACCTTGTGGGAATATACAAAGATTTTTTAAATATTTTTTTCGTTAATCTGCATTACCTCTTCTTTTTAAAAACACCAATTTGACTTGTCTTATGCGAATCTTTCTTTTTCATTTTCCACCCTAAACATGGACAAAATGCACCATTGAGATCAATATGTTTTGTCCCCACCCGGCAATTTCAGTGATTCAGTGATTTTAGTGGCACCTAGTGGTTACTCTATACAAAACAAATCTCTCAATAGATCTCTATGGTGCATTTTGCCCTTGTTCAGGGTGGGAAATGAAAAAGAAAGATTTGCATAAGACAAGTCAAATTGGTGTTTTTAAAAAGAAGAGGTAATGCAGATTATAGAAAAAAATATTTAAAAAATCTTTGTATATTCCCACAAGGTGTTAGGGTGCTCTGAATATGAGATCCAAATTTATTTTTCAAACTTGTGAGGTCTGCTGTTCAGTCCCTGGTGGATTTTCTTTTCTCTTCATTGCTTTTTCGGAGAGTGTTTCTACTTATCTCAATAAGAAAAAAAACCCAAGAGTCTATGTTGAATAAAAATGTGTCTTCTGAAGGCCTAAACAGAACACAGCCAAAAACTCCGATAAAATGTTGATCAACTTTGAGGGACTGCTATGACCATGCAGGATCATCCAGACTACTCGTAATGATTTTACTGCATACTATTCCTATTTATGCACCAGCCTGCAAAATTTGAGCCTCCTACGGATTCTAGTTCTTGAGCAATGAGCTTGTGAACTTTGACAAAAAAAAGAGGCAGAACAAATTTGACACCCCCCTCCCCCTGTAAAACTGGCTGTTGCTTGAAAAGTATTGATCTTAGCACAAAAACATTTTACAGAGTGTCTCCTGGGTAACATAGGCACACATGGTATTTTTTTCAGATTTTTTTGAGACGCAAGTGCGTGGGCTCTGGTTGATTTGCTGTGGAATGACCCACATTGCTTTGTGAATACAATCCCTGAAGTTAGGACTGACACACCCATCACTAGCGTGATAGTGCTAAGCGGTCATACAGGAGTTGTCAAAGGTTGTTTTGTATTTTATGTGTTTGTGTGTGAGTTTTAGTTTTTGGAGTTTATCCTAAATATGCCAGTTTGGCACTACTTTTAACAATAAAAGCCTTTGTATTGAAATTGTGACACATGAATTTGCATAAATTCATTCAAGGTATGTAAATTTCAACTGTATATATATATATATTGTATACTCATCTACAGATCAAACAAGAATATGCTGAGCACATGACGATACCTGAGTCTTGATGAATGTCAGGTTAAGTGATACTGGAAATTCTCCATTAAAGAGACCCTATGCAACTTTTTCATAGTCATAAAATCGCTTAGAAATCGTTGTTTTGCTTGACTGACCAGTTTGCTTGACTGACCCTATCCGCTATTGCAACCTTGCAGTTTGTTCAGGAGACGATTGTTCCCTGTTTACATCTGGAAGGCTGAGACGCATAAAGAACAAGAAGAACCACGCTTGCAATTTATATATTTATATATAACCTATATATGTATAAATATACACGCTAAAGCTGTCGGGGAAGCTATGCAGAGAAATACAGTATGCAAGCATAAAACAAGCGAAAATGAAAAACGAAACCGAAACTTAAGATGAAATCGCCAATCCTGCATAGATTTTCTTTAAGCTCAGTGATGTCATCGCTGATGATGTTGAATCTGCATGTGTGTGTATGTATATTACACACACACACACACACACACACACACACACACACACACACACACACACACACACACACACACACACACACACACACACACACACACACACACACACACACACACACACTCATTTACTGATCAAACAAGAAAATGCTGAGCACATGACGATACCTCAGTCTTAATGAATGTCAGGTTGAGTGACACTGGAAATTCCTTGTAACGTTCAGTGATGTCATCGCTGACGATGTTGAATCTGTCCAGCATTCCACTAATTGATTTGTCTGGTTTTCCATCCCTGGAATGTACATTTAACTTGAGAAATTAAAACGTGCAAAGATTCCACAGAAACAAATTCTACAACACAACAGTCTGTATACAGATTACTTACACTGGGAACATATTTTGAAATTGTCCATCAACACATTTGTGCATGTAAGTAGCAAGAGAGTTATTCAGATCTAAAAATTTTCCATTTTTAGTCCTCCAGGAGCCGTTGTTCTCACACAAAGACTTGAGTGTGCGATGATATCCCCTTGCATCCTTTATTTTCTGGAAAAGGGTTAATTCAATAGGGATTAAACCATTTTTATTGAGATCACTGATCAAAACCAAACCAGCACAACTCTACCGTACTGTGAAGGGTCAGGATGTATCAGAATCATTACTTTACATTTGGCTGATGCTTTTTAACCAAATCAACTTATGGTAAACATTTAAGCTTTTTAAAGCAGTTCTAACAGCAATTCTAGGAAAAATTGAAAAAGGCTGAGTGCATCAAGAACTAGAGAAGCACTCGACGAGAGCGCAGACCTCCACCAAGCGAAAACATAACCGCCTCCTGGATTAAGACCATGATACGGATCGATTTCAATCAATTCAATCAATTTCAATCAATTTACTTCATCTTTGAGTCCATACACTTGTATCAAATTTGAAGCATGTGCGTCAAGCCGTTCTAGAGATATACCGGTAATGTGCAAAGCATGAGATATGGCTGTGAATTTTATTTTGACACACAGGAAACACTTCAACAGGATGTGTAGTTCAGGGAGAGCCAGATTGTATGCTTAGAAGCCACTGATCTATAAAGAATAACTGGATACTGGATAGACTCATCTCATTGTTGCCGCCCCATCAACAATGAAGCCAATGGAACTGTACCGAGTGGTCCCAATATGGCCGCCGCGCTGAGGCTTCAGGTTTATGACGTAGATGCGCTATCCAGTGTTCTTTATAGATCAGTGTTATGTAGAAGCTGACAGTTGGATTCACAGGTGTTCTGATTAGCCCGGGAACTACTCTGGGAGCTTAAAGGCCAGTTCAAACACAAGATCCGCGACGAGACGAGCTGCAACATTCTAAAAACCAGCAACTTTCTGCAACAATGTGTTCTAAAACTGGGGCGTTCAGACCACTGCAACAACATTAAAACGGCAACAATGTTACCATAACAACAGTCTAGGCGTGAGGACAAGATAGAAGTTTTTAGCCAACGTCACAATAGCTCCGCGCAAAAGTGTTCTAAAACTCTGCAACTAAGATTTGACATGTTGAATGTTTAGCGACGGCTTGAAACTGCTTGCCACTGCTTGCAACTTTTGATTCACACCCCCGCAACTGCTCTCCGCAACCGTCTCAGACCGTCGCGAATCTTCGCTTTGTACTGGCCTTAACGAGCACAGCTGGCCTAGGCCATTATGACATCACAGCCTCCATTCAAGTCTATGGCTATGTCTCATTCCGCCTACTTTCGTCAGTGCACTGCGAATGTGCACTGACCACTTACTGCCGTAGTGCCCACTTTCGATGATTAGTATTGTCCCAAAATGAACACTTTTGTTAACACACTTACAGGAAATGACAGGCGGAATGAACGTTACAAACGTGACGTGCTAGGTAGCTAGGTAGCATTAACATGTAAGGTTACGTTAACTCTCCCAATGGTTGTTGGCTTTAGTCAGTGATGACATGTAATTAATGCATTAGACGACAGTAAACGTTTTGTTTTTCTGCTGTTACTTACATTAATACCATAGAGTTAACATGTATAACGTGCTCATCCCAGTGGCTGGCTGGCTTAACGTGCTAGGTAGCTAGGTAGCTATGTAGCATTAACCTGTAACTTTTGGGCTAATTAACAAACATACAGTATAAACAAATCCCGATGAAAACATAACCTCCTGGGCAGAGGTAATATTAATGAAAAATGAAAAAGAAGCTGCAGAATGCAGTAATAAGTGCATCAATGAGTGCAATTGTCCGGAGGAAGAATGACCGTCTCCTTCTTGTCCCTGTCGAGGTTGCCATGGTCGTGGACATCTCAACAGGCACAATTAGGTACAGTAAGTCAAGGATCAAGAATCAGGATGTGTCATTAGTGCTCCAGCAAGCCTCTCAGTCTGAGAAACACTATTTCACTGTGTAACACATACACAGTGATGGGTGTAATGTACTATTAACACTTTGAATGCCACACTGTTTTTGGAAGCTTTGTCTCAAGAGTGCCAGCAATCTAGATCATTATTGATTTTTGTACAGCAACAGTATATTCCATGTTATAGCTATGAACACATAATGGCTCATTTGAAAGACGAGACTTTAAACTCTCAGGGCCAGATGTACGTACAGTAGATTTGCGGGCCATGGCCAACCTGCAGAAACCACACGCTGTGATACTAAAATGTACGTCCTATTTACCAATGCTGAAACTCGTTGGGCAATCTGCGCCTTTCTCCGCCCCCTAACGCAATTAACGAAGGTTAAAAACTGAACGACACTTCAGTCGGGAGCGCAGTTGAATGAAGTAAACTGATGACAACATTAAAAGGAATCAAACGTTTAGCGATCATAAAATAATACAATGCATAATGTCAACAAGCAGGAGGATACTGAAGAGCAGTGGTTCACTCAAACTAGGCTAACTTGTGCACGTAGGCTATGGAAGATTGATCAAATCTAGCAAGTAGGGAAGTTTAAAGGGATATTCCGCCATTTTTGGAAATACGCTCATTTTCCACCTCCCCTCAAGCAAAACAATCGATATTTACCTTGTTCCCGTTCATCCAGCCATTCTGTGAGTCTGGCGATACAACTTTTAGTTTCAGCCTAGCATAGATCATTGAATTGGATTAGACCATTAGCTTCTCGCCTGCTAGCTTCATGTTTAAAAGTGACTAAGATTTCTGGTAATTTTCTCCTCTCAAGTTAGAAAGTGCAATAAGACCAACTGAAAATGAAACCTGGCGTTTTTCTAGGCTGATTTGACATGGAACTACACTCTCATCTGGCGTAATAATCAAGGCAACTTGCACACTACTGGCACTACTACTGCTTGTTGTCTATGGGGACTATTTTCAGATGCTGCGTACGGTATCACTGCGCCTATGGTACGTTTGCAAGTTGCCTCGATTATTACGCCAGATGAGAGTGTAGTTCCATGTCAAATCAGCCTAGAAAAACGCTAGGTTTCATTTTCAGTTGGTCTTATTGCACTTTCTAACTTGAGAGGAGACACGTTTTAAATGGGAAAATTACCAGAAATCTTAGTCACTTTTAAACATGAAGCTAGCAGGCGAGAAGCTAATGGTCTAATCCGATTCAATGATCTATGCTAGGCTGAAGCTAAAAGTTGTATCGCCAGGCTCACAGAATGGCTGGATGAACGAGAACAAGGTAAATATCGATTGTTTTGCTCGAGGGGAGGTGGAAAATTAGCGTATTTCCAAAAATGGCGGAATATCCCTTTAAGTGGATGGCGTGAAAGTGAAAGTAAGACGTGAGAAAGGCCAGCGAAAGTTAAGGTTGCTTTTGATATAGTACAAAAACACAAAACTGGTGGTCTAATTAGCGATTCTGTTGTCTTTGAAAGATTCTCTTATAGATGCATTTAACAGCAAACCGCATTTCACACCTGCTTTTACAAGGCGGAAATGTTTAGGCGCAAAACAGACTTAGGCGCATTTTACGCTTCTCCTCCCATCTTTTTACACAAACCTCCTACTATCACCTGACCCTCCCAGAAATTCATTATGTCGGAAAAGCGCAATTTGACATTCTCAGCTCCCATGACAGGCAGTCTGCATCTTCACCTCATTGCGGCCTGTTTGTAGCCTGACGAGCCAGACCCACATCAAGATGTAGGGTCTGGACACTCACCGTAGATAGGGCTCAATCGGAGGGGTGGGATAAACAGTTGTCTTTCAAATTCCCTCCCCGCAATAGGATAACGCTAAACGAATCATCTTCTTGTTTTCAAGTAGCAGGATGTGTATCCTTCCCTCTCCACGCAATAGGATAACGCTAAACGAATCATCTTCTTGTTTTCAAATAACAGGATGCGTTACCGTCGCAACTTCTGGTCGCATGTCAATCACCATTATGTTAAGCCCACCCACTGACTATATACGCTGTGATTGGCCCGCTTTTTATTTTCCATTTCTCAGCTCCTTGCTCTACGGAGCGTTGCTAGACTGCCCCGCCAGCCAAATTACATTTGCTGCCGCTAGGAGCGCCTAGATTTCTAGGCTAGCCTGTTTGTACATACCTCGCCATGTTTTTAAGCGTACGTTTTCATGAAAAAAATCCCTGTTTTTTTTCTTGAAATGGAGATATAGCGTTTTTCATTAGATATGCCTTTATACAGTAGTTTCCGGGAAGTGATCTAGCGAGACCAGGGGGCTCATTTATAAAAGTGCTGCGTAGAAACCATCCTTCGTTTGATCTTAGATCATTTCTGAAATGATCGTACGTGTGATTCAGAGAAAACGAACGTACGCACAAAAAAATGTGCATACGCCACTCTTGCAGATGTGGCAATTATAAATCGCAAATGAACGTGAACTTGTGCACAGCCGGGTGGTTTTAGGTCTCCGCCTTATATACGCCCCCTCAACAATATCATTAGCATAGGCTTTAATGGAACGGCTTCAGCCTCAAGTGAAAGTCTACACTAGTTCAAGGCAGGCTATTTCTGTTGAGCGCCGCCTTCTTTAGCGAGGTTGATGGAATATCCCCCTGGTGTGCGCCATCATTGTGAATCAGTTGTAACAATCTTACTACGGATGCAGGCAGGCCAGCTAACAGTGAATAGCCATGATAGCCATGGTCTGTAAACAAAGGTGTGTGGAATCTTGTTTCTTGCTTTACGATTTTCTAAGCCATATGTGCTGTTTGTGTGTGTGTTCTTACTGTTTTTATCACTGCTTTATCAGCAGTTTCCAGGGAACGTTTCATTGATTCATTAACCCCTTCAGAAAGGCATGACTCCAAGCAATCAGACTGTCCAATGAAGAATGCCTTCAAGTAGTCCAGTTTTTCTAATAGATTTTTTTCCAGAGCCCTGAGAACATCATGTTTCACCTCCAACTGAAAATAAATGAACAAATTAAATTCACTAAGAAACAAAAAAACAAATGTCCTTAAATATTAAGTAAATGTTTCACTCTGATTTATTACTAAGACATTAATAACAACTCACGGTCTCAGAGGCATTACTGTTGGCTCCTTGAATTAGGGACAGAATACCATGTGCTCCTTGAATGTAATCCTTTACTGTTGTTCTCTGACAACTATTGTCAAGGGCCTCCAGCAGTTTCCGAAGTGCGGGAATTTCTGATAATCATAATGACTTAATGATTAAATACAATAATATAATACTTAAAATAAAATGCATTATTCCACTGCTCGGTTGAGTTCCCCATTGTCCTGTGTTCTATAAGGTGTGCATTAACTTTAGATACACGCACGGCTATGAAGTAGTTCCAATTTGTTGGCCGTATTAGCCTATGTAACGTGACAGTGCATTTAAACATCACAACCAGTTTGGCGAATTAATATTCAAGTGTGATACGGCCAACAAATAGGAACTACTTCATAGGCGTGCTTTTATCTAAAGTTAATGCACACCTTATAGAACGCAGAACAATGGGGAATTCAACCGAGCAGTGGAATAACTTTGACTAACCTCAGGGCGTGTCGCCCATTATCCCGTAATAATAATAATAATAATAATAATAACATCAACATTAATAACAAAAGTAATAGAACAGCGCTTGTGTCACTTTGGATAAATGCATCACTTTACTTTTGTTATTAACTCCGCCAAGGAGGTTATGTTTTCATTGGGGTTTGTTGGTTTGTTTGTTTGTTTGTTTGTCTATCTGTCTGTTTGTTCGCAAGATAACTCCAAAAGTTATGGATGGTTTTCGATGAAATTATTAATCATCGGTTATGTGTTCGATTGGCGGAGGTTTGCGCTCTCTGAGTGCTTTTCTAGTTATTCATTTTACATTTTAAAAGTAGCACTTTTAACTAAGAACTAAGAATGTTCTTTGTAAACAGAAGCTAGATATGTCATTAATTGACGTTATGAAGTTTAAATGTAGTGTAAAGAAGATTATTGGAAAATAACCTAAATCAGCCATATTGTAAAACTTCAGGTGCATTGTGGTACCCCTAGATCATTATCAATCTTCACCAAACTTCATATTTATTGTTTATTCACCAAATGGCATAATATTATCCACCATAGAAGAGTTTTTGAGAGAAAGAGGGGCACTTGATGCTCCCTATAATGTTCTGTGGGCATAGTTCAAATTACTCTGTCCGCATTTGGATAGTCCTTCAACCAATCAGACCATGGATCCGGGTGCGCCTAGCGTTTGTGATGGTTCCAGCAAACATGGACAGGAAGCAGGCAAGATAAATGTGCAGGTTTACAGCCTGAGCTGCAGGGCGAAATCCAATTGCCGGCAGATCGGGCTGGGTTTATCCAGTCTACTTCTAATCAGGAATATGCTTGATAATAAGTTGCCAAATGGCACTAGCGTTGTTACGTTATGGAACAAAATAAGAGATTGCTGAGATACTACGGAGAAACAGCATTACTAAATCCAGTCATCCTGAGGTAAAACACTACAGAAAAACATCATTACTAAATCCAGTCGTCCAAACATTAATTCAACATTGACCCAACAATATCAGGCCGGGTTTCCCAAAATTGTTAAGAAGCTCTTAAGTGCTAAGAACTTCTTAGGAGCGTTGTAAGAATGTTCTAAGAACGCTCCTAAGAAGTTCTTAGGACTTAAGAGCTTCTTAACGATTTTGGGAAACCCGGCCTCAGACTGTACAGCTCGGCACAATATTATTTTTCTGAAACAAAAACTTGCCTGTGTCCTCTTGATTCAAAATGTGTTCATCTTCATTCTGTCGGTAAACCTTGGAGCTAACTGTGAAGACCTTGAAGAAGTCCTCATCACACGTGAAATGATCCTGATAAAAAAGAAAAGATCTTTAGGTCTATATTTTACCACACATTTTTGCACGATGAACTGAAATGTGTTGAGAAATCAGTATTTCAAATGGACATTGAACCAATAAGTACAGGTGCCTCTCAACAAATTTGAATATCATGGAAGAGTCCATAGCCCTGCACAGACTGAACATAAGACTTAAATTAGCTCATTATACAGTATGTCCCTTAGAAATGCACCACGTTTTATTTTGTCTCACCATACTTGGTCGTGTGACTAGCCTACTCGTGTAACTGTATTTTAATAGGGAAAACGTGGAGGTGTTTGGTCGCTTCTAACTTCATCTCTGTTTGGATCCTAATGAATGAACTGAGCTTCCTAAGTGCTATCAAAGTTGCGCTGCGCACCAGAGCCAGTGAGTGCATGCATTGAAACGTGAGAGGTATGTATCAACTCATCTTAGTAAGGGAATAACGTAGTTTAATATGACAAAACGGTGAAGTGTTCCTTTAAGCAATGTAGCATGAGTGAGAGTGGGGTTGGTAATAGATATTCCCACGGGTGTTGTTCGGCCGTAGCTACCTTCAGGGCGAAACAAGACCGGTTCGCCCTGTCGGTACTGATTTTCCCGATAATGACCAGCGTTCTATACATTACTAATTACAGCTTTTCTCAGGTTGACATTTCAGTATTGTAAATTTCCCCGATAATGAACGGTGTTCTATACATTATCCCTTACTAATTAGAGCTTGTCTTACAGTAGGTTGACATTTCCATATCATTCTTTATTGTATTTTGAGATTCTGAATTTTTGTACTTAATCAATTGAACTTTAATCGTAAAAATTAGAATAGTCAAGATTAACACAAAAACACATATTTTACTCTATCTCAAAAGATTGAGCTTAGTATGGTGATAACCAGACTAGTGAATACCTGTATCTCAGTTTGTTTGGAAAACATGGTCCTGACTTTTTCCTTGGATTTTTCATTCCGGTGTAGTATACAGGCTCGTTCCAGCTGTTTTCCATACTCCACTGGGTCCTAGTAGAACAGATTATGTTAAATGTGATATATGAATATAACGTCTTACCTGAACATATCACCTATTGATAAATCCTACAACCTGTGTTGCTGTGATATCCAGGTCTTCATCCTTCAACTTATAGTTCCTACGAATTATAATCATAGAGTTCTGGTCACATGTGAGTCCATCACTGTATTTTCTGGTAAATATTCTGAAAATGGTAATATTCTGTGGTATGGTAGGATAAGAAACTAGAGGTAGGTTCTCTATGAACAGACTCATGGATAGTTGGATGCACAAATGGATGGATGGACTGATGGCTCACTTCTTGTGTTCATTGAGGTCGATGTCATCTGTCTTTGTGCAGATGAAAGTGATGCTGTTGCACTCTCCTCCATGCGCCATGTTTTTGATGCAGCTGGTGAGAATCTTCCAAGGCTCCTTGTCAGTCGCAGCCCGGTTAATTTCATTGACAATCCACACCGTGGAACATCTGCTTAAGCACTGAAGATGGAGTCATGGCGCAAGATTTATTGGAAAACGTTGCACTTGGCAAATGAAGCCCCTTAATCGAAATTGTATTAAAAATGTGGTATGTGTCAACTATTGGCTGGAGTTAAATGTTACCTTCTTCCACATTTCGTCTCTGCTTTTATTGAAATCTCCAGTGCCAGGAAGGTCAATTAAGGTAATGTTGTCAAAGTTGTTACCAGAGGGTATCTTGATGGTGACAGTTTTTACCAGTGGCCAGAAGTACTGTCCAGGGCTGGAAGCATCAGCCCTTGTGAAGCGGTTAATCTCTTCTGAAAATTCAGTGACCTGATGAAGTAGTATTCATGCAAATTAAACAAAGCTGAAAATAACCTATACTTTTTAGATGTGTAAGTAGACATAGTTGTCTCGAGTGGCTTATTGCTTTTCTAAAATGGTTACTACTGTACATATATCATTGCAGATTTCATTAAAAAAAAAGGCACGGCAATGAGAAATGTAACAACTTCATAGATTATCCTTCTTCCGCCAATAAAGATACTGTATTTCCACTTTAGAAAACAGAACTACTAACAGAATAATACTAACAGAACTACATTAACAGAGACAATAGAGCAGAACTTACATCAGTGCATGACACTGTTTTCTTGGATGACACAAGGAATTCTGGGATGGCTTCAAAATTCTGTTCATCCATCAGTTCTTCCAGGGTAGCATTTGGTCTATTATCCCCATAAATGGCTTCAACTTTCTCCTGACCTGTGCTCAATGTGTCTTCATCTTCATCTTCGTCTTCATCATTCTCTGTGCCTTGTGACAAAGCATCTAGGTGTTTTTTAACCTCCTCTTCCCACTCCTGATTAATTACAAATAGAGGATGTGTACAGTAAAAAAATGTTGTGCACTATTTAAAAATGGTGTACCAAAAACCAATGAGCACCTTTTCATAAAAAATCACATTAATTAATTCAATCAATCAATAATGAAGTTACTTCAGTAATTTGCACTGCTTGAGTTTGATTGCTGGAGTTTCCGAACAACTAGTACAACAGTAACTTAACTTTAACACTTCAACTATGTCTGACACTTTTCTAGGAACTAGCCTACATCTGACAGATATTCTGTAGATACCTGTTTGGGAATGAAGTCAATCTCTGCTGTGTAGTTGGAGTCAGTTGTGTTTGCCTCAACTTGAATAATGACTGAAGTGCATGCAGTGATGCTTCCTGATGGCAGCAAGTCTTTCTCTCCTAAGATGGTATTTATCAAGGAGCTCTTGCCCACTCCTGATTTACCAAACACACCCACCGTGGTTTTCTTCTTAGAGGTTACATCAAGCTTTGAAATCATCGACCTAAACAGAAACAAAACGGATTGAATCATTTTCACCATTTTAACTTGTAGTACAACTGTTATAGCCACTATGATACTTACTCAATGTACTGAATGAATTCTTTGTTGATGTTAGAATGAGGAAATGTGTGTAGTTTGCTTTTGACTTGTGACATAACTTGTTTTGCTTTATCTAAGGACATCTGATCTGTGAAACATAACATGAAACGAAAGCATAAGTTAGCAGCAGCAGCAATGAAGAAGCCAGGCTGCAGGTCTGTCAATGTAAATTTCCTGTTCATTGAGCAAAGACATGACCTGTTTGATAATCAAATGCATTATTCTGAGGAGGACTGAGAGTCTTGTTTGGGAGCAAAGAAATAAGTTTAAAACTAGATGGGGATGTTTTTTATTTTATTTTATTTTATTTTTTATTATTATTGTAATAACCACATTAAGGCCAAATGAATGACATTTTAAATTAAATTAAATTCAAAATAAAAAAAAAATCTGGAAAAGCCTATGGCTACATTAGCCTGGACGCCAGACCGAAGTTTAGCCCCGCCTACATCCTTTTTCTGCAGGGAACTTTGGTCTGGCACTTCTCCATTGAGCTGCTACTATTCACAATACAGATCTATTCAGACCAATCAAATTGTCAGGGCGGGCTTTACGTGATGATTGACAGATGAACAGCAGTGACGTTCACGGCTGCATGCTTATGCATGCGTCCTCGTTTGACGATTGGGGGTGAGACCGTGTTGGCTTAGGTTGATTTTGATTGCAACAGAAACGCTATGGCTATGAATGCATACTTTTTTCATGCAGTTTGGCCTTTCGTTTAGCTTAGCTATGGAAACGGAGGTTTTATCATGGATTCACAAAACTATTTCTGAACACTTAGACCAACATGGATATGTGGGAAAACTTCAGTTTCACTTTCACCAAGTTAAAACAGCATGTTTGCATGATGTTGTTCCCATTTGTTTGAAATGTCTGTTTACTCGTTGGGTTGACAACACACTTCCCCAGCTGTTCATCGCATGTTTGTACAGTTTGAAGGAATTATTTTTAAAAACGGAGGGGAAATGTTTTCCATATAGCCTACCCTGCTACATATTTCATTGTCTTAGATTTCGCTATCAGGTGTCATACAAGATAGATACTGACAGCGCAATAACTTGTTCTGTTTGGTTTGGTCCATCCAATGAGTGCAGAGCTATCCCCCCCCGCCCTGTATCGGTTGAATCACGCCCCTAATCACGGATGAATGGAGCAGTTTCATGTTCTGACAAGAATTGAGTATGATGTCGTCAGGCTATGGCTACATGCCCACCGAGTTTCATTTGCCCCAGTGTTTCGGTGTCCCGCGTATTGTTGACAAAAAAATCAGAAGTATATGACATGGGGAAAATAATGAAATAAATAAAATAAAAAACAAAAAGAACTTTGACAAATAGCTACACTAGTGGCGGTCATAATAATGGCTTCAAACTCATTGTACACTGACATAGAATACAGAGAATGACGACATTGTCAGTGCATGCCCAGAATGCTTGCCCATCCCTGTTTACATGTTTACACTTGTTTTCACCTGTTTTTCTGTTGACTGCAGGGATACAGAAACGCTTATTCCCTTCTACAGTGAGGCCACGTGAAGTACAAGGCTTATTTTCAAGGCTTCTTTTCACACCTAAAAACAATTAGGGGAAATTGATGTGATATGGATATGTACATATCAATTTCAACAGAGACAAGTGTCATTATGATTAGGAGGATGTCGTTTGTCCATTGATATCAAAATAAGTTGGGTCACTCTGACTCATTTTGCCAGATTGGGCCACAATTACATACATCTCCAAATAAACAAGCAACTAATAAAATGACAACAGATGGCTGAATGACATCAGTCCAGTAGGCTTACCTTTGATATTCATGTTTGCAGAGGCCATTGCTTAAATCTCGTAGATGGTAATGTGTAAACTGTGGGAAAATATTTATATATATATATATTTGAATACTTTTTTGAAATATGTCAACTGTCATCAAGAAAGACTGTTTAATAACTGGTGAACAAGATTAAAACAACATAAATTGCACACTACTGTATATGCCATTGCACTCATTCTCACTGATACATTTTAATATTAAGTCTACATGTCGTGGTTCCTTTTTTGTATTCCATTTTGTTAATGAACCATGTTTGAAGAAAAATATGCATGGCTTTGGAGGAATGAAAAGTGATATGTAAGACATTTAAATAATTTACATTTCAGGCTAGAGGCTACATCACAGATATTTGGAAAAGAGCTATTTTTACTTAAATGTAGATGAATGTATGCTGTCATGCAAGTGATTGTAGCCTAAGTATTCTTTGAGCTCTACAACCAGCAACCACCAGAATATTAGGTGAAGTATGTGGGGCAGGTGACTTGCAACACAGACAGTCACATCAGGGGCGGAGTGGGACACTAAAATCCACCGGGAATATTCTGACCACACCGGCCCCCTACCCGCCGCCAGCCCACTGCCGGCCCAACCCACCCATGCCTTGAGCACGACCACCTTCCGTATATTATAAACACAAACAAAATGTTGGCTAAATGTAATATAGTCAATCTATGAAGGTCCAGGTCCAGACTTCATGTTTCAGTTTTACGGGCATTTGAATGCAAAACATGCAATACACCATTTTTACACTAAATTTCTTGGTTGGGAACTGTATGTCCACATATACTGTAATGTTCACATTCAAAAGCATCTTACATCTCTACCTTGCCCTCTCCTTGGGCCTGCTCCTCTCACTGCTCCTGCACCTCTCACTGCTTCACTGCTCCTGCACCTCCTACTGCGCCTTTCACTGCTCTTCTCCCTGGGCCCATTGTTCTTACTCTTCCTCATCCAAACATTACAGTATGTCTTTTTATGTTTCTGTTTCCAAAAACATCACCTCCTCCTTCTACTGTGTATGTAAATGTAAAAAGTAACCCCTGCCACTGAGTCTAAGACAAACTGGAATCAGCTGTGGTTGGCCCAATTTACCCAACATCATCTGTGTGCCAGTTATTCAATTGTTTGTTTATTATCAGCTGAGATATATTGTTTTTTAACTGATACCATTGCAGAAGCAGAGGTTACTAAGGTTTGGAATTGTTTTAATTATTGTGGGATGTCATGTGTTAACATCTGTAAAATAATAGAAAAACGATCCATCATTTTGTTGAGAGGTATAACTTGTTTGTTAAGAAAATGTAAGCATTGTGGAAATGTGTTCACTGCCTGCATATTGTGCGAAAACGACATGAAATGTGTGAATGGTAGCCTATGGCCACAATGTGTTTAGAGTTTTGAAAACGTGACAACTGTTTGGACAAATGCTATGTTAGTCACTGAAAAAAACTGTAAGCAATTGATTCGTTTGAAATGTAGGCTACATGAGTTAACTAGCTTGTGATATTTTCCGTCTAGCAAGTAGCCTAACGTAGTTCAGCTTTGCGTCAATGTTTTTCATTCTGTCAAATTTACCTGTACTCGTAATGGCTGTGGACTAGGCTACGGATAGCCTAAATCTGTTTTGAGCATTTAGATGCATGCTCCTCCAGCAGTCGCTTGTTCTTAATTCTGCCTTTTTCAGCCCCCTCTTTCTCTTTCCTCTTCTTGCCTTCCGTATTAATCAAGCAAACACCTGCTAATCCGTTCACTATCAAAACGCTACTTTCACGAAGACAGGCTAAAGGGTCATGCCATTAGAGGAGGGGCCGCTCATCTATCCCCCTACATTTCTGTAATAGACTTGACCTAGCAAACGTATTTGCCATTCCCAGGAGGCTTTGCTGTTCTATATTGAATTTATTTGTGACCAAAAGAGTTAAATAACACTTTTAATGATATGAAGAATTAAATGAAGACACCCAAGGCTACCCACAAATGCACTGATGGGAGAGAACTGAGATGAATAGGCCTGTGAATTAATATGTAGGGTAACCATGACTAAGGTATATATCGCAACTAAATGGTTTAAATAGTGGTTGGTTTCCAATTAATAACAATTGACGATGAGCGATTTCAGGGGATAGATGCACTTGTGAAAATATCTTATGATAATAAATGTTCTAGTGGCCGTTCAGGCACGTCTTGGGCCAGTTCAAATGCAACATCAGGCCGGCCGGCCTGGCGGGAAATGTCCCGAATCTCCCGATTACCACTCCGCCCCTGAGTCACATGACACTCGCCATCACCTGAGATTGTCCATGGTCACATGTATTCTAAGTAAATTCGCACATATCTGTGTTTATACTATATTTTATGCAGGTGGAAAATGGAAAAGCAGTTTTAAAAAGATATTAACATATTTGGGGCTATCAGGAAGAGGGTCGAGATTTTCCACATTAACGGAGACGGTGGCCTTACCCTCGCAAAACAAAGTGAAATAATGTTGTGTCCTATAGAAACATTATATAATTGGAAGCATGTATAATTCTGACAATATGAATGGCATAGGCTACTACTGCATGGAATTTCCATAACCGCGAGATACGCGCTTCAAGATAACTGCAGTGAGCTATTCACAGGCATTCGCCAAAAGAGCAGTCTACTATCTGAAATGTATCATTCATGATTGTCAAATATTGTATAATATTGTCAAATAAAGTTGTGGGAAGTGTATGCCTACAGGGCAACTGTAGGCTCATTTGGAGTGTAAAGTCGACACGTCGAGATTGAAGTCGACATGATATTTCAACTTTAAACTCAAGATTTCGAGAATAATGTCGACAAGTCGAGTTTAATCTCGTCATGGCAAACATATTTGTTTTCTTCATGTGTAGCCCAAATACTCCGTCGTTTAACTCGGCTCGCGAACCCCCACCATTAAACATTAAAAAGGAACACATTCTAGTTACATAGCCTATTGCGTTAAGCAAATGATTTCCTTTAATCTCACGTTTCCATATCATTATAACCCGATATTCAAAGTTATCTTCATTTATAAGTGAATTACAGACTATTTGAAAAGTTAATTTTTAACATCTTTCTGCCATAGCCCTTTTCATAGCGGCTAGAATCAGCTCGTATCACAGTTTGCGAATCCCTGGTTTAGTAGCACAGCAGACATTTGATTCACATGTAGGCCAGTCAGTTACATATTCCTAATGGAAATAAAATGTATTGTTTAGCCTATGGTTTGATGTGAAATTCCCACTACTCACCTATCTCCACATTTGGATTTGCGCTATTCTGTCTTCTTTGGCTTTATGCCACATTAGGCTATGGTTCATGAAGAACGTTTCCGTTCCGTAGATGGGGTGTGGCGTCACTGGATCAGTGTAGCAGGGCTAAGGTAGATGTTGGTATGAAATATGGGTTGTTGGGTTGGGTTGGGTTACTGTTCTTAACTGATTAGACTTTGCCAGAGTGGGGAGACCAATGCCCAGGGCCGATAGCTCAGCCGTCACTGACGCTGACTACCACCCAACAAAAAACTATCCCCAAACAAATACTGTCTATTCGGTTAAGAAAGACAGGGGCCCTACTCACCCGAATCTCCCTTTGCCCAACCAAGGGCAGAACGTACTTAAAAAGAACAAACCAGTAGGCTACTACTCACCACGAGTGCAATTCTCCGGCATGTTGAGGGATCACACACATCAGCTTTCAATTTTCAAAACAGAAGAATCCTTAATTCAGAACTTGATAGTGTCCTCACCCCACCACTTCTTTCTAAAATATTCCCACCTGACCTCCCATACTGTATATTTCCCTCCTCCTCATGCCTCATCTGCAGTGAGCAGCCCTTGTTTTGTTGATGGTACTGTCAATACTGCTTTTGTGCTGTTGCACTAGTTGCTTGTCTATCTGCCCATCAAACACACACACACGCGCACGCGCACGCGCACGCGCACACACACACACACACACACACACACACACACACACACACACACACACACACACACACACACAGATTGCACACACACATTACTTTTCTTTCTCCATCTGCATGTGTAGAAAAGAATGAGCTGGAAGCAGAAGGTAGACAGAGCCGATTTTAGAAGGCAGATAGAGCTGATTTCTCTCTCTCTCTCAACCACTTATTTGGGTACTATATGCAATCTAATAGGTAAGTAACCTTTGAAATGATTAGTCACTAAACTAATGCTATCATGTATTTCCAGTTGTTGGGTTCTCACCAGCATTACATGTTGGGGCTATTTTTTTTTTGATCATTTGAATATTGTGTCAGGGAAGTTTCATCAGATAATTTAGTTGTCTGATGTTATTTGAATAATGACACCAAGTCAAGACAAAGATGGGTCTGTGAAGAATTACATGCAAATAGTAGCTAATCAATTATTCAACCCTTAGGGGCCTAGGCTATGTTCGAGTAATTTTATCTCTACTTTTAAGCTTTCACCAGGGCCATGCAGAGACCTTTGGTGTGGGCAGGTACTCACATTGAAAAAGGGATGAAACAAGATTTTTTAAACATTATCAACATCATTTAAAGTTTGATCTGTTCAATTATAATGGTCCATATACAAACAAAATGTAGGCCTAACTAACAACATACTGACATGCTTCGAAAATATGTGTTCCTTTTGACATTAGCTGCTAACCTCCTGAGACCCGGGGAAAAAAAAGTTTTAATTTTGAGATTTTTTTTAGATGATTTAAGTATTTTGGTCTAAAGAAACATGCTGCAGCAAAAAAAATTCCAAAAATGTTCTTAATTGCTGTGTTATCAGATGTCCTCTGCTGATGACATCAGGACTATCCGAATGTCCTAACCCTATGGGAATAGTAATAGTATTGCATTAAAGTCAATGGAGTCTTAGGGTATGTGAGATATTACAGGCAAATAGGTGGCCAAGAAAGGCTTTGCTCCCCCTCAAGTGTTTTCAACATAGCTTTAAGAGATGGCTACTATAATGAAGTATTGCCATAATGTCTGAATAAGCATTCAGACAGCCATAATAATGAGCCTGGTTCATCAGTGTTGCAGCCAGTCTGCGTACATGGCACACTGTAGAGCTAGGTTTTAGAGTAGGAGGGGTTACTACACTCTCCCTTTAATGAACATGTGTTGAAGAAGTGCAATGGCTTGCTGTGAGGGCATCAGAGAGTATACACCATGATAGGGACTCTCATTATTTGACCTCTGACCCCTGTGCCAAAGACCCAAGAGACTAATGAAACGTTAGTGTTCAGGGCATCCTAGGATGGCAGAGGTACACTAAAGGGATGCTTGATGGATAAATTGTAAATGTGAAAGCACTTTTAGGAGTGGCAAATAATCATTTACAGGTAAATGGAGTAATCAGTTACCCAAAATACAAATTGGGTAATGTACATTGAGGCAAATTCACCTACGATGTACTTATTTCTTAATAAACCTTAAAGCTCTAGCTTACACACTGCTTCTGGGGCTGTATTGTACCTTAAGGGATCCCCTTTTATCCTGTATCTCCTTTTATTTATTAGAAATAAGTAGACCTTGTTGTCTCACTCAACCCTCTGCCTTCTAAAACATAGAAATTGGTTAAAAAGCAGGGGTACTGAGTCCTGATGTCCACTACAGGGGACATTGAACAAAAGTTATGTTTTGAAGGTGTTAGAATTGTTAGATCTTTCTGAAATCTCTCTGAATTCAAGTTGAGACTGTCATTTTTATGACACAAATTGACTGTGTGCAATAAAATACATAATAATGACCAAAAATGGTCAATTACCTCTGTTGCTGCCATGAAATGAAAAAAATTCAATAGCCGCCATTTTGAAAATAAAATTTGTGAAATCTGTTAACCCAACCCACATAATTGTGGTATCACCAGAAAGCCCAGGATGTCCTCTTGAGAGTACAAAAGGATTTGAATAGTTGGCATGAATGGTATTTCATTCATAAGACTCAGACTGATGTCCCCTACAGAGGACAAAAATGAATGAAAACTAAATTGAGTGATAACACTGTTACAGTATGTCAAGTCATTTTAAAGAGACCCACCATAGCCACCATATAGTCATCATATTTGAATATTGTGTAAGGGAAGTTTTATCTGACATATCAGTTGCCTGAAGCTATTTCAAATAATGAGACAGGGCCAAGACAAACAGACTATCAGTCTGTTTTTTTTATATATCCAGTTAAAGTTAAAGACATTCATCAGTGGATCAAGTCCACACACCAAAAGCTCATGCTCTATTTTTATTATAATTGGCTGCAAAACAGATTTTGAGTTCATTCCACAAACCAGACACAGACTTTGCATTTTGAACAGGTTATAAAGTATATCAATAGTGGCATCAGCCCTTTATCTCATCTCATTACGTGTGGTGGACATCTGGACGGCAGTAGCTCAGATGGAAGAGGAGCCATTTACCAGTTTACCATACCTGTGGCCCAGGAAGGACTCTATGTTTTGTGGCTGGAAGCAGAGACTCCAAACACGTGAGATTGCCCAACACATAAGGTTGCAGCCTGGACCTGAAAGTCCTTCATGCGCATGGGCTTGTCAGTGTTGAAGGACTTTGATTCCCAGCAGAACCGATACCAGACCTTATCCATCACCAGTGGAACAAAATATAGATGATCTTGGATTTCATTTGTTACTTGTATAACATGCACATTTAGGCTATTTGCAACTATGGCAAGATGATCAACATCAATATGTCTTCAAAATGTGAGCATAGTGTTTTACTTTTTCATCCATTTTTGCATTACTGTGACCCATGGTATAGCCTGACCAGATCCATAATGGGGAAATGTAAGCTACTAGGACCTCTAGACAGGTTCTATTGCGACGGCAAACAGTGAGAGAATGTCGGAGATGACTAAATGTGAGCACATGGGCCTCCAACGGGGTCACGTTTTTATTAAATTGAGGGCTCAAATAAAGTAAAATGTATTCACGTTCTCACTTATTGAGTGCATGTTTAACAAATTGTGGCCACGTTTAAGTAGATCGTGCACGCAATATTCTACAACCATGTTCACTAAATTGTGCTCTCATTTTGCGAAATCTTTCCCTCGTTTTAATAAATAGTGCCCTCGCTTTAGTATATGGTGCGCTCGTTTTATAAATTGTGCGCTCATTTTACAATGCTTTAAATGAGAGCACAATTTAGTCAAACGAGAGCACACTATTGTAAATGAGAACACAATGAAGTTAATTGTGCGCACTATTCAACAAAACAGTAATGCAAAAATGGAGGAAATTGTATGGATACTGAGAGATCACAGACCTGCGATGTTCTTTGAGAATAGTTGTTCAGGTTAAGTTTGGTAACACTTTATATTAGCACACACATATTCACCAGTAATTAGCTGCTTACTAACATGTATATTAGTAGCATACTAGCCATTTGTTAGTCATTATAAGTCACTAATTAATACCTTATTCAGCAAGACCTTATTCTACCCTTACTAGACCCTTAATTAAGAATTTCCCCTATGTAAGCTCCTAATTACCCCTTATTCATAGTTATTAAATACGTTGCTGCATATGAATTATGACCTAAATATGCATGGCTCAGTATGGGGCTTGTAAGGTGGTAGTACCACAAGAACAGTTATTCGCACCGAATAGTACTTATCAAAGATGGTCTATTCAAATGGAACTAGACACTAAACCACCAGTGCTAATAGTGTACAAATAACTAATAATTAAGTCTTTGTAATGCCAAATATGTTCCCTATTCTAAAGTTGTGTCTTTGTTCACATTTAATTCACAATTCATTTGGCACTTATTAACCCCCATGCGTTCCCTAAACTAAAGTTGCCTCCTATTCACACTTATTAACTGTATTACAGCACATAGTAGGCTACACAAGAAGCAGACAGCTAAGTTAGCACAAATACAAAATATATAATGAATACGAGATAGCGAGAAAGGCGAACCTGGATATATTTGTATGCTAACTTTCTTGGTTCCTGAGTACTCAAAAGTCTCAAACTGAAAACTTTTTTTTTAAGTGTGAAGGGTCACATAAATAAGACATCCAGTGTGAATTAATCTATAGCTCTGCTTTTTGAGGTCAAAGAGTCAGTAGAAGAAAGAATGAGAACATTTGATTCAACAAAGATCTATAGTTAACAGGCAGCTAACACTAACTGAAAGAGACATAGATATTCACTTTCAGTTCAATGTGCCTATGCCCCATTCAGTTAATGTTAGTTGTGGGTTTGCTATTTGGTCTACTGTATGTTGTATCAAATTCTCTGTTCTTTTCCTTACGGACAGCATCTTATTCTTCCCTACTGACCTCAAACAGCAGAGCTAAGGATTGAATCACACCAGATTTCTCCTTTAGTATGACACAGTATACATACATGGTGGTTAATAGTGGCAAATTATTTGTGAATTAATAGTGAACAAAGATCCAACTTTAGAATAGGGAACATATTTGGCATTACAAAGACTTAATTATTAGTTGTTTGTACACTATTAGCACATGTGGTTTAGTGTCTAGTTCAGTTTGAATAGACCATCTTTGATAAGTATTATTAGGGGTGAATAACTGTTCTTGTTGTACTACCACCTTACAAGCCCCATACTGAGCCATGTATATTTAAGTCATAATTCATATGCAACAACTTATTTCATAACTATGAATAAGGGGTAATTAGGAGCTTACATAGGGGAAATTCTTAATTAAGGGCGTACTCACACTAGGCAATTCGTACCGTACCCGAGTACACTTTGCCCCTAAAGTCCGGTTTATTTGACCAGTGTGATCGCTTCGTTCCGTACTGGGGTACGGTACGCTAGTACGCTTCGAGGAGGTGGACTCTGGTACGGTACGCATGGAAGCACGATGTCATTAATGACGAAATAAACAATAACGTTCCAATTAACAATCACACGTTGCATAAAGATTCTAGAACACAGCAACTCAATCATACCCAAGTACGGTTTGATATTATGCAGTGTGAGCGCAGACCAGGGACCAGACGCAACCGTGCTCCAGTACGGTACGGGTGAAACGTACCTAGTGTGAGTGCGCCCTAAGAGTCTAGTAAGGGTAGAATAAGGTCTTGCAGAATAAGGTATTAATTAGTGCCTTATAATGACCAACAAATGGTTAGCATGCTACTAATACACATGTTAGTAAGTAGGTAATTAATGGTGAATATGTGTGTCTTAATATAAAGTGTTACCCAAAGGTTATTATTGTATGCATCCAGTTTAAATGATTATAAATTGATACAAGTGAAGATCAGATAAAAAATACAGTTCAAAATAAAGCAAATTATTTAATCCTTGAGTCAGGTGAATTTACACTCTACAAATTATTTGCATTTAAAACACACTTGGTCATTCACCCACTCAGCCTGATATTTCTATATTGTTTACAATTCCTTCACACATAATACAATTCACTGTAACCATTCCAGCACTGGGGTACACTATTCCAGCTCTGCCATGTGAAGCACCTGTTGGGCTACTCTATACAATTCATCCAACCCCTCATGGAGCACAGATCGTGTGACAGCAAAAGATATTCCAGCTGCTGCTATATTACCAGCAACAGGCACAAAGGTGCACGCAGTCTCTATAGCACCTGCTGCGCCAAGTCTTGCTGCCATTTTTGTTGAAAGAAATGAGTTTGAACCAATTGCCATGACAAGTGATGATTCCTTTACCATGTCCAGTATTGGTTTGTTTACTCGCTCAGACAGCTTGGTAAGGGATTTATCATCTAGTCCAAATGAATAGTAGCATTTCATTAGGAAAGACACTACCACAGCAACATCAAAAGCAGGTGAGAGACCTGGCACTGGGATTCCTCCTACTGCACCTGAACCTATGGCCAAAGCCCAGACTGATTTCTTGAATGTCTTGTATTTCTTCTCAAGAGACTGCTGGGAATACACAGGTAGACTCAAAACAAAAGCTTGTCTCTTGTTTTCAGGAAGATCTGTCTCCAGAGTCTCTATGAGTTTCTGGAAGTCAAACCTGTTTAGGTCTCGGGATGAAATGAGGAAGACATGAGGAGATTTAATTTCCCTGAGATTTTTCTCACAGTCCCTCTGTATTGCCTGTAGAGTCTGCCCCTCTGTTACTCCCTTCTGTGCTTCTTCTTGTACATCAATGTCAATCTTTGAGCGAACAAAGTAGAAATTCTTTTTCTTTTTCTGAATTTCCTTTGCCAGCATGATGTCATTCTCCCTGAATCTTGTGGCACTCACTATGATGAAGAAGTCATATTTTTGGAAATTTACATTTTTCAAATAAGTGTTTGCTTTGAATCCAGGCTCCCCGGTCCCTGGCAGGTCCCAGAGAGTGACGTTTGGCATGGTTGGGTGGGGGTAAGGAGAGTAACCTCTGGTGGTTTGTACCACTCCAGTACAGGCAGCTCCATCATCAATATCTTTAAGACCTCTAATGGCATTCACAAAAGAGGACTTTCCTGCTCCACTCTCCCCTGATATAGCAATATTGAGCACTATATTATCAAACCTGTCAACTTCTTCTCTGGCTTTGGCAATGGCCTGCTCCAAGGTCTGTTTACCAGACTCCTGAAGTAAAGTTTGTGAGTCATCCTGATCAGCGATGATCTGAAAAGGAAAAAGTAATGTGAAGCTACCTAATAGAGTATTCATGTTTCTCTGAAATTAAATTGTTTATTTTAATAAAATCATAGTGACATAGAGTGACATTTTTTGAAGCAGCATTACATTATTAGTGAGTGATATCTTTAAAGTCAATAAAAGTATGTCACAGCTTAAAGCAAAGTTTGCCTTCCAAGGGAGGGTGCAAAGGAGGCAGCACCCATCGGTTTTCAATATGTTAACCTGTATAACCATAAGCTAGAGCCATAGACGAGGGGTCTCCCTGTTACCTATGGCCACTGCCAAAGGTAAAAATCTGCAGCAACGGATGTTTCTCCTGAGAAAATTTAGTTTTAAGTTTGACCTTTATACAATGCAACCGGAAAATTTTCAGACCCATTTCAGACCCCAAGTTTTCCACATTTTAAAAGGATTCATCTAGACCAAATGAATAGTAACATTTAATTAGGAAAGTCATTACCTTGGCAGCATCAGATGCAGGTGGAAGGCCTGGCAGTGACATTTCTCCTACTGCACCTGAAGAGATAGGCCAAGTGCAGACTGCTTTCTTTAATGCATTTTGTTTCGTCTCAGGAGATTTCTGGGTGTACACAGGTACATTCAGAACAAGAGCAGGTCTCTTGTATCCTGGAAGGTCTCTCTCCAGAGCCTCTACGAGTTCCTGGAAGTCAAACCTGTTCCAGTCACGGGATGCAACGAGAAAGACAGGAGCAGAAGATTCAATTTTCCTGAGATTCTTTTCACAGTCTTCCCGTATTGTCTGAAGGATATGTTCCTCTGTTACACCCTTCTCCTTTCCGTGCTTTACATCCAAGTCAATCTTTGAGCGAACAAAGTAGAACTTCTTCTTCTTTTTCTGGATTTCCTTTGCCAGCATGATGTCATTCTCCTTGAATCTCCCTGCACTCACTATGATGAAGAAGTCATACTTTTTGAATTTTACATCTTTCAGATAGGTGCTTGCTTTGAATGTATTGTCCCCAATTCCTGGCAGGTCCCAGATAATTATGTTAGGCTTGGATGGGTCGTAGTAAGCGGTGGGATACATGGTTGTTTGTGTGACTCCAGTTTTTGCAGCTCGAACTTCATTAACCCTAGGACCTCTGATGGCATTCACAAAAGAGGACTTCCCTGCTCCAGTCTCCCCTGTTATACCAATATTGAGCACTACATTATTAAACGTGTCGACCTGTTGAGCTCTGGCTCTTCTCCGGAAGATCTGATCAGCCATGATCTAAAAAGGTAAAAAAGGTAAGGCACATTGTGTATTGCTTTTGCAAAGCAGCTATACAATGTAATTAGTATGATTTCTAAAAAAAAAAACAGTTAAAATCTAAAATTTGCATTTTAATAATGATTGCCAAATTGACTTGGAAGTCATGAATACAGCTTAACATAATGTATCTTGAGTCTTACCTAACTGAAGCTACATTAGATTATTTTCAGTTCATTATTGAAGGTAGTCTTTATCAAACTGTATATACTATAACACTGATATTTAATTATATTAGACATATTTTTTACTGAAGAAACATTAGATTACTTTCAGTTCCTTATTGTAGGTACTTTTTATTTTATCAAACTGTATATAACACTGACATTTTGGAATCTAACAAAGCACTGACATGTGATGCGTTTGTCAAAGGCACAGGCATATTGTGTGTTTAGCAGTGTTGGTCATCTTACTTTTAAAAAGTAATTAGTTACCGTTGCAAATTACTTCTGCCAAAAAGTAATTGAGTTAGTAACTCAGTTACCACACTGTAAAAGTAATTAATTACTCAGCAAAGTAACTGACGTGATTTTTTATGTTCTATAACGCTATTACATTCTATAACATCTTTAACGTCAAACATGTTTATTATAGCCTAACTGATTGAAGAATAAAAACAAGTATTCGGTGCAATTAGTGGGTGGAAGTCAGAACGTGCGCATGGCATCCGCCCACCCAGCCCAGGCCCGGGGTGGCTATCGGGAGATGCGGGAGGATTCCCGGTGGGCCATTAACGTTTTGGGCCGGTCTGATTATTGTGAGCTTAAATATATTGTTTATGACGATTTGCTGCGCTCTCGCGGCACTTCAGCAGCCAGGGCTGTGCGGTCGCTACCCTTACCTGCAGTTTCCCAAATATTAACAACGTGGCACTCACAAAACTGTTCGGAAGTCGCAACCAAGTCTATATGCAATCTACAGGAGTAAATGAAAAACCCCTTCTCCAGTTGAACGGCCCTGACGAAACGTAGGCTATGCAGCAGAGACGTGTAATAGGCTAATAATTAATTTTACTGTAAGGTAACCCCCGATATCAAAAGCCCTCAAAAATAAAATAGGCTATCTTTAAAATGTATAGGGTCCTCCTTTGAAGATAACGTTCAGTTTCAGTGAAGTAGCCTTGTGAGAAACTATAGAAATCCGACAGACAGAGAAAGTGCACAATTAACTTAAAGTTCGCTACATATAATGAAATGGCTTGGATTTGGTGAGTAGCCTATTCAAGTCTTTTTTCCCCTCCTGAAGTTGGAAGTGTGCCTATAATGAAATTATTTCCAGATTCCACTCTGATGTACAGTATCTTGGTAGCTATGCCTAGTCTGTCAAGGGTGATTGTAGGCTAATATACATTTATTTATTAGCTCAGGGGAGGGTATTCCATCCTATTATGATCCTATCCAGTGAACGCGCTTCATTTAGCCAAATTGTAGTAACGCGACGCTTCAAATTCTCAGTAACGATAACGGCGTTGCAACGATGAGAAAAGTAATTAATTAGATTACTTCGTTACTGACAAATTAACACCGTTAATAACGCTGTTATACTTAAACGCCGTTACTACCAACACTGGTGTTTAGATGTCATATACACCTAATCTGAATCAGATGAATCTGATTGTGATATCCAACAGAAGTGAAGAAAAACACATTCCTTCTCTTGCCAATTGGTGGTGCTATGCCAGCCATGTTAATAGGACATAAAGTATGAATATCATCATCATCATAATATCCGATATTTTGCAAAATTTTAGATCCAGCAGTCAAAGCATAGAACATTTCTGGCACATTTCCTGATTGGCCACATGGTGGCGCTGTGCTATACATATGAAATTCAAAGGTCTCAGGAAAACGCTGTCAGAAAAAGCAGTCAGAGTCAGTTTTAGCCATAGTTTACATCCGGAAAATCCCTCCAGAGTACACTGTTTCTGTATTCTGACAACATAACTAAGCCATTTGACTGTCTTCTCCGTAATGACACAAGGACTTGTCATTATGACAATGGTGTAAAAGTAGCGATTTAGCTGCATAGGTTACGTTTTGCCCCCACAGCTACTGTAGCTGCAAGCCTAATGCAAGCTCGGCTGAAAACGGCGTAATTTTGGAATGCTAGGGGGTGAGCAAAGGTGCCTATTGGACACATGTAAGTACTTGGCAACATCTTTCAGTACAGCTAAGGTCAATTTCACTCCGAACTTCTCCTTTAAGGGAAGTAATCTGACCATCCCCTTGTGAGGAAGTGGGCTATTGTCGCGGGCTGTTTGAGTTTGTTGATTTCTAACCCCCCCCCCCCCTTCTCTGAATGACCTGGCTGTTGTGACTAGTTGCTTAGCCTGGGTAGCATGTCTGACTGCTCTGTTCATCCACACTAGAGTGCTGGTAGCCTAAGATCTCTCCCCCCTCTAGAGGACGCCAGAATATAGTATTCAGTCAATTCACACCAGTCGTAGTTTAGATCGTTCTGTACTACTCAGGCAATTCACACCGGTCTATTTCCTTGTCTTGTGTGTGTGCCTCAAAGGTCAACTTGTCCAACCTGCCCTCCGTTACTAGCCTGATTGCCATCGACTTGAAAGGCTCTGCGAGACTTTAGTCTGACCAAGAGCCTGTGCTAAGACGGTTTCTCCAAGCGCTGGTTGACGCGCCTCCTTTAAGTGCCTCGATTTGCTACTGGTCGATGTCAGAAAGCGGTTTGCCGAGTTTAAACCAATAACAACACTCTTTCCTCTGCCTTGAACACGCCTCTACCCAGAGCCGTTGGAGCTGCTCAAAGTTGATTGGTTCTCGAACAAAGGGGGCAGTTCCGCAGATTTGGGGAATTCAGAAATCCTTCCCGATTAGCAGTTGACCAGACCAGCGACAGCAACGCCGAAGGTGTTACGTCACTGGGAGGGTGTGCCAGGCTACTCCGTTACACAAATCTTAAGGATCATTTGATAAATGTACCAAGGCAACAGAGAAACTAATAGACATTGTATTAAGTGAAATAAATGTGCAAACTAAATAAATACCAGCACCATATAGCTACAAACACCAATTAGGCAAACAGATCTCAAACGCAATCTCTAGTGAAACTGTACATTGGCTATACAGTCACTTTGAGTGAAAAGCTTATGATATGTGATGGGCCAAAATTGCTACCCCATTATTGATTTTTCTAATGGTGTACTTCAGAAGTACCCTAAGCGGACTGTACAGTTTTAGGGACATGACAAGATCTTGATATCACAATGAACTACATGTATGCCTTTCATTTACACCAATAGAGTCAGCTGTAGGGCTATAATTCTTACAGTGCCCTCCATAATTATTGGCACCCCTGGTTAAGAAGTGTTCTTTAGCTTCTAATAAATTATTTTTTTTTTCAAATAATATAGGACCACAATTAAAAAAAAGCGTAAAATCCAACCTTTAATACAAGTGCATTTATTTAGAAGGAAAAAAAATCCCACATTAAGAAATAATAATTATTATTTTACATCAAATCATGTGTGCCACAATTATTGGCACCCCTGATGTTAATGATTTGTACAACCCCCTTTTGCTAATAATACAGCACCTAATCTTGTCTTATAATGTTTCACAAGATTAGAGAAAACAGAAAGAGGGATCTTCGACCATTCCTCTTTGCACAAAATCTCCAAATCATCCAACGACCTGGGTTCTCTCCTCTGCACTCTCTTCAGCTCACCCCACAGATTTTCAATGGGGTTGAGGTCTGGGATCTGAGATGGCCATGGTAGGAGCTTGATACGGTGTCTGGTGAACCATTTCTGTGTAGACTTGGTCATATGTTTAGGGTCATTATCTTGCTGAAAGACCCAGTGACGACCCATCTTCAGCTTTTGGGCAGAGGCCACCAGATTCTGATTTAAAATGTCCTGGTATTTCAAAGCATTCATGATGCCATGCACCCTAACAAGGTTCCCAGGCCCTTTGGAAGAGAAACAGGCCCACAGCATCACCGATCCTCCCCCATACTTCACAGTGGGCATGAGGTGCTGTTCTGCATACTCATCTTTTTGTTACACCAGACCCACTTAGAGTGTTTGTTGCCAAAAAGCTCTAACTTTGTCTCATCTGACCAAAGCACATGGTCTCAGTTGAAGGCCCAGTACCGCTCCAGACGTTTGTGCTTATGATTTTGAGTGAGAAAGGTTTTTTTTCCGTGCGTGCCTCCCAAACTACTTGTTGGCATGTAGATAATGTAGATAGAGACTTTGTGACCCCAAGATGCAACCACTTGATGCAATTCTGTAACAGTGAGTTTTGGAGATTTTTTTTTTCTCTTACCATCCTCCTCACTATGCGTGGTGGCAAAATAAATGGTGGCAAAATAAACTTGCGTCCTCTTCCAGGCTTGTTTACCACTGCTCCAGTTGTTTTAAACTTCTTAACGATTCCTCTGACCATAGATATGGGCAGGTGTGCGAGTGGCTATTTTCTTGTAGCCATTACTTGTGAAGGTCAACACACATCTGCCTTACTTGAACAGTGTGTTCCTTTGTCTTTTCCATGTTGAAGAGAAATGGCCTCTGTGTCACGTCATATTTATTGCCCGGGGAAACAGGATGTTAAGAATTACTAAATAAATGTTCCTACATACTCTGATTGACTTTGTAAACTACTGTAGAAATGACAGAAATTACAGAAATACTTTAATTACATTTATTTCCTAGGAATTGTTAGGGGTGCCAATAATTGTGGAACAGGTGATTTTATGAAGAATAATTACTTCTCAGTCAGGGATTTTTTTTCCCACCTTAAAATTCACTTGAGTTGAAGGTTAAATTTTTCTACAATTTTCAGTATGAGAGTATGCTTCTATAATGAAAATTGTATTTATTTTAAGGCTTTTAACGCATCTTAACCAGGGGTGCCAATAATTGTGGAGGACCCTGTATGTACAGTATGAATCTTGATTTTCCCACTTTGCAGGCAGAATTTCTGAAAGTGTTGGAAGAGCTATGTGGTGTGGTAATGTGACAATGTTTTATTGATATTATTGACGCTGAAGACAAAACTGATACCAAGAGGCATAAATAAGATAAATATAAACATCGAGCAACACTAGACACTCTGATTACTTCCTGTTCTTGTTTATTTCTCTGTAACAGACTGTTTACAAACACGTATTTACTGATTATTGCATGCTGATTATCAAAGTCATCCTGAATTTTTTACAGTATGCAAAACATAAAATGGATATGCAGTGAACACAGAAATGCTATGTACTTTAGGAATAATTGTTGTGCTCTGAAATACTATTGTATGCATCATTACTATACTATGAAAGCTTTGGTACCAACTAAAGACAACTCAAGATAAAGCAAACTAATCCTCAATGAAATTACAATGTACAAATGATTTGCATCTACTGCACAACGTTGCCCTCGGGCAACGTAAGGTTTAGTTAAGTCCCATGTCCAGAATTGGTCCCTTTAATTTATTTAAACCAATCAGAATTGTGAAAAAACTGTCAAGGTATGGTCCAATGAGGTGTGGTTATCATTTTGATGCAACAATTGAAGGAGGGACTTCCTTTTCTGATGGGTGGTCGCAGGAGCACATGGTGTGACAAGAAGGTAAGATAATTTGCATTGTTAAGGTTATTTAAACTGATACAAACTAAAAATAAAAATATGTTAGTGTGTCTGAAGGTGTAAAGAAGACTTTTGACAGGTTTTGGGAAGGTTTATTAGTTTTATTTTTAAGATATCCACTGTTTTCTTACTGTTGCCTCAGGGCAACGTTGTGCGTCAAAGGGGTACTTTTTTATAGTCTTTGTGAACTTTTGTTTTGTTTGTGTGTCAGGGGTATATTATATTATCACAAGTATTTGCTTACAATGTAATGTATACATATGTATGCTAAACCTTGTTTTCATTTTATATAACTTATTTTAACACATTTTGACAGACAAAATGGACACAAGAGTGTTCTACGGACGAAAACAGAGGGATCTGCATGTCGGGGAAATCAAGAAGGAAACATCTGGTAAAAATGGTGCACAGGAGAGTGTGTTGAACAACTCTGTGTTTTTAGAAATTAAATGTGATGTAAAATAGTTTGTAGTTTGTAATATGGGGGTAGTAGAGGGGTTGGGTGGGTAGTAGAGGGGTGGGTATGAGAGTACTAGAGGGGTGGGTGGGGTAGTAGTAGAGGGGTGGGTAGTATGGATTTAGTAGAGGGGTGGTTGGGTAGTGGTGGTAGTAGAGGGGTGGGATAGAGGGTAGTAGAGGGTTGGGTGAGGGTCGGTGAGTAGCAATGGGGGTAGTAGAGGGGTGGGCGAGTAGTATGGAGGTAGTAGAAAGGTGGGTGGTAGTAGAGGGGTGGGTATGAGAGTACTAGAGGGGTGGGTGGGGTAGTAGTAGAGGGGTGGGTAGTATGGATGTAGTAGAGGGGTGGTTGGGTAGTGGTGGTAGTAGAGGGGTGGGTAATATGGGGGTAGTGGAGGGTTGGGTGAGGGTCGGTGAGTAGTAATGGGGGTAGTAGAGGGGTTGGGCAGGTAGTATGGAGGTAGTAGAGGGGTGGGTGGGGTAGTAGTAGAGGGGTGGGTAGTATGGATGTAGTAGAGGGGTGGGTAATATGGGGTAGTGGAGGGTTGGGTGAGGGTCAGTGAGTAGTAATGGGGGTAGTAGAGGGGTGGGCGGGTAGTATGGAGGTAGTAGAGAGGTGGGTGGGTAGTATGGGGGTAGTAGAGGGCTGAGTGGGTAGTATGGAGGTAGTAGAGGGCTGGGTGTGGGGTAGTTGAGGGGTAGGTGGGGTAGTAGAGAGGTGGGTGGACAGTATGGAGGTAGTTGAGGGGTGGGTATGGGGTAGTAGAGAGGTGGGTGGACAGTATGGAGGTAGTTGAGGGGTGGGTATGGGGTAGTAGAGGGCTGGGTGTGAGGGTAGTTGAGGGGTAGGTGGAGTAGTAGAGAGGTGGGTGGACAGTATGGAGGTAGTGGAGGGGTGGGTGGACAGTATGGAGGTAGTAGAGGGGTTCAGGTTTACTGAGTGTGCATACTTTAAAAGAAAATAAGCATAAACTGCTACAATACGTTAACATTGAAAATAAACATATTAGGACAAACTGTTTGTAATCTGACAAATGTTTTTACATTTCATATGTTACAAATGATTTCTTTTTACATATTAGTATGTTCATTGTTAAAACTGTGATTTACTACTGCTGAATAAGCATTGTCTATGTTATGTGAATGGGAAATTTCCTATGCAAATTTGTACCATTGTGGCACAACGTTGCCTTAAGGCAACAAAAAAATATTTTGAAAAGGGGGGGTCCAAAAAATAAAAAAATGTTTTTTATCAATAAAATATCCTAAAATAAGCCAAAAAATGATGTGGAATATTTTTTTTTCATGCAACATAATAATGTGTGCAGTAGAGGGTTAACAATCATATAATAACAATAACTATGGTATGCAAGGCCACACAATAGCACAAATAAAAACAACAATGTCAAATTCAATCAATGGCCTAATAATAACAAAACAATACTATATTATACAAACAAACCTACAAACCATAACACATAAGAGGCGCTTAGCAAACTAAGTGCATATTGAACAAATATGCTTTAAGATTAAGATTTTATGCTTGAAAGATCCAAAACTGTTGCTGGAACGGAGAGTACTGGGCAAGTCATTCCACCAACATGAAACCACTGATGAAAAGAGTCTAGAAATTGACCTAGCATTTTTAGTTGGTTGACACAACAGACACTCATCAGAAGACTGCAGTGGACGGTTATAAATGCATTGATCATCGAACTAAAGTAGCAGGAAGCAGATCCAGTCAGTGTCCTACAGGCCAACGTGAGAGATTTAAAGATGAACTGAACTGAAATAATTAACTTTGATGAAGTGTTAGTCATCACAATTACAAATAAATTGCACAAAAAAATTTAATAAAAAAATTCAATACATAGCCTTTTTTAAGCAACACAAAAAATGTGTTTGTTAGTAGTAGAACGCTATCAATTCCAGTGACGTCACTGGCATGGTAGGACCTCAGAAGCAACAGCTGCAGCATATGATATAGGCTACTCACGAAAATTAGTCATTTTAATGCCATGGGTTACACATTTGAGGATCTGATGTCCAGGCATGTAGTGTCTGACTATCACCAGATGGGGGACGACAGTTTCAGTCCCCAGCAGCCCTTCAGTTTAAAAAAAACAAAAACCTTTGACACGAGTCAGACGCATGTTGCTGTCACTTTGCGGCGATAACCGCTATAATACGAGTTAAACAGAAATCACGAGTAGAATAATTTTGTTGACAAGGCAGGGGGTAGAGAGAATAAAATACAGATGATCAATTTTGTCATCATATAGCAGTTTGATAAGGAGTAGCGTTGAAACTGGTTCTCACATTTTTCATCCAGCCTGGCCGTTCAACATATGCAATCCTATAAATAAAACAAACCCTGTTGCCCACGCATGCTTGCTTTACACATATGATGAAAGGGGAAAAAATAATTCCAGCTAGTCAATAAGGAATACTGTATAATATTAGCCTATAATTAATGTGCAGTAAGCAGAATAGGCATGGCTGCATAATCTGATCAGAATGACACAGCTGTTTTGAGTTATGGTTATGGGATTTGGCAGACGCCTTTGTCGAGTTAAGGCTATGTTTATTGTTAAGCATTCAGATATTTGTGCCACCACGTACTGACCGACAAGAAGATCGCTTGCTATCTGCACGCCACTTACTCCGACGCACGGAGAAGTTTTGCCGTGTATTAGGCTATAGGGCAGAGTTGGCAGATTTGTTCGTTGTGGATGCTGATGGATATTGCACTGATGGATTTTGCACGGATGGATATTCCACGGATACCTCGTACTATGGACAGCTATTTCTGTGATTTGAACTCAGAAATTGAACTTGAACTGCATTAACAATCTGCCCTGAGACGGTGAACATCAGCTAGCTTTAGGGTGAGTAGAAAGGGACATGTGTAACAGACCCGCTGTGGTTGTTAGCAGCTTATAAACGCATTATGATCGAAATGTGATATATCGTCGGAGTCATGAATTAATATGCAGTCTATGGTCAGAGTGCTGGCTTGTTTAGTTTGACCTAGTTTGACGTGTTTCTAACGTGTTTAGAGGCTGGAAGTGAGCCCTTTCCCTAGGTTGGATCGTTTGTTGTCTAGCTAGCTTGTTTTGTGACTATGCCCCAGTGTGTCAGTTTGTTTTGTTGAACGCTAAAGCCTACAGTTAGCTTTATTTGTGTGTGTATGCGAATATACGTTTTTTGTATTTTGACGACAACGTTACATCCAGCCTTTTGCCTAGTAGACATGCTGGGGATAACAGCTAAGCCCCTGCCTGGCGTGTGCATTTCAGCGCCCTGTTTTTGCGGCAGATAGCATCGGTGGTGTCTATCGGTTTGCCCTATACGGTAGCATCACTTGAAAAGACGAAAACTGATGGAATGTGGACTCAGGTTTCAGTCTTTCATAATTAACCCTAATCAACGACCCTGTTGTGTCAAAAGCACAGCTCTCTAAATAGTTTGTTGACTTAAAAAAATGTTTGCTACAGACTCGAAATCCTTGGGCTGTCGGAGGGCTAGTCAGTTTTAAGGCAGATAGGGCTGGTTCCTTGCCTATACATTTCATTACTGCACCCAGGGGCCTAGTCCTGTTAGTTTCCGTGTCCTTAGCCATGTCAGTTAGCCCAAATGGGCTCTGGTTAGCCACAGACTAACTATCTACGATGCTGCTCAAGTGCTAGTCATAGGCGCTAGACTGGCCTACCATGCCAGTGACGTAGCTGGTTGTTGAAATCCAACATGGCGGCGCCCGTGTAACAACACCACCACTTTCACCGTATCATTTTGTCCCTTTTAACAAATCCAGCCATTTTAATCATTGTACCAATGAGAAGAAATAAAATACATCTGTTTACATTTACTTCAAATTTCAGTTCAGTTCAGTTAATCTTTAAATCTAATTCTGGCCACTATAGGGAGCCAGTGGAGAGTAACTAACATAATGTGTATATATGTATATACACAGTGGAGAGTACATTGCAACCCTTCCAACACCCTGAGGCTGGGCAACATATTTGCTGTACTCTATGCCAGCTCTGCCATGTGAAGCACCTGTTGGGCTACTCTATACAATTCATCCAACCCCTCATGGAGCACAGATCGTGTGGCAGCAAAAGATATTCCAGCTGCTGCTATATTACCAGCAACAGGCACAAGGCTACACGCAGTCTCCATAGCACCTGCTGCGCCAAGTCTTGCTGCCATTTTTGTTGAAAGAAATGAGTTTGAACCAATTGCCATGACAAGTGATGATTCCTTTACCATGTCCAGTATTGGTTTGTTTACTCTCTCAGACAGCTTGGTAAGGGATTTATCATCTAGTCCAAATGAAAAGTAGCATTTGGTTAGGAAAGACACTACCATGGCAATGTCAAAAGCAGGTGAGAGAAATGGCACTGGGATTCCTCCTACTGCACCTGAACTGATGGCTAAAGCCCAGACTATCTTGTTGAATATTGTGTATTTATTTTTAAGAGACTGTTGGGAATACACAGGTAGACTCAGAACAAGAGCTTGTATCTTGTGTTTTGGAAGATCTTTCTTCAGAGTCTCTATCAGTTTCTGGAAGTCAAACCTGCTCAGGTCTCGGGATGTAATGAGGAAGACAGGAGGAGGAGATTTAATTTCCTTGAGATTTTGTCCACAGTTGTCCTGTATTGTCTGAAGTGTCTGTTCCTCTGTTACTCCCTTCTTTACTTCTTCTTCTACATCCAAGTCAATTTTTGTGCGAACAAAGTAGAACTTCTTTTTCTTTTTCTGGATCTCTTTTGCCAGCATGATGTCATTCTCCCTGAATCTCCCTGCTTCCATTATGAGAAAGAAGTCGTAGTTTTGGAAATTTACAGATTTCATATAGGTCTTTGGCTTGAATCCAGGCTCCCCTGTCCCTGGCAGGTCCCAGAGAGTGACATTTGGCACGGTTGGGTGGGGGTAAGCAGTGGGCTTTATGGTGGTTTGTGTGACTCCAGTGGGTGCAGCTCCATCATCAGTATCTTTAACACCTCTGATGGCATTAACAAAGGAGGACTTTCCTACTCCACTCTCCCCTGTTATGGCAATATTGAGCACCACATTATCAAGCCTGTCAACTTCTTCTCTGGCCTTGTCAGTAGCCCGCTTTATGGTCGGTTCACCAGATTCCTGAAGTAAAACTTGAGTATCCTGATCAGCCATGATCTAAAAGGAAAAAAGTAATGTCTTCTGTTACATTTAGTTCTTCTTTTAGCTATTTAATGTAATTAGTATGTTTTTCCCCAATATAAAACCATTATTATGACCGCCGCGCAGCGACGCTGAAAGACCGGGGTGCATGACACCCCCCGGTCTTAATGAGGCCATTCATTTCATGAATAGCACCACCTAATTCATAATGAAAAAGCAAAAATTAGGTGTTGTAATCGCAGGTACAGTGGTATGCAGAAGTTTGGGAACCCCTTAGGAAAACCACTGCATCAGTTTGTCACTTGCTGAGCTTTTGATGCAGAAACTTAATTTTAACATTATTTTATACCTTATGGTAACGTCTCAGGTAGTGAAATAACTTTTATTGGTCCAACAGAAACATGTTTATGTACATTTAAACAAAAATAGGCATGTGCATAAATATGTGGCACCCCTAAGAAATCATTTCATTAATATTTAGTTTTGCCTCCTTTTGCTGCAATAACGTAGCCTGGCAAGCCAAACTACACAGAAATGTATAGTCTGGGGTTGGACCATTCACCGAGCTGAAGCCTGTGGGTGGGATGAACAGTTGTCTTTCAAACTGCCTCTGCACGTAATAGGCCAACATTTGTGATCAATCGTAGCCGGTCGGCAAAACGGAATGACTTGAATGTCGGAATGACTTGAGTGCTTCTTTTTGCTCAACCTTCAAAGAAAAGCCTAACTCTTCCAAAGCCGAACGAGCGTGCTTCGTTAGCCTCATCCATATTTTGTTTTTCTCTATGGTTGTTGAACACGGTCTCACACCCAACTCATCGAACGAGGACGCATGGTCCAGCCCCCTGGCGTCAATCGGAAGCCGAAGGTGAGCTAAGGCGGGCTCAAGGACTCCGTACACAGATAGAGCGTTCTGATTGGCTAGGCTGGTTTTGAGCCTAGCGCAGGCTTGGCCTCAACGGTGCGACCCTAGACCATCCCGCTAGGCAAAAATATTTTTGGCCGCTAGGGTGCGTCTAGATTTCTAGGCTAGCAATAACGGCCTGTAGATGCCTCCTGTCTGGCTCGTGGTATTTTGGCCCATTCCTCCACACAAATGCCTCCAGTTCAGTCAGGTTTCTTGGCCTCCGTGTGTGTACAGCCTTCTTCAAATAAATCCATACATTTTCAATGATGATAAGGTCTGGGGACTGGGATGGCCATTCCAGAACATTGTACCTGTGCTTCTGCATGAATTCCTTGGTGAATTTTGAACGGTGCTTAGGATCATAGTCCTGCTGAAAAATCCAACCCCGGCATAGCTTCAACTTTGTGACTGACTCTTGAACATTCTTGTCAAGAATCTCCTGGTATTGTAAGGAATTCATGTGGCCCTCAACTTAAACATGTTTTTCAGTACCTGTGCTAGCCACACAGCCCCATAACATGATGGATCCTCCACAAAATTTTACAGTGCGAGTTCTTTTCATGGAATGCAGTGTGTTTTTTTCACCATGCATACCTCTTCGTGTTATGACCAAATACCTCTATCTTGGTCTCATCTGACCACAGTATTTTATTCCAAAATGCTTCTGGCTTGTCCAGATGTACTTTTGCATACCTCATGAAACTCTACTTATGATGAACACTCAGGAAAGGCTTTTTGCGCATCACCCTTCCAATGAGCTCTTCCTGGTGCAAAGTACACTTCTCTGTGACTATTTTAACCATCCTTCGCCTGTGCCTTTCCCCTATTTTTGTTGTCCTACCACATCTTTCCTTCACAATAGCTACGTTTACATGCACCCTTTCTAATCCGATTCAGGCCCAATCGGAATGAAATTCCTTCATGTAAACAAGACAATCGGAATGAAAATCGCCGATCTGATTGAAATTTGGATCGGATTGAAAGAGGTGGAACGGACCCGTCCGGTAGTAAAATAGTTGTCATGTATACACTGGATCGGATCGTTCCCTGCTACTCTTCCCTTCTGCGCATGTTCAGAAAAGGAGGCGCAATATTTCTCTTATCAAAAAAGCCACCACGGTGTAGGCAGAGAGGGTTAAAGATAGTAATGAAAGATCTTTGGTTAGGTGTAAACATAAGCACTGGGCGTGAGGTTGAACCATACGTTTCTTTTAGGTCTAGGTTTAAACAGTGACGGATAACATGGCATCGGAAGAATAGGCTATTTAGTTTCGTGACACTTTCAAAACAACCACAAAATCTGACACAATCTTTGAAGTTTAGGAAGTAGCCTACTAGGCTGCAGGCAGTTGGATAGGCTACGCTAACTGGCAGCTGCGTAGGCTTTGGTAAAAGCAACAACTGAAATGCAGTGATGAAGTCTCGTTTTCTGAAAGACAAATATTAACAGGTAGGCTATGTTTCGGAGACTACAGTGGAGACAAATATTTTGCGATGTCTGAAAGAACAGTGTGGAAGCTAGGTAGACGGCAAGGACCTGATTGAATGCTTTTCCGTACAAGTTTGAATTTGTGTAGCTGGGACTTGTTGAACAACATCTGAGGTGCAAAACAACTAGCGAACAGTCAGACGTTTTGGTGGTTTGCTACCCCGTCAGATTACAGGATAATCAGCTATATTTTTGGCTTTGGAATACTTCTGTATGACCGTGCATGAAGTTAGCATTTGCTGACCGACTTGCTGTGCAGTGTGAAAGCGGCCAGGGAGTGTGTTAGGAGGACGCAATTTTACTTTATATTTTCGTCGTTTTAGTCATTCTAATTATAAGGAAAAGAAACGAAACTCTAGGCCTATGGTGTTGCTTTTTGAACAGAAGAAAGCAGAGGCAGAGGATTGGAAGTAGGGAATATCTCACGCCTCAAACTCATAGGCAAGCTCTCACGTCCATCTCGGGGAGCAAAACTGCAAGCAGGCTATATGTGCGTGAAGCGCGCATCCAAAATACTCCTTGCCATGTAAACTTCCACCAATCCGATTGACCGATCCGATTGGTCATTCCGATGGTTGCATGTAAACGTAGCTAGTGACTGTTCCTGTGGCCTTCCATTTCACAGCTACATTTCTGACTGTGGAGACAGACAGTCTAAACCTGTCAGATACAGTATGTTTTGTACCCTTCTCCTAATTCATAACGTTGGATTTTATTAGCTTTCAGGTCAGTGGAGAGTTGTTTTGAGGTTCCCATGTTGCCACTCTCTAAGAAAGAACCTAGGACAAGCACAGCCAGCCATTATGTTAAATAGGTAATAGGTTTTCATGATTGGTTCCACCTGTCTTTGTAATTGAAGGTCTAATGAGCTAATCAAAGCAATTTTGTGCTGCAACCTGTCAGCTATAGACCTCTGAAGTTCGCCTACAAAAAAGCCACCATCTTTGCCCAAATAAGGAGATCCGGTATCTTGAGATTTTTTCTATGGGAAAATAACATGGGGATTTTCAATTATCGCACCTGTTAAACTCTCGCGGGGATGATGACATTGGAAATGCAGACGTTTTTCACTACACAGTTTTGGCCACTGCCGTCTAGTGGATACTGTGATCTTCGGTAGGTGAAGACGGCACACTTTGATCTTTGCTACCCCAGAGCTAACTTACCATGCAACTTGCCATAGGCAGTTAGCTTCAATTAACTCCCGGATCTCCTTATATGGGCAAAGATGGCAGCTTTGGATCCTTTTTGTAGGCGAACTTCAGAGGTCTATAAATCTGTTCAGGTCTTAAAATGAATGCTATTAAAAGGATGCCCAAGCTTTTGCACATCCCATTTTTTACATTTTATTTTATAATAATAAAACTATGTAATGCTACTCTAAGAATTTTGGTCTGGAAAACACTCAAGCGTCTACATCTTTGCAAATTGTCATGAAATCTCAGAGGGATGCCCAAACTTTTGCATACCACGGTATCTCTGACCTGACCTGGTCAAAACTGAATGAAATCGAAATTCAGAGGGTGTCATCATTATCATTTTTGGTAATCTGAAGTCTTCTTCTTCTTATGACCGCCGCTTATCGAAACGGCGATCATATAGGTTTAGTCAGTTTTTTTTTTTTTTTTTTTTGTCAAATAAAACACACACAAACACGCAGAAAAACACACACACATGCCCACATACCCCATCACCCAAACACTCACAAGTGAACATACACACACACAGATCCCGTTACCACCACCACACACACACTCACAAGCAAAAACTAACAGACAGAGAAGCACACAAACACAAAAGCAAATGCACACACTAATTTACATATGTAAAAGTTGCAGTAGGGGATGGAGTTTTAGGAGATGGAAACAAACATGATTTTTTTTTTTGCTGAGAGAATGTGCAGGACTGAGCGGTAGTCACGTTTTGTACTGCTATGCGGTACATCTAGTTTTGATAAAATCTGAAATGCACATGTAATAAGAGCTGACTAATTGATTCAGGATATCATGAATACAGTACAGCTTAACAATGTAACTTGTGTCTTATGCCTATTGAAGCAGTATTGAATTACTTTTAAAAAGTGTTAAAATTAATGAATATTGTTCTCTAATGTAGATACTCTTTATCACATATACTGTGACACTATTATTTATACTAGTATTATGTTTATTCAAAATATGTTTAGATGGGAAATACAGTAATCAAATGAGGAATTATATTTGTATTTACTATTCACACATAGCACAATGGGATATTTAGAAATAAATAATGAAAGTCAATGAAAGCATTTTTTACTTACGTCGTTAATGTCTTCAGCTTCAGCCAAAAAAGGAATGAGTACTGTAGTAGTGGGAAATTATTCTTCACTTCATTTAAAATGTTGCCTGGACTCACAGAATTCTGTACAGTGTCTGTCTGAAAGTGAACCGAGTTTCAGATTTTTAAACACACCCAGTATCTTCTGAAGGAGGAGTTCAAACTGGGGTAGGGATTTCGACTACAATTGTCTGTTGAGTACTCAGGAGTGAATTGTTTATTTAGAAAAGCATGTGAGTACAGCTTTACCAGGGGTTCAGTCTTCACTATTGGGTATTGCCTTGCCAGTGGCATACCCTGTTGTGCTTTCAAAATCTGCTTAATTTTGGTGCCTACAATTAGTCAAACACTGTAAAGCTTTTGTGTCAGAAAACAGACTTCAGTCTGGAGCACTGCTAGTCTGTGTCCTTTGTGTTGCATGGTGGTGATTAACTGTAAAATAATGTGTTCCACGTTTTGATGGGCCAACACCAAAAACAAGCATTCAATGTTGGTATTCACAATGAATTAAATTGTAATTTATTAATTTGCACTCAGAGTGCAACAGAATGCCTCTTAAGAGTGTACTAACGCTAACTGTTATGTAAGGGATAATGTATTGGCCGCCGGTAATTATTGGAAAATAAGTCCCAAAATGGCGAACAGAACCCCGACATGCAGCGTAATAACACCGCGCCAAAGCCTGTGACAGTTAAAAAATCCCGTCTGGATACCACAAGTGTTTTTTCCATAGGCACAAATGATTACATTGCATGTAAATGCAATGTACTGTTATCACTGTTCTTCTTCTTCTTATTCTTCCGACCAAAATCAACGGTTAATGACGCTAAAACCACTGAACCGTTTGACATAATTTAAACACTCATACAAAGGTCTTGTAACAGAGATTTGATGATTGTATTTTTCACATTTGTGAACTTTATACTTTTTGAGATATTTACGATAAAATAATTAAAAACTCCCATAGAGTTAACGTTGAGACGCTTGGTGGCAGAGATCAATTGTTACGTCTACTCATTAAACTGTAACAGCTGTGAAAACATTCTATCAGGCCACAGCTGGTAAACCCGGACGTTCGTCTTGTCTCCGCTTGTCTCCTGCTGTAGGGTAGGCTACTCCTTACTTGATTTGCTTTTATCGTTACAGTAACCGGTTTGCTCTAGGTAACGTTGTCAACAGCTAAAGACAATCCCTAACGTTAACGTAAGCACTGTATTTAGCAAACGACAATTGAACATAACTTTAACGCCGGGATCGGCTGAAGCCAACAGGGCCTACACGGGGGCTTTTAGCCATCTCGACAGAGCAGCCTACCTGACACCGATCTTCACCCAGCGTTCTAAGTGAAGTCCAACCTGATAGACATAGGCCTACACCATTATTTAAGCGTTCTTCTCACAGTTGTTTCTATTACTAGGCCAGTCAATCTAGCGTTTGACATATAACTAATTGCAATAGTAATCATTCCAAGTTTGTTGTGATCTCTAGGTATATCTAATTAACATAATTAAAAATCTACCGATTTATTTTTAATGGAACATACTTTTTTTCAAGGTCAAATGTAGCAATTTCCAATACATTTTGCCATTGGGATTTACTACAGGTGAAATGGGTAAAATTTTAAACTATAGATATCAAATTGAAACTTTCACAGTTGTTTACTCACATTAAGGCAAAGATTTTTTGTATTGCAAGTTTTCTGAAATGTGATGTTTAGATATGCAAATGAGACCAGTTGTATTTAAATATGCAATAATTTGCATATATTTCTAGAAAACTAAATCTGAACAATAGGTACAGTCAGCTTCAAAATAATTGCTGCATTTTGCTATATTGGATACCAAAAGCCTATACAAAGGGAATATTAGATATCAAGTCAAAATCAATGCGTTTCAATGGAAGTACATTATAGAACAAATGATTGTCAATGATATGGTATGATGGAAGTATCTCAATGCATGCCAACTCACTTGATACGTTGTCTAAAGGTCAATATCTTCCTATGTGACTTGACATGCATTGAGATACTTCCATCATACCATATTATTGACAATCATTTGTTCTATAATGTACTTCCATTGAAACGCATTGATTTTGACTTGACTTGATTTCCTCATTTCTGAGGTGATATGAAGTGATATCTAATATTCCCTTTGTATAGGCTTTTAGTCAATTTGACCCCAAGCAATGTTTAACATCATAAAATATATGGTTCACTTTTTTTGTTTTGCTTCAAGTTTCATGACTTTTCCTCATTTGAAGGGTACAACAGAGTAAACATGAAATTTGCACAAAAATATGTTTCCAATGTTCTGTAAAAGAAATAGTTACGTTGGTGTTCTTGGGGTCAATTTGACCCAATTTTTTATGAAACACGAGGTAAATATTTGACACATTATGGATATTATTATTGTAATAGTATGAGAATATGTAGTTATTATCATTATTACATGTACATATTACATATACGTTATTTTGGCAGGTCTGAAAAAGTCCAAAAAGTCAGCCTTTTGGCTGTTGACACTGGATTGGCCATATTGCCAGCCAGGGTTCCAGGGTTCATAAAGGGGTGTGGGGGGGTGGGATTGTTTTGTAGGGCTTTCGGTGGTGGTTATTACACTCTTGTTAAGTACTACCTACCACAGAAAAATCTGGGTAAAAAAAAATATTTCAATCATTTTCGAGAGTTTTGTTAGCTGGGATCAAATTGACCCCAAGGATAACGAACATCGGCAAGATTTGAGGACAACATGAGGGTTAACGTCTACTATTTCTGATTGATTTAAGTATTAATTTCATGGCCAAAAATAGCTTTCCCTTCAAAAACAATGGAAAAACATGCTCAAACCCCTCTGAAAAAAGTGGATCCTGACTATGGCGTAATGAATAAAAGGCAGCACTCACAGTTCCTTCTGTTATTTGCTGTATAAATAAATAGTGTGTGTGCGACAGAGGAAAAGTGCTTTAGTGTTGCTTTAACGTGATAATGCCGATCATCGAATGACTGATGTCCTTTTTTCTATACCTTTAAAAACAAGGACATTTGTAAGTAACCTCAAACATTTTAATGGTACTGCAAATGCAATGAGTATCTAAAACACATAGATCATGGATATGTAATAAGACTAGTTAATCGCATCATCTCATTTCACACCATTATTCTTTTTGAAATACATTTATCTTATGATGTATGATTGCACATTTTAAAACAACAAGAGTTGTCCTCCACTGCACTTTTGATCAGGTTTGTTTTTAAACAAGCCTATGTTTATGTAGACGTTTTAACCAACCCCTATCCTTACCTGAATATCATGGCAAAACAAGAACTAGGCATGTGTTGTTCAAGCACCTGCCCTGATCCTTTCATTTGATAAGTGCCCTTTTTGCTAGACCTTCCCTCTATCTCAGATGGCATACTTCCATCAGCAGAGGTGGAAAGTAACTAAATACATTTACTTAAAATACTGTATTGAGTAGTTTTTTTGTGTATTTTGGATTTTTTGAGTAGTTTTAAAAATCGGTATTTACTTGACTACATTTTGAGTGAAGTATTGTACTCTGTTACATTACAAATCCAATCAGTTACTTGAGTACAAAAAAAGAAAAGAGGAAAAAAGTGAATCGTTGGAACTGCTAAGGTGACAATGATCAGCATGTCCTTCAATAGGGCATGACGCGGTCCACTAGCGATGCTCAACTAAATAAACAAAAGATAGCCTACTTTATGAATCGTTGTGCAGGTGAACTCTAGGCCTGCCATTTTGCGCTTTAACCCTCATGTTGTCCTTGGGGTCAATTTGATTGTTTAACATCATAAAATATATGGTTAACTTTTTTTGTTTTAAAAACTTTTTTCTAATTTTAAAAAGGAGAACTTTAGTGTGATTTTTCATATAGATCTCCATTTCTCAAGGTCATGGAGTAGCTTACTGTCAGTATATATATATATATATATATATATATAAAAACCCTGAGACAATGGGTATTACCTAGCAATTTAGCCGCCTTAACGGCCTCCCTAAACAAAAAAAGTAACTAAGTAACTTTTACTTAAAGTACATTTTTAATGAACTACTTTTTACTTTTACTTGAGTATATTTTCAGATGGGTATTTTAACTTGTACTTGAGTAATATTTGAGCAAAGTTTTGGTACTTTTACTTGAGTACAATATTTTGGTACTTTTTCCACCTCTGTCCATCAGTACCCTTTAATGCAGTGTGTATTCACTGTCCTTACTATACTCGTGTAGTATGTGAATTTCAACAGAATACTGTAGTCTCAAATTAAATACTCTTTGTGCTTAATGGAACCGATGATTGCAACATTTAAATCTAACTTTAACTGTTCATGAAAGGGCATCAATAAAGTTATAACTTGCTTGTACATCTGTAAAGTGTACTCATGTGCTGCTCCAGCTTCCACAACCGTGACTATCATTTGAAAATGCTCCCTCCCCTTCTGCTATGTAGCCAAGATGGCAACTCCAAATATTTTAATGGTACTGTATAACAAGAAACACATCTGCAATATGTAATGAGTGTATTAAGCACATAGTCCAACGATGAGGCTCATTATGAGGCTTGTTAATATCATCATCTTATTTCACAGCATTTTTCTTCATGAAATGCATTTTTCTTCTGACATGTTTGCACATTTTAAAACAACAAGAGTTGACCTCAACTGCACTTTTAATCAGGTTTGTTGTTAAACAAGCTTATGTTTATGTCTGTGTTTTGTTTAAACCAACCCTTATTCCGAGTATCATGGCAAAACAATACAAGACCAGGCATGTGCACTGCTGATGCTCAGAAGGCATATTAATGATCAAGGATAAATTGATCATTAATATGCCTTTATTACAAAATAGAAAATTAAAAACATCTAAAACAAGCATAGGGCAGGCAGGAAACTGTCACAATTGTAAGCACTAAATCTAGCCAATAGATGAATAGACCAGTGACTATTACCTGGAGAAGTGGGGGAGGGGAGGTCAACACAGCAATCACTCCAAGTGCTAGTCCTAGTTCTCCAAGTGCTCCAATATCTAAAATATGATCAGGCTGTGGACGTGGGCGCTGAGACCTACAGTAGGGTAGCCCCTGGGGTAAGCCTGTGGACGAGAGCTGCGCTGTGGGGCAGCTGGAGGACCTCTAGGCCTGCTGCTTACTGAAGCACGGATAGCTGCTGCTGCTGGTGTCCTTCCAGCTTGGACTGTGCGCTCAAGAGCTTCCAGAGCTGCGGAACCAAACAGCTCCCCCAGTTCCACCGGAACATTGTGGAGGGTTCTCCTGCAGGCCTCAGTGAGAGGAGATTGCGCCAACCAAACCTGGCGGCGAGCCTGAACGAGAGTAGACATTACTCGCCCCAACTCTCTAGACATTAACGCAAAGGCCTGTAGGGAAGTGTCGCTGAAACTGTGGACATAATCATCCAGTTCAGCCTCCTGTAGGGATGCTGACAGGGCAAGCAGCAGTTGGGACATGGAATTACCCTTGCGTGCCATGCACGCCACTTCATCATAGGCCTTCGACAGCAAGTCATCAGTAACCCGACACTGGGGATGAGGACACCTTGCATCCTGTCTCAGAGCCTCATCGGGTGAGACAATTAAAGCCGCTATAGTCGGCTCAACCGCGGGCATGCGGTCCAAGCCAAACTTGGACGCATCTTGCATAGCTGCCAGGGTTCGGCCATCAGATGTTGCATGAGAGAGGGCTCTAGAATCCCTCCAGAATGCTTTTAACTCCCTCAGATATTCCTCTGATTGAGGCATAGTAAAGTGAACGGGGCTGGGACACGTCTGAAGAAAGCACTGGCCGTAGCCGGCCGTAGCCGGCTGAGCCTGCGGCACGTCCAACTGCAGATGGGCTACGGCCATACGATTGGTGGCTCCCATTGAGCAGTCCTCAATACCAAAACTGGGCAGCCGATGCTGCCATAGAAAGCACACCCTCCTCCGAAACCAAGGAGGCTGTCGGAGTAGCAAGAGAACCTGATTGCCCCGCTCCACTTCCAGATTGGAAGGCCAGGAGGAGGGACTTCATGTTGTCAAGCTCCACTGTTAATCGGTCCACCTTGGAGGTAAGCCCAGACTTCCCTAGCCTTCCTCCCGGAAGTGGGGTCTGTGGTCTCAGCAGCCCGACGACTAGATTGACCAGGCCTTGCTGGAGCCAGTCGCTGGGCTGGGGCCAACTGTCCAGGAGATGAAGCAGGGCCCAACAGCTGCTACACCTCAGCCAGCCTATAAACCCTGACTGCCCGAGCCATGATACCACGGTTCATGCATGGATCGTCAGAAAGACCCTCCCTAAGATGCTCGGGGCCAAGGCATGAGGGACATACATCATGGCCATCCTCAAGCTGCAGGGGAGCGATACAGGCCGAGCAGAAGTGGTCACCATCCATACTGACAAGCAAAAGCGATAGAAACTGGGAGAGAGAGAAATATATATATATATATATATATACAGGCTTGGACTGGCAATCTGTACAGTCGGGCAAATGCCCGGTGGGCCGGTGCACATGTGGGCCGGTGGACTCCGAGATTCTTTTTTTTTTTTATGGCAAAATGTTAGTTATTTATTTGTTATTTAGTAAGTTATTTATTTGCGGCCCGTCATGTATAAATTGCTGTAGCCCTAACATCATTGCTATGTAGTCCGCTGACAATTACGGCGGGGTTGGTGCTTCTTTCATTCATAGGCTATCACTCATTGCAAATTTTGTCCGTTATCTAGTGGATTTCATTGAAAGTGAAAGCAGACGGGTTGATCTGCGTTCTGAAGAATGTTTGATGCAAGTGTTCGATGTGTGTGATGCACTAAGCTATTTGTTTATTAGCAGAAGCCATGAAACGGTAAAGGTCAAATTATTTATTTAAAAATACATCATTTAGGAAGTTGTTGTTTTTTTGTTGGCTTTGCTCGCGTTCGCGTCCAGTTTGACTTGTCAGGATTTTCCGATAATGATTGCAATCTCGTGATGCTGATAGCCTATATTGACTTTTATTTTCAGTGCGTGTAAAATATAGTGTAGGCTACTGTGCTTGAAACTGTGGCAGACTAGCCTAGGCCTACTGGTTTTCATCATTTTAACCACAAAGCCTGTCTACAGGTATACTAAATTGTTTAGCACCTTGTCATTTCGCGTTTGTCCAGCCGTTCACCTCCGTGCGCCCCATGTCATTCAAAACATATTTCGGGATAGTAGTAGTAGGCTACTATGCGAAAACGTATGATGATAATAGGCTACTAAGAGATTAACACTTTGGCATGCTTGGCAAACATCAGTCTTGTACATAATATTGAGATAAAGTTTTTAGTGGAAAAGTAGCCTATTTAAAGACACAGTCTGCATTTTAATCCTATAGCTCTCCATCAGTGTGTGCGCAATTGTAAAACTATGATGCCTAGCCTACAAAATCCTGGCATAGTAGCCTACAGTATAACAGGCCTACGATTTATTGTAGGAGAGGTGTAGGACATGTTACTTTGGAAGGAGAGGGAGTGGTGCAATTTGATTTTCTATGGAACTTAAATAAATATCAACAACCTTCAAGCAACCTCTTCAATCAGCATCAATATCAATAGGCCTATATGGTTCACTATAGGCTATTGTACAAGACTAGAGGACTGTAAGGGGGCAGGCTATATATTATCATCAAGTAGGCCTATACTAAATAATGTAGTCCAAATTAGAACTTTATGTTGGTTTAAGTTCAAACAAAACATGTCATGAACTGAGAAAATCCATGGTTCTACATCGTTGTTGGCAAAATGATCATGATAGCTTATATATTTCAGCCATATCTGGTTTAGAGTAGGCCTAGCTACTTTGCTCCATTATAAATGAGTTTTCTTTAGGCCTTATAGTCCAGTGGTGGGCCGGTCCAGGAGAAAAATGCCAGGGCCCAATTTTGTTCCCAGTCCGACCCTGTATATATAATATATATATATATATATATATATATATATCACACCTGATTAACAGGAGCCCATGGCTCTTGTTTTGACAAGATGTGGATGAAAATAGGCTGCTATGGTGCACATTATTCTACTATTCGGCCATAGCCTATGCAAACCTCAGTTTCTTCTCTTCTCTGCCTTTGGAGTGTGTTGCCCCCTGCAGGTAACCCCTGTGACCTGTACAATTTTCCTTTTTTATATAACTGTACACCAGCAGCTATATTTATTATGACCGCCGCTAGCGTAGCTAGCGAAGCGGTCATGTAGTTGTTGTCAAAGTTTTTTTTTTATTTATTTTTTTTTTATTCTTTTTTCCCGTCATTTTCCGTAAACGATTCCCGGGACGCCGTAACACCGGAGCACATGAAACTTGGTGGGCATGTAGCCCCAGTAGACTTCTATGGAAAATTTTGGTTTCGTCCCCGGGGGTCACTCCACCCCCGCGCTGCCCCCGCCCGAAGCCCAACAATGACAGTTTTACCTACATAACTACCTGAACCGTGGCGCCGAGGATGACAAAATGTTTATGGTATGTTGGTCTCAAGAGCTTGCATCAACTTAGCTTATAACCAGTCATTTGTGATTTGCACCCCCATGGTAAAAAATGAAAATGCAATGTAATATTGCTTTAATTGCCCCTATCTTCAGATGAGATGTTATGAACTGCACCAAATTTCATGTGTATGATTAACCTGACATACCAGAGAAATATTCTTTTGATCACCGCTATTCTGAGATTTACGGCTCCCAATGTCTTCCAATCATGCAACACATCAAAGCAATACTTCAATAATCAATAATGTGCAAAACTGTCGTGATGCTTTCCGACCAGCAGATGGCGACAGAGAGCACTTCCAGGGGACCAAGAGGAAGTAACCTGAAGATGCCCATATTTAGTCCTTCCTGCCCGAGAGACTCACCTGGAACTGATGACTGGAGTGATTGTGTTTTGTGTTCATGTTTCTCACCTGTGGTTAGTCGTTAACCTTTATCGGAGTATTTAAGTACCTCTGCTAACAGTGTTGCTTGCTGACTCTTGAATGTTTATTCCTGAGACTGGTTCTTTGAAAAATTTTGGACCTTCCCGGTCTGTTCTTTGACTCTGCATTTTGGGCTTTTCCTGGTAGACCATCAGCTCTGGCTGGCTACGGTGAATAAAGCTGCTGGTGGTTGAACTCTTCAACTGCCGTGACACTAACACCGTTGATGTATGCTAACTACCATTTCACTTTGATAATAAGCTGCATTTTTGTACAAGATCTATACAGCAAGAATTACAGAATCGTATGCAAAGTATCCACTAAGACTGTGCCCATTGCTCAAGTTGGCTGCAAGAGCCTTTCCGTGTTCTTTCAGAGGCAAACTAATTTCAGCTATAGTTATGCTAGTCAATGATGCAGAACTGTCTTTATCTGGTTTACCCTTTGTTTTGGACATTGTTGGGTAGTCTGTGGTCAGCATCAGTTTTAGTGTCTATTGCAAATAACACCGTGTCCTAACTGCAAGCGACACGACCGAATTTGCGTGCGACAAAATCAATTCCATCCCTGTATTTTCAATTGGAATGTCCTGACTGAATGCGATGCGACCGAACGCGACAAGTTGCTTTGCTACGCGACTTCTTCAACCCTCTTTTGTCGCGCTGTCCGTTTATATTTTAGTCGCGTTGCACCGCCTTGACATTAACTTCTTCACGACGTAACAAAGATTCATTAAAGAATGTTAACGCATACAATGTGGACACAAACTATCCGGCAGTCGCTTACAATTAGGACACGGTGTAAGGGTGTTTTCACACCTGGTCCCCTTTAAAAGAACCAAACTCATACCCCCTTTCCACCGCCACGAACCAGGTGCTGGTTCCGGGCTGGTGCTAGTGCCAGTTCGGTGCTGGTGCTACCTGCCGATTATTCAAGAACCAGCTCGCTTTTCCACAGACTGAGTTCCAGAGTAGTGCTGCGTCGTTACGTCACTGTTTACGTGCGCTTTTGTATCCCAAAACAACCAGCAGAAATGGAGATGTGGTGGAAAAACTTATTGGGCCAATTGCTCTGTCAGTTAGCATTGTGCTAGCTGTGCTACGATTTAAAACCGTGCTCCTTAAAACGGAGGTTTTGGAGTTTAACACGCAGCTGCGCTCGAAGGTTAAACTGCCTGGAAGCCGGAAGTACGCTGTTTTGAGTTTTACCCCAGCAGATGCAGTCGTAATTCAACAGTCTTAACGCAGTTCAGGATTTTGACGGGATACTTTTTATGACTCTTGTGGCTAAATGCGCTCTAAGTGCCAAAACACTTTGGAAATGTAAAGTACATTTTAATAAAACGCAAATAATGTTGAAATATATCATGAAATAGTCTAGGCTACTTTTGTGGAAATCTGAATCTGAAATCTTATCCAGTAGGCTATGCTATTTATAACATTAAATCAGTCAATCAATCAATTGTCACGAATTAAATAGAACATTACACGGAGGAGCAAAAATAAGCCTTTTAATCGTTACACTTCAGCCCAACTATGGACAAATTATGCTGGGCACTAAACCCACATTCAATGGCTGCGCATTCCAGCCTTTACGAATCCATGTGGGACTAGGCTACGTATTTTGTCAGCCTAAACAGGACTACACCATGGCCAGGCAAAATGCATCTGTGCGGTGTAGGCTACATAATGTCACAACTGTCTTTAATGCCTGTGAAATGCATGTTAGTGTGTCGGATAGGGGCAGACGTTTTCAAATCATACTGCTCCCCGAGCGCCGCTGGTTGGTTGGTTCTCTCACGGGATGAAACAAGTACCTATTCTATTCTATTCTATTCTATTCTATGTAAGGGATAATCAACGACGCGCCCTGTGCGTTTCTAGGAAAATGATGCACTTATATCGAAGTGTAAAGTCCTTATTACCACTTGGAACGTGCATTATTTTCCTATAAACGCACGGCGCATCTTTGATTATCCCTTACATATTCTATTCAGTCATTGAATGAATGAAAGCGCCTCCCGCAAACAGCGGCACGACATAAAACGTAATAGTGAACCTTCAAATATAATAATATTTCAGTGCCCATCAGTCTCTACATTTAGCAACATCACCAAACAGTCCAAACGTAAATTAAACCCCAAACTAAACTGAAAACTACTACTACTTTTAATAGCCTGCCGGTGCCGCTAACAAAACGCATGTCTCTCTGGTCTCACAATAAAACGCACGTAACAAAAGTTCTTGCCTGGAAGTCTGCCTCAAATAAATGCTTTGCGCAGCCTAAGTAGCCTAAATAAAGACCATAATCGAGGGTTGGTGGTACGATCTACCGTGCGTTAGGCTATTTTACGAATAGGCCTACTCGTTCTTTGTACATTTGTAGTTAGGCATTTGCCAACTTAAGCAACTGCAATCTTGTAGCCTTTATTGTAGCCTACTGTGTAATAAGTCCAAACTAGCCAACAGTGTGTGTATGTGTCGGTTTATGAAGCGTAAGCTGTCACCTATCTTGCTATCCTGCAAACTATGGTTTAGTCTACCGCAAAACCATGTCCTTTCCGAGATTAGACTAACACGCATTAAATGCGCCCTCTAGTGGGTGATTTGAATTTCCTTGAAGACACAGCAATTGAGATCAAGGTAAAACGCAGCAGCAGGTTAAACCACAGGTGCATATGACACAGCAATAGACCTCTGAAGTTCGCCTACAAAAAAGCTGCCATCTTTGAGATTCGGTATCTGGCGATTTTTCCTATGGGAAAATAACATGGGGATTTTGAATTATCGCACCTGTTAAACTCACGCGGGGACGATATAGTCTTAAATAAAGACGTTTTCCTGAACACACTTTTGTCCTCTGCCTTCTTGTGCATTCTCTGATCTCCGGTACGTGAAGTCGGCACACTTTGATTTTTGCTACCCCAGAGCTAACTGGCTAACTAACTTAATGGCAAGTTGCATTGCAAGTTAGCTCTGGGGTAGCGAAAATCAAAGTCTGGCGCCTTCGCGTACGGGAGATCACATATTACTCTCGAAGGCAGAGGACAAACGTGTGTTCAGGAAAACACCTGAATTTCCGATTTTGTCATCCCCGCGAGAGTTTAACAGGTGTGATAATTCAAAATCCCCATGTTAATTTCGCATAGGAAAAATCGTCAGATACCGTAACTCCATATATGGGCAAAGATGGTAGCTTTTTTGTAGGCGAACTTCAGAGGTCTATAGAGCTTAAGTCGTCACGTGACTTCTTGCGTCACCACCGAGTTTAAAACCGTGTTAAACTCCAAACTAGCGACAGAGCAATTGCCCCATTACGATTAACTTTGAGCACAAAAGGCTCAAATGTCGAGAGAGTTCAACTGTATCACTGTATCCATTTGTGGAATAAAACCGGACGTGCCCTATGTTGCATGTGTATTTATTGCAGTCGCTAGAAAAGCATGTTAGCCAACATTAGCACTTGATTAGCACCCGTTGTTGTGGTTATGACCATGCTACGCTGTTGTTTTTTGCTGCTAACGTTAGCCTGACCAGAAACACCACAGTAGTTATATCAGCATGCTCGGTTGCTATGTTTTGGTCAACAAGCTAACAAGCAACTTTACCGTTCGGGAGCTTACAGCAACCTGCAATGATCTGTGTGTCCGGGACACATTTGTGTCGCATATAAACAATACACCGTATCAAAATTAGCCATTAAAAGAAACCTTTATTCACATTGAATATTTCCAGTTACGACCCCTGGAGCTGCCGCCATTGTTTTCAGATTTTTTTTGTTACTCCCGCCTCTGTGGACAACGCAAGCTTCTGATTTGCTGCAATCCCACTCACAACACCTGACGTAACTGGTTCTTATCTCTGGTCCAGCTCAAAGTTGGTGCTGAGTTGGAACCAGTATTCCTGGCCCAGAGCCAGGTTATTTTGTGTGGAAAAGCAAAGAACCGGTTCCAGACTTGGCACTGGCTCCGAACCAGCACCAGAACCGCGTCGGTGGAAAAGGGGTATCAGTCCTCTTTAAAGAGTCACTTCACCCCATAACTCCACCCACTTCACATTTCTGAAAACGGCTTTGAAAATGGGCGAGACGTTCTGAAATTTGGAGAGAGAGTGCAGCACTGCTGCAACCAATCAACCATGGTGATTTCGTGTCAATCTGGGAATGAATGCTGCAGACATGGTTTATCACAGGTAGGCTAATCAGGGCAGCAGGTGTTGGGGCGTTTCAGTCCTAATTTGTAACGACCCGGTGACGTAGTGTCGGACTAGAAGTGCAGGACAACGTCAGCATTCCAATAGTATTTTGGACCAACATGCCATGGCATGTTTTCAAACGGTAGTATGCGCGAGAGAGCAATATCTCCAATGCAAAGTCAGACGAAATGTTACTTTTGTCGAGAAACACGATTTTTGTCAATATTAACCCTGGTAATAGTACAGTTCACCACTTTTGAGTATTTTCAATCAATCAACAGCTCAAAAAACCTATTTTAGGGGGCAGTGACCCTTTAAGTGGACCAAAAGTGGACCAACAGAAAAAAGAACTTAGTTATTTTTTGTGTTCACACTTAGCCGTTTTCCACCGACAGAGAACCGGCTCCATTTGCTAACCAACATTTGAACCACTCGTCACGTTTCCACCAAACAAAAGCTGGTTCGGAACGTGGCACCTTGGTTCGGAAGAACCAAAAAATATATAATATAATGAATGGTGCCTATAAAAAAAAACTAAATAAACACAAGCTGTTTTGAAATATGTTTGTTTTATTTCATTTTTGGCAAGTTGAAATTGAAATGGCTACAACAAAATTCCCTGACATTTCCTGACTTTAATTTTAAAAAAAAAGGAAGAACCAAAAAATATATAATATAACGAATGGTGCCTATAAAAAAAAAAACTAAATAAACACAAGCTGTTTTGAAATATGTTTGTTTTATTTCATTTTTGGCAAGTTGAAATTGAAATGGCTACAACAAAATTCCCTGACATTTCCTGACTTTAATTAAAAAAAAAAAAAAAAAAACCTGATGTTCCATGACGTTATTCGAAGTTATTAAATATCCAAGACACTCCAAAAATTCCATGACCTGTAGCAAGCCTACAAATGTGACAAACAAAATCCTGACTTGGTAGCACTGTGATGGTACAGAATGATACCAAGGCATTTGTAGATGTACTTAAATGCATTTAACAATAAAGAAAAAAGAGTAAACTAAATGAGAGTAAACTAACAAAAGGACCATGCGAATGGACATTTTTGAACATAACAGAAATGCTACAGTATATGGATTTGCTATTTTATTAAGTCTACTGCTCTACTTATGGCTCTAGAAGGGAGTGTGCTTGGTCTCTTCATTGGCATCAAATGTTTTAATATTCAGGTAGCTGGGCGAGGGGAATACCAAATGTTTGGTGGTTAAATTCATTATTGTTTAGAGTTTAATTCCTGTTGGTCAATTGTAGGGATGTTGAAGATGCATGTGGCAAAATACAGAAGAACTGGCTTGATGGTGTCATGGAGACAGGGATGTTTCAGACAAATGTTTCAATTAAGGGATAAGCTGAAGCTTTTCATATCCCAATAAAAGATGCGTACTTTATTTTAGTAATAAAAGGTACAAAAGGTATAAAATAGATAATCCACAAGGTGTCAGATTGAGAGAAAAAAATTACTTTTGTTCAAAAACAAAATATTACGAGTTGATACACCTCTTATGTTTCAATGCATGCACTCACTGGCTCTATATTGTGTGGCGGAATAACACTTGGGAGCACTTAGACTCGGCGCAGTAATATCCTCACTCCAAAGTGAAACTGAAAGTGCAAGAGTGATGATATTACTGCGTCGAGTCGAAGTGCTCCCAAGTGTTATTCCGCCACACAATATAGTTATCCCTCTTACCTGCTTAGAAATGCACCACATTTTATTTTGTCTTACTATACTTCGGGTCGTGTGACTACCCGTGTAACTGTATTTTAATAGGGAAAACATGGAGGTGTTTGGTCACTTCTAACTTCATCTCTGTTTGGATTCTAATGAATGAACTGGGCTAGCTAAGTGCTATCAAAGTCGCGCCGTGCGCCAGAGCCAGTGCACGCTTTGAAACATGAGAGGTATGTATCAACTCGTCTTAGTTAAGGCAATAACGTAGTTTAATATGAAAAAAACGGTGAAGTGTTCCTTTAAGGTAAAAAAAATAAAAAAAAAACGCTTTACAAGGAACACTGACCACATATAAGGATAAAAATATATAGAAAATGAAACCCATGAGAATAAACACTGCTGTTGGTCTGCATTTCCTCACGGCTGAAGGTCGACAAAACTGGAAGCAAGGGACTTCATCTCTTTCACCTCACGACTAATATCTGCAAAACAGCAGAAAATGAGCATTTATCTTACTTGTACATTGTAAAAAAAATATTATACACACTAAGGGCCCTATTTTGGCAATCAGAAACAGATGGTCAGAGGCACAAAGGGGTGCCCAGTCCACATTCACTCATTTATGATCAAACGCTGGGGGCTTGGTGCAAATGGGTTGTTTATGTCTCTTATGATCGAAAGCATAGCCTTATAAAGCAACACTTCACCCAATCATGTTTAAATATCCCAAGGATATTTATCCTGCAGAGGAGTTGCTGATTACATCTTGTGGCAGTGCATCTTCAGCTGTGCTTTATACAGTACTGTACGTGCCTTTTGCTAGACCAGGTTTTTCTTGGTCAGTGGCGTAAATGATTTTTAGAGGGTGTAAGATAGCGATTTTTGGATCATGTGCCAGACCACACCTTATGTTGCTAAATGCCACACCCCTTTAATAAAAGTGGAGCGCATGGCGAACAATTCCTCACTTTGAGTGTAAGATAACAGTAAGTTGCGCTTTGCACCACCTTGCGCCGGGTATGCACACAATAACTGTCATTTCACTAGTTCACATTCCAGAACTTGCAAAAAGACAAATAGCATAATAGAAGAGCAGAGTTTGGCGAAGTCTCTGGCCAGGGGTGCTTTGCGGAATCGTGTCGGAATCGGCTTCGCAGGCAGGAGTCAAGGGGGATTCCGATATACACCCCATTATTCTTTATCTATGGAAGATGTACAGTAAAGCGTGAGGGGAGGTGGTGGGTTGCAAGCAAAGTATTTCAAGTATATTTTTTGGCCCTCAGTGACAGTGGAGAGTGAGAGGAAGTGAATGGGAGTGAGAGCGGGGATGGGATCCGGAAGGACCACGGGGCAGGAATCGAATTTGGGTCGCCGATGTGCTGTGCAGGTGCCCCAGCCAGTTGTGCCACAGCTGGGACCACGAATATGTAACCTGACTGATTGAGGGAGGCGTTGTAAATTCTGTCATGCTCCTCTCGAACTTCCGTATGTAAACGCCATTATGTTCCATAGAAACGCGCAATTTCTGCACATTCACAAAAGAGTCTGGGACAAGTGTCTAGTTTACATGTTATGAACTCTTGTATTAGGCTTACCTGGAAGAGGCACCCCATCTTTAATGGTAAGGGCGTGTGTTACAATGTCATCCAACTCTTCTCTCAAAGTCTTTTCAATGTATTCCTTGAGAGATGAGAAGACATTTTTATTTATTTATTTCATGTAAGGCATTCATTTAGCTACATGTAAACATTTAGATACATTTAGCACAAATTGGTTAAATTACTCACCGTAAGGTTTTCAAAGAGTTCCAACATGGTTGTTTTGGCTCTGGTAAACATGTCTGCCTTTGATTTCTCAATGTGGTCGGTCAACAACTTCTGCCTTGCAGTGTGAGAATTCTTTCCACGTAGTTCTGCAGCCTCTGAAAGGAAATAATTGGAATAGTGAGTGACTTAACAAGTTGTAGAGGAGTCAAACAGATACGCAACTTGATTTAAAGACAAAAGGAATAGCAGTAAATAATGTAGCTAGCAAAGGTAGGACTGCAACAACAATCTTGGGGTCAAAACAAAGTTTGCCCATGAAATACTAGGGGTGCATGATTCAATAATGATCAAAAAACCATACCTGTCATCTGCCCTTGCCTCTCGTCCATCTCTTTATATGGTCTGCACTTCCTATCTTGTTAGTTTTCAGTTTCTGCTCGCACCTGTTCCCCGTTATTGCATTGTTGGTCTCGTCCGATTCACTGTCTTTCTGTTAAATAGTCTGTGTATTTCTACCCCCCTGTTTGGCTGTTGGTTTGGCTCTCTGTTTGCCCTGTCTGTTTGTAAGTATGTGAGCTTGTATTATTACAATAGAGGGTTTTTGTTTGAACTTCTGCCTGGAAGAGTCCTGTGCTTGGTTCTGTCCTGCCAGACCTGACACTGACACTGTCCTCCATGTTTAAAGGCCCCATGCCCTCCATCTCCATAATGTGTGTCATAATTATTGTCATTATCGGGCAAACAATATATACAGTTTTGGAAAGAACATAAAAGGAGCAGAATGACTGGATTAAGAACCTTCTGCCCATATGGCCCATTAAATCTTTGAAATGAACTGACCTGGGTAAACTTGTTGCATTGTGAGGAGAATGGACTCATAAAGAGAGGTGTATATTTTCTTTTTCCTTTGGGAAATGTTGTCCTCAATTCTTGAGATCAGTCTGTTTTGCTGAAGGAGCGAAAATACAACAAAAATGTTCCATTATTGGTTAAATTTAAAGATTTATTTTTCTGTCATTCCAACTGCATCACTACGTAGTGTATACAATTACCTGTTGTCTTTACTGATCTACTTATTTATGGCCCGTACAGTATCATCAGCCAATCATTATAGAACGGAGTCTGGAGGGGTCATTGCAAGATCTTTTTGTGTATCAATCAAGAGAATGTGCTTTGATTTTAGTAAATTGGACAGTCATTTTACTCAATTGTAGTCTCATTTTACCATATTGTATACACACTTTAGTATGTTGTGGGCTCATTTTAATAAACATGTCCACGTTTTACTAAATAGTGCACTCATTTTACAAAATCATGCTCTGAATTTAGTAAATTGTGCTCACATTATATATACTGTATATACATATACATACTGTACTCATTTATTGATCAAAGAAGAAAAGGCAGAGCACATGACGATACCTGAGTCTTGATGAATGTCAGGTTGAGTGACACTGGAGATTCTCCATAAAGCTCAGTGATGTCATCACTGATGATGTTGAATCTGTGCAGCATCCCTCTAATTGATTCGTGTGGTTTTCCGTCCCTGGAATGTGCATTTAATTTGAGAAATTAAAACTTGCAAAGATGCAACAGAAACAAATTCTACAACACAACAGTCTGTCGACAGATTACTTACACTGGAAACATATTTTGAAATTGTCCATTAACATGTTTGTACATATAGGTAGCAATAGATACATTCAGATCTATTATTGTTCCATTTTTTGTCCTCCAGAAGCCGTTGTTCTCACACAAAGACTTGAGTGTGCGATGATATCCTCTTGCATCCTTTATTTTCTGGAAAAAGGTTCATTTAATAGGTAACCATGATAATCATATATGTACAAGAAGTTGTGTGTAATCTTGATTCAGACAAGTCTGATCTTCCTAATGCTGTAAAGGACAAACTGCCATGATTTGCAATGCAATTGAGGCTATACTGTATGTTCAGAGAAGTCGGCCATCACTTTCTTTGCTTTACAGTAAGTGAGGTAAAAATGTTTAACTTCAATCAAAAATCAACTTTTGTCCTTTTTGCGCTGTTTGAACCTCAAATAAAAACTAAACAACCCCAACAATGGACTCAAGATTGTAGGTGTACAACAGATTTTCCAAGCCATACATGTATGTGATGTCTGTGTGTGTGTTCTTACTGTTTTTATCACATCTTTATCAGCAGTTTCCAGGGAAAGTTTCTCTGATTCATTAACCCCCTCAGAAAGGCATAACTCCAGATAATCAGACTGTTTCATGAAGGATGCCTTCAAGAAGTCCAGTTCTTCTAATAGATTTTTTTCCAGAGCCGTGAGAACATCACGTTTCACCTCCAACTGAAAATAAATAAACAGACTAAATTCCCTAAGAAACAAGAAACAAATTACCTTAAATATTAAATAAATGTTTCACTCTGATTTATTACTAAGGCATTGGTAAAAACTCACGGTCTCAGAGGCATTACTGTTGGCTCCTTGAATTAGGGACAGAATACCATGTGCTCCTTGAATGTAATCCTTAACTGACGCTTTCTGACAACTATTGTCAAGTTTCTCCAGCAGTCTCCAAAGCTTTGGGATTTCTGACAATCATAATGACTTATGATTAAATACAATATAATATAAAGCAGCACACACATTATCATTATTATTACAGTGCATGAAAATGCACTGTACTGTTCTTCCAAGGCTTCTTCTTCTTATTACAGTGCATGAAAATGCACTGTACTGTTCTTCCAAGGCTTCTTCTTCTTCTTCTTATTATTCCGCTGATCAAATTCATTTTTTCTATTCAGCTTGAACCGTTTAACTTAGAAACTTCATTCAAACGTCGCAACGTAGGTCTTAAATAGGGGAAGGCTGCTAAGTATTTTTCAACTTTGTAACTTTTATACTTTTTAAACTGTAAATTAAAAACTATTACAAATTTCCCCATAGACTTAACATTGGCCTCTATGACATCACAATCGGATCATTAAGCAATTAGAATCTTATGCCAGGTGGCCAGCCCCACCTGCAGCAGCCCTCTCTCTCTCAGGCTTTAAGCATACAATCTCTCTGTGAAGACTACATATCCTGTTAACTGTTTCCTCTTTCCACAACTGTTTCAAAATAAAAGTCCTCACTGCAATAATACACTATTAAATCATTTAACCATTGAAACTACTCAACTATTTAACTGTTCAACCATTCCAACTGTCAGTTATCATCAACTATGCCTCCAGTCAACTACATGAGACCTCCATGCACCTAGCAACCAACATAGCAACCATCAAAATTAAGCGTTTATGACCGTTTCCATAGCAACCAACATGATTTTACTACAGTAACTTCTTTATTCCTGATAGTGGCAGCCATGGATACCCCATCAACAAATGTTTCAAAATAAAAGTCCTCAGTACCAAGTTAGCTAGTTAGCATGGTTAGCATAGTTAACATTGTTAGCATAGTTAGCATTTTTAACATAACTGCTAAAAATGATTAGCTAAGTTAGCTAATCAACCTGGTTAGCATTGTTAGCATAGTTAACATTGTTAGCATTTTTAGCATAACTGCTAAAAATGATTAGCTAAGTTAGCTAATCAACGTGGTTAGCATTGTTAGCATAGTTAGCATTGTTAGCATAGTTAACATTTTTAGCATTACTGCTAGAAATCATTAGCCAAGTAAACCAATCAACCTGGTTATCATTGTTAGCATAGTTAACATTTTAGAATACCTGTTAGAAATCATTCGTTAAGTTAGAACAGGAATGTTTAAGCTTTAAAATGTCTACCTAAACACTATCAACTCTCTTTAAACTATGCAACCACCATGTTTACCCTAGCTATACCTTAGTAGCCATATCTACATTATCTATCTATATTTTTTTTTGCATTTTCATGCACTGGTAATTCCATTGGAATTGCATTTCTAGTTATTATTATTCCGCTGATCAAATTCATTTTTTCTATTCAGCTTGAACCGTTTAACTTAGAAACTTCATTCAAACGTCGCAACGTAGGTCTTAAATAGGGGAAGGCTGCTAAGTATTTTTCAACTTTGTAACTTTTATACTTTTTAAACTATAAATTAAAAACTATTACAAATTTCCCCATAGACTTAACATTGGCCTCTATGACATCACAATCGGATCATTAAGCAATTAGAATCTTATGCCAGGTGGCCAGCCCCACCTGCAGCAGCCCTCTCTCTCTCAGGCTTTAAGCATACAATCTCTCTGTGAAGACTACATATCCTGTTAACTGTTTCCTCTTTCCACAACTGTTTCAAAATAAAAGTCCTCACTGCAATAATACACTATTAAATCATTTAACCATTGAAACTACTCAACTATTTAACTGTTCAACCATTCCAACTGTCAGTTATCATCAACTATGCCTCCAGTCAACTACATGAGACCTCCATGCACCTAGCAACCAACATAGCAACCATCAAATTAAGCGTTTATGACCGTTTCCATAGCAACCAACATGATTTTACTACAGTAACTTCTTTATTCCTGATAGTGGCAGCCATGGATACCCCATCAACAAATGTTTCAAAATAAAAGTCCTCAGTACCAAGTTAGCTAGTTAGCATGGTTAGCATAGTTAACATTGTTAGCATAGTTAGCATTTTTAACATAACTGCTAAAAATGATTAGCTAAGTTAGCTAATCAACCTGGTTAGCATTGTTAGCATAGTTAACATTGTTAACATTTTTAGCATAACTGCTAAAAATGATTAGCTAAGTTAGCTAATCAACGTGGTTAGCATTGTTAGCATAGTTAGCATTGTTAGCATAGTTAACATTTTTAACAGTACTGCTAGAAATCATTAGCCAAGTAAACCAATCAACCTGGTTATCATTGTTAGCATAGTTAACATTTTAGAATACCTGTTAGAAATCATTAGTTAAGTTAGAACAGGAATGTTTAAGCTTTAAAATGTCTACCTAAACACTATCAACTCTCTTTAAACTATGCAACCACCATGTTTACCCTAGCTATACCTTAGTAGCCATATCTACATTATCTATCTATATTTTTTTTTGCATTTTCATGCACTGGTAATTCCTTGGAATTGCGTTTCTAGTTATTATTATTATTATTATTAATAATGAAAAAGGTCTGTTGTATGTATCACTAAACATGGACATGAAGCAGGAGAGATAAATGTGCAGGTTTCCAGCCTGAGCTGCAGGGTGAAATCGCCAAAAACTTGCCTGTGTCCTCTTGATTCAAAATGCATTCTTCCTTCTGTACGTAAACCTTGGAGCTAACTGTGAAGATCTTCAAGAAGTCCTCATCACACGTGAAATGATTCTGATAAAAAAAGAAAAGATCTTTAGGTCTATATTTTACCAAAGATTTTCATACAATGAACTGTGTTGAGAAAGCAGTATTTCAAATGGACATTGAACCAGTAAGTACAGGTGCCTCGCAACAAATTTGAATATCATGGAAAAGTCCATAGCCCTGCACAGACTGAACAAAAGACTGAAATTGGCTAATTAGAGCTTGTCTCAGGTCAACATTTTCCATATTATACATTCTTTATTGTATTTTGATATTCTGGATTTTTGATTTCCATGAGCTGTAAACCGTAATCGTCAAATTTAGAATAATCAAGACATATTTTATTGTATGTGAAATTAATCTAGAATACTATATATTAAACACAATTTTAGGTGCACCTGTAGACCAGCAAGGTTGAACTATACGCAAAGTGATGCTTTTTTATCTGTTTAGATGTTTTGTTAAATTATCATCAATCATCATCTTCATCAGCATCATCATCATCACCACCACCACCACCACCACCACCACCATCATCATCACCATCAATGATTTTGAAAATCTAAAAAAAAAATCTGAAAAGGAAAATAATTGTATGAATAGTATTTGTTCATGAATTGTTGTGAATACCTGTATCTCAGTTTGCTTGGAAAACATTGCCCTGACTTTTTCTTTGGCTTTTTCATTCCGGTGGAGAATACAGGCTCGTTCCAGCTGTTTTTGATACGCCACTGAGTCCTACAAATAGAACAAATTATGTTAAATGCCATAATGACTATAACGTTTTACCTGAACATATCACATATTGATGAATACTACAACCTGTGATGCTGTGACATCAAGATCTTCATCCTTCAACTTATAGTTCCTAAGAATGATAAGCATACAGTACAAATCAAAGGTGAGACAGTCACTGTATTTTCTGGTAAATATTCTGAAAATGTAAATACTCTGTGGTGGCAGATTAAGAAACTATTGGTACAGTATGTTCTCTACGAACAAACTCCTGGACAGTTGGATGGACAAATGGAAGGATGGACTGATGGACTGATGGCTCACTTCTTGTATCCAGTGGGGTTGATGTCATCCGTCTTTGTGCAGATGAAAGTGATGCTGTTGCACTCTCCGCCATGTGCCATGTTTTTGATGCAGCTGCTGAGAATCTTCCACGGCTCCTTGTCAGTCGCAGCCCGGTTAATTTCATTGACAATCCACACCGTGGAACATCTGCTTAAACACTGAAGATGGAGTCATGGTTAGATAACAGGTATGCACGTTGAAGGTTTTGTTAAATGTTGCTCTTTGCAAATTAAGGCCCTTCATCAAAATTGGATTAAAAGTGTGGTACAGTACGTGTCAACTATCGGCTGGAGTGAAATGTTACCTTCTTCCACATTTCGTCTCTGCTTTTATTGAAATCTCCAGTGCCAGGAAGATCAATTAAGGTAATGTTGTCAAAGCAGTTGCCAGAGGGTATCTTGATGGTGACCGTTTTTACCAGTGGCCAGAAGTACTGTCCAGGGCTAGAATCATCAGACCTTGTGAAGCAGTTAATCTCGTCTGAAAGGTCAGCAGCCTGATGACATGTATTATTCAAGAAAATTAAACCAAGCTGAAAAGAACCTTTACTCTGTAGATGTGTGAGTAGATAGTGGGAGTAGATAGTGGGTAGTTGTCTGGAGTGGTTTATTGCTTTTCTAAAATGGTTACTACATATATCATTAAAGATTTCATCAAATAAAGGCACAACAAAATCAGAAATATAACCGCTTATTTATAGACAATCATTTTTCCGCCAAAAACCATATTTGCGTTTTAGAAAACTGAATTATACTAACAGAGTATTACTAAAAAACTACACTAACCGAGACTTTAGAGCAGAACTTACCGTGGAGCATGACACTGTTTTCTTGGATGACGCAAGGAATTCTGGGATGGCTGCAAAATTCTGTTCATCCATCAGTTCCCCCAGGGTTGCATTTGGTCTAATTTCCCCAAAAACGGCTTCGATTTTCTCCTGACCTGTGCTCAATGTGTCTTCATCTTCGTCTTCGTCTTCGTCATTCTCTATGCCTTGTGACAAAGCATCCAGGTGTTTTTTAACCTCCTCTTCCCACTCCTGATTACAAATAGAGGATGTGTACAGTAAAATGAAATGTTGTGCAATAGTGCAAAAGTGTCATCTAGTTAAAAATAAATGTTGTTCAAAAAACCAATGACTACCTTTTCATAAGAATCACATTCATTCATTCATTCATTCATTCATTCATTCATTCATTCAATCAATCAATCAATCATAAAGTTACTTCAGTAATTTAAAAATGCATTGCTTGAGTTTGATTTCTGGAGTTTCTGAACAACTACAACTACACTTCAATTGTATGCCTTTTCTAGGAACTACATCTGACAGATATACTGCAAATACCTGTTTGGGAATGAAGTCAATCTCCGCTGTGTAGTTTGAGTCAGTTGTGTTGGACTCTACTTGAATAATGACTGAGGTGCATGCAGTGATGGTTCCTGATGGCAACAAGTCTTCCTCTCCCAAGATGGTATTTATCAAGGAGCTCTTGCCCACTCCCGATTTACCAAACACACCCACCGTGGTTTTCTTCTTAGAGGTTGCGTCAAGCTTTAAAATCATCGACCTAAACAGACACAAAACTGATTGAATAATCTACACTATTATAACTTGTAGTGCAACTGTTGTAGCCACTAGGGTGTGATACTTACTCAATGTACTGAATGAATTCTTTGTTGACGTTAGAATGAGGAAATGCGTGTAGTTTGCGTATGACTTGTGACATAACTTGTTTTGCTTTATGTAAAGATCTCTGATCTGTGAAAATACACAACATGAAACGAAAGCATAAGTTAGCAACAGCAGCAAATGAAGAAGCCAAGCTGCACAACAGGTCTGTCGAAGAAAAAGCTGCAGGCATTCGTTCCTGTTGATTGAGCAAAGACATGACCTTTTTGATACTCAAATACATTATTCTGAAGAAGACTGAGATTGTTTGGGAGCAAAGAAGGAAGATTAAAACTAGATTTTAGATCAACTCGTTTCTGGCATGCACTGCTGAAACCACCCTTACATTAAAACAAAAATATAGTATGCATCCAAATTCACATTCATTATGCTGTTTCATTGCTCACAGAGTAGCTACAGTACGTATCTCACTTAAATCACACAAGTGTCACAGGAAAGAGTGGAACTGGAGCTTTCGAATTATATCAGCGGCTCCGTGCTTTTGAATAGATATTTCTACCATCATGCATCGGGTGACATGAATGCAATGATCATGAGACACAAAGTATTTTTGCTTGACACAAAGGCTGACATAGGCAAGTATGATCACCTCATACTTTCCCAGATATGGGTAGCGTATATTTTATTTAAAACAATATAGCCTAGCAATCTAGATGGCCCTAGTAAAATTACACTACTAGGCCTCAAAGGACTATTGTTTTGATTTTGAATACTGATTGATGATTGTTTGATTATTGAATGATCACCTAAGTTAATAGTAGTTTGTAGTAGCTAGTAATTAAGTATTACCCTAGTTCAACTTAAAAAGAGCACTGATGCTATACAGGAGAGGAAGGACGGACAGAGAGAGGGCGGTGCGTCATTTCTCAATCTGCACATCTTTTTTTAGAACTTCATGGTATTCTGCAACTTACTCATGCAGTAAATGATGGCTCAAGAGAGGATTATTGTGCAAGTCAAGTCAGTGACTACGGTTACATGCACAGTGAATTTTCAATAAAATATAGGCTACCCATATCTGGGAAAGTATGAGGTGATCATACTTGCATATATATGTCAGCCTTTGTGTCAAGCAAAAATACTTTGTGTCTCATGATCACTGCATTCATGTCACCTGATGCATGATGGTAGAAATATCTATTCAAAAGCACCAAGCCACTAATATAATTCGAAAGCTCCAGATCCACTCTTTCCACACTTGTGTGATTTAAGTGAGATACAGTACGTAGCTACTCTATGAGCAATGAAACAGCATAATGAATGTGAATTTGGATGCATATTACTATATTTTTTGTTTTAATGTTAGGGTGGTTTCAGCAGTGCATGCCAGTGCATGTCAGCGGTGGTTTTGACAGTGCATACCCAGAATGATATCCCATCCCTGTTTATCCGTTTACACTTGTACTGGTCTCACCTGTTTCTCTGTCGGCTGCAGGGTTACAGACACGCTTATTGCCTCCTGCAGTGAGGCCATGCGAAGTACATGGCTCATTTTCAAGGCTTCTTTTCGCACCTAAGGGCAATTAAGAAAAATGGACGTCAAATGGATATGTAAGACTTCATTTCAACACAGACAAGTATAATTAGATAGACAGACAGACAGACAGACAGATAGATAGATACTTTATTGATCTCCAAGGGGAAATTCAAGGTTCATGACATTATGGTTGGGAGGGTGTCCTTTGTTAGGTTGGGTGAACCCTGCCTGACCTGCCGGCGAATTTGGATTTTGCCCGGCAGCTCAGGCTGGAAACCTGCACATCTATCTCCCCTGTTTCCTGTCCACAACCTTTGACTCCAATCACAAACTAGCGGATTGTTGGTCTGATTGGTTGAAAGACTATCCAAGCGCATGGAGGCATTTGAACAATGGCCATTGATCACACCTCTTGTGCTGTAGAAATAAAGTGCAGACTCCCCATACTAATGTTCAATCTTAAAAGACTGAGCTTAGTAATGGTGATATCCAGACTAGTCCTTCCATTGATACCAAAATCTAAATTTTAAAATTTGAGTCACTGTAACTCATTTTGCCAGATTGGGTCACCGTCACAATTACATATTTTGTACACCTCCAAATAAACAAACAACTGATAAAATAAAAACAGATGGGTGAATAATATACAAATGATGCATCAGTCCAGTAGGCCTACCTTTGGTATTCATGTTTGCAGAGGCCATTGCCTAAATCCCGTGGATGGTAATGTGTAAACTGTAGGAAAACATAAATTGAGTAATTCAAAATATGTAAACAGTCATCAAGTTTTGGAGGCGTGTTCTTTATCGCTTCTTTTCGGCTTATTTTCAGAGACTTGCTGCTTGTTTCCCCTCACCTTACCTGGCAACAATGCAGAACAGCTGTGGACCTACTCTGCGTGTGATGCTGCTGGCCTACGAGCTGCCATGCTCTGCCTGGAGTCTCGATTAGATGCCAACGTTAGAAGCAGACGGCAAACTGTCTCTATCGGGTTGCTAATCTGAAGGATCGCCCACGACTTGTCACTGTTATGCACTTGTGGTGCTCTTCAGCCTGCCTGGCTAGCGTTGAATCCTCCGGGTTGGACTGGTAAAAAGACCGCTGTGCGTAATCATGCCCTGGGACCTTTCTTTGACTTTCTTTCTTATTTTGCTGGTTTTCTTATTTATTGGGTTTTGACTGTTGTCTGTCTTGGTGTCACGGGTACGCTGGCGATTACGCCGCTCCGTTCGGTATCTTTTTTTTTGTTTGTTTCATCAGTTTTGTGTGTAAAGCTGAAGTGCTTTGGGTTGCGTTCTGTGCATGTTAAAAACGCTATACAAATAAAGTGACTTGGCTTGATAATGGTCAGACTTTGAATACATTTGTGCTCAGGCTACAAGGAAGTAGACTGCGCCTACTTTTCAGTACCCATACCACAATAGTATAGTAGCACAGAAGAGACATTTGATTCACATGTAGGCCAATTACATTATTCCTAATGGAAATATAGGTAAAAGTTATTGTTTACCCTATGGCTTTATGTGAAATTCCCAATACTCACCTATCTCCACGTTTGGATTTGCGCTATTCTGTCTTCTTTGGCTTTATGCCACATTATAATTCATGAGAGCAAGTTAAGGCGGAGCAAGATACGTTGTTGTCGTTCATGCAAAGATAGATAGTAAGGCGGGGCAAGATATTTCTTCGTAGTTCATGTCTATGGGCTATGGGCGCAAAATGGGGATCACTTCCTCTGCATAAAGAAGCCATAATTTACGTGTTCATGCGTTTCATCACCAGATCCCTTTCCACTGGTGTAGAAAATCAAGCACCTAGATTATGAATGCAGTTGCTTGATTAATACATCCGTGGAAAGGGGCCTGATAAATTGATGACGTTCCAAAATAATATTTTATTTATAAAGCACTTTTCATCAGTGATCTCAAAGTGCTATTAAAAACAAAAATAAGATGAGCAGTTTAATGAAAAAGAACACAAAAGAAAAAAAGAAAAGGTTTAAGAACATCTAAAGGGGACCAAAAGCTTTGCTAAAAAGAAATGTCTTTTTAGACCTTTTTAAAAACAGGATTGTGGTGCCCTCAAGGTGTCAGCGAGGGCAATCCACAGACTTTGGGCAGCAGCACAGAAAGCGCTCCCATTGTCCTGAGTCAGGTTCTGAGTACTGTATGTGGAGGAGGTTTGAGTGGAGCGTAGGGAGCGTGTTGTGTTTTGTGGGTTGATCATTTATTTTAGGTGTGTGTGTGGGGGGGTGGTGGGGGCATGACTGGGTGAGTTTTAATTGTCCTATCTACCTCACAATTCCTATGTCATTGTTTATCGTCTAACAAAGTAGAAGAGGACAAGTTACTCCATATTAGTTCATAGAGAGTTCTCAGTGGACATGACTAATTTTACACTGTAGAATTTGCTGAATGCTGTGACGTCAGCATAATGCTCAGTACTGCGCTGTGGCCACTAGGGGCGTTTGTTGGGTGGTGGTGGAGGGGGGGGGGGGGCATGACCGTGGATGCACTGGTGAGTGAGGAGGGAAAACTTGTACTCATTCCTAGTGGAGATGGGAAGCCGGTGGAAGGAATGGAGTATGGGGTTGATGTGCTCATGTTTCCGCACTCTCATCAGGATCCTAGCTGCAGAGTTTTGGATGTACTGGAGCCTCTGCAGACTCCTGCTAAGGATCCCATGTACATCATACATGCACAACCTTTTCCTGTAAACTTGTCGTCATTATAAATGAGAGAAACCTCAATCCTCTACAAGTATAAATGAAAGTTTTAAATGAAATTAAATGAAACATGCGGGTGTCTAATTTGAACCTTCTTAGGTGCTTATTGTATTTAGCCCATGCCATTTCCTGATCCCACCCCTTCTCCCTCCCCACTCACCTCCTGTCCATCTCTTCACTGTCAAAAAGCTCTACAAAATAATAGACTATAGCTAATAAATAATAAAAAAAAAAAATCATTGTAAAAAAAGGCCAAATTCAATAGACACATATGTAATTTATTAAAGCAAGTCAAGGAGGAGTGTCCGATGGGAGGGGGGTGAATACTTTTTATAGGCTCTGTATCTCTTTAAGGATGGGAGCGCTCATGTCTCTTTGCGGATGATGGGGTGGGGGGGCATTACTGTGTTTGGAGGCCACCACTCTCCAGGGCATCTGCATCAACCCTCACATTCATGATGCGAGTTATCATTTAATTCAAAATATTAATTGATAAAATGTACATGAAATGTGTATTTTTAAAGAATCACCTCCTCAGATACACCAATATACACTCTGAACTGAAAACATGTCAGCCTGTCTGGTGAACCCACTCACCTCCCAATCTCTGCATGTGGACGAGTCCAACCCCGACAGTCACCAGGAGCCTCTTGTGACAGGAGAGGCATTGCACTGTGGAAGTTGCATCTGGGTGAGTTATAATTGTCCTATCTACCTCACAATTTCTGTCATTGTTTATCGTCTAACAACGTAGAAAAGGTTCAAGTTACTCCATGTTAGTAAATAGAGAGTTCTCAGTGTACATGGCTCCTTATACTGTAGAATCGGCTGAATGCTGTGAGGTCAGCATAATGCTCAGTACTGCGCTGTGGCCACTAGGGGCGTTTGTCTGGTACTATTATTAGCTGCACGGGGCATCGATATCCACTCCTGTTGTGGAGGATGACTGTGCACTTGCTCTTCCCTCTCCTCTCTCCTCCCTCTCCTCTTCTCTCTCATCTCCTCTTCTCTCTCTTCCCTCCTTCCTCTCCTCTTCCCTTTTCTACCTTAATTCCTCTACCACTTTCTCCTCTGACACTTTGACTAGTATGTATAATGTAGGCACTCCTCTCCTCTCTTTAAAGCATGATTAATATTATTGACAGATGCAGCCAAGGTCACCTCTGTTCTGTTGTGTAGGTTGAATGTTAGTCGTGTTGGATAAAAGCATCTGCCAATTATATGAATGCACGCACATGTCAGTGCTGGTGCTGTTTATGGTTCTGTTTGACTCAGTAATAAGGTATAAGAAAGATATCTGCCACAGTAAGTGTTTCTTTCTCTCTTCCATGCTTATTCATATATGATCCTTATGGTGGGTTTCATGAAAATGTAAAGTTTTGATTAATGTAAGATTAATTATTTATAAATGTACAGTATATGTAATGTATTAATTAATTTGGTTGTTTGCTGTACAGTATGTGCTGTATATGTTGTAGTTGTCTCTAATCTAATTGTGTTTATGTTTTTTATACATATAATCTATATATTTTAATAATGTTTTCTTTTTTCACCTTCATTTTCGTATGAAGGTAAAGAGCCCTAATATGAGCAAAGGGATGAGGCACATCAGATGCCATCGTATCATAGATAACTACAGTATGTGCTCGGGCATCGGGCTGGAGTCTGTGCAGTCACAATGTCACAGGCTATTGCAGGGAGGACAAGGACCACTGCTTGAGGAAAAAGATTCTCACGCATGTGAAATATGCGCATTATTTGATTGATGACTCTTGGCTTATTCATGTGATCATTCATGGAAAATCACACACACACACACACACACTCACACACGCACACGCACACACACCACTAAACACAATGTCCTACATGAATTAAATTAAACTCAGTGTTGTATTCGGTAATAATGTTTGCTATCTTAAAGGTGCAGTCAAGGATTTTACATTGTATTCACATTGTACTCTTTGTGTTTCTCCAGGTGTGCCATCGTCATTCTAGAACAGCCATGTTGGAATGGAGGAAGAGAGCAAGAGCTACACAGCTCAACTTTGCTGTTTCCCTCGGTGACAGAACCTGGGATCGATTCGACAGGCAACAGCATGAGAGCGAGCTTAGAATGAAGATTTCTTACGCCTTCGTCGGTCCCCCACAGAGCGAAGACGGCGGCGGCTACACCAAGGAACAGGATGAGCTCGTTTCCGAGCTCATACTGAAGTGCAAGACATTGTGCAACGAGAAGGACGACGTGATCATAGCGTTCCTCTTTGTCTGTGCCTACAAAGACGACTCTACCCAAGTCACTGTTCCCCTCATCAGAGTTAAGAAGAACGATGGTAAAAATCCAAAGTTGTCCTATTTCGTAGACCATGTTGGACGGGTATATCAAGACTGGAATGACTTCCTAGGGCACAACGTCTTTCGCGGGTGGTGGATCTGCACCCCAGAGGACGCTGAATATCTGCTCTCTGGTCAAGATGTCCAGGTGAAGTTTTATGACCAAACGGCGCGTGAAAATGTGCTGCGAGTAGTTGACGTTGTCTCACAATCCTCCGCCATTGTCACAAGCGCTTCACTCTTCGTAGGATTCGTCTTGTCATGCTTTCCTCCAACGGCTCTGGTTGGCGTGCCACTCATGACGGCAAGCGCGGTAGTGGGAGCTCCCGCAGCGGCCTACATAACGGGCAAGAGTGTGGGCACACTTGTGGACAGAGGCATCCATAAAATGTCCCTCAATCCTTTCGAATCCAGCGAGGCTAGAGACTGCTGGCTGATAACGGCTGCCTCTGTGTTTGGCCTCGCCACGATGGGAGCCGGCGAGATGTTTGTCTTCTCGGCAGAAGCGGGGGAGTTGGCCGGAAGTGGAACGCGCCTGTTCTGCACCGTACTGAACGTCTCCTCCTTGACCGTCCACGGCCTGGGAGTCGCTAACTCCATTTACGAAGTCGCTAAAAAGGACAAAGTTACCGCTCTAGATGTGCTGCAGGTCGGCACAAGTATTTTCTTCTTCACTCACTCTGTTGTGACTTTAAAGACTGCCAGCATCATCATCAAAGATGCTCAACAAACAGCTCTTGTTTCAAAAAGGAATAGCCTCCCCACAAAAAGCAAAGAGGCCGTTGACGATCACATGCGTCTGTCCCATAGGGAAATGGTTGAATCTGGAGAAGTCAGAACAATGCACGGGAACAAGGAATTCATTCGTGACCTTAAAACGATTGACCACCTGGAAGATTTCTTTCAGCATTTCCACATAGTTAGAGGCAGTGAACTTAGTGTGGATGAAGAGCTTTTCATTAATGGGAAAGCATTTGTGCAGATGACAGAGCAAGAACGAGTCACTCTTATCGAAAATTCAAATGACCTGAAAAACAACACAATCACAAAGGCACAGTTCCACAAAAGCGTTGCCTCAATCAAAAGTAAATATAGAAAACATTTTGAGAAAAAGCTACAAAAGGCTTCACAAAAAATTGATGAAGCTTTAGGCTTAACAGGACTGTCACCAGATGATACTCAAAGGATGGATCAGGTTCTGTCACAATCAGGCAAGAATTACAATCCAAAATGTGTGGAGGTTGCCAAAACAATGGCAAATCGAATGGAATGTGGCGAAAATGTCAGTGAATTTATTGCTGCCACAGAGTACATAGTTCGTCGTCTAGCTGCCCAAGTCTCTGAACTGCAAAAGCAGAATCCAAATCCTGCCAGACCACCAAAAATGAAAGCCAAAAACTTTTACTTTGAAAAAGTCGCAGATGAATTTCTGAGCGACGGACAAGCACAAGACAACATTGTTGAAGAATTTCAAGATCTGATGAAGACATGTGAAGAGGAAAATGAAAAAAATGGAAACATACAAGAGTCCAAGGGTACCATGGCGGCAGCTAATCACTATGACAAGCAGTCTGTCTTTCCAGAAATCGATCCAAACAACAATAACTTCACACCAGAGAGCTACTTTGCTATAGCTAAAGACATGTGTTCTGGCCCTGTTGAAAATCCCTCATGGGTCCAGGATGGATCCAGTCTGATGTGCACGTTTCATTGCCAGAAGTACGGTGCTGTCGCTGTCCGGTATGACGACTTGGCTGATGGCACATCAGTGATTGCCACTTTGATGTCGGAAGATCTGAAGGAGATCAAGAGCGGGCCCAGATATATCTGTCGCTCCTAGTTCATCTGCAGTTATTAAAAAAAAAAGATAAAAATTAATTCATGCCTTCATCTCTTGCAGGGTTGATTACTGCATTAGGCTTGTGACAAGCCTTCCTAAAAATACCATCAAACAGCTTCATCTGATAAAAAATGTAGTAGCTAGTGTTATTGTGAAAAATTAAACCACAATAAGTAGGCCTACATGCACTGGCCTTCAGTCACAGAGTGGTCACAGAGTTTACTAAAGCATCACTGCTAGTTAATAAATCACTAAATGGGACAGGACCAATGTTTCAGCAATACACACTAAACATATTTGGAAAAATATTTGTTAGTAAAACCTGCTGTCAGAACTAAACATTGTGAAGCTGCTTTAACTGCTACGTACAGTAGTTCACCTCTGGAACCAACTTCCATCGATGTTGCTCCAACTGCCAGCTTATATAGATTTTATTTAAAAGCTATTGTCCTGTTATGCTTTTTTATTATTATGTACTTATCTTTGTATTTATGTAAAGCACATTTAATTTAGCCTGACTCTCGCCAGACCCTTGTAGTTCCGCCATGCTCCACCAGAGGCGTTTCGCTGACAGCGAACTACAGGATCTGGCGAAAGTCAGGTTACATTTAATTACCTCTGCGTATGAAATAGGCTTCCTACTGTTTTTTTTATTTTAAATTGTGACATTCAATCCTGATCCTATGGTTGTGTTTGTACCTTATCCCAGCTGGTAGAAAGTTAGAAAGCATAACAAAGCATAGCAAGGTTACTATATTATCTGCATAACCGGTTCTTATATTCCACCATATCTAAATCATGATCAACCACCTGCCCACCAATATTTACATTTAAATATGTAAATAAAAACAATGATCTGTGTCTGTGGACATCGTTATTTGCTGGATAAACAAATAGCGTGCATGCAGAAAAGTGCTTTAGTGTTGCTTTAAAGAAAGTGAAACTATTCCAGCATCCAGATGGATCAGAAGACAGATCCAGATGATTATAGAAGGGCCAACATATCATTTTATTAGATTTCGCTGATATCTGTTGACCATTCTATAATCATCTGGATGCTGGAACTGATTTCACTCTCTTTAACCTTATATTATGGCTTCCTTTTCATCTGTTTCTCCAGAAACATGAACACACACATTCGGACGGACAGACATATGGACCCATTTACACTACACCTCGTCCCTTTGCCATTACAAACCTCTTAGTCAGACTGGGGAAAGAAATAGTGGAGTAGAAACTGCATGTAGCTGAAGAAGCATCATGACTACCTGCCTCCCTCTAGTGGTCTTCTAGAGACATGGCAAGAAATTCTCTGAGATGGAGAGAAATCATGTTTGCCAAACTGGCTTGATACACAAATGATTTACAGAGCCAACTCCTCTAGCCTAGGCTACTTATCTAAAACAAGTATGTGAGTAACTCTTACACCACATTTCAGTTCTAAAACATTTATTTCAGACATCATTTACAAGACTTAATTGGTGCAAAAATCCCTCATAGACATAGCCTGGCTAACGCCTCCCACTTCTCAAATGAGACGTGGTCTGGCAACCAGACGTTCATTTTCTCGTATTTGAAAAAAATGCCCAGATCCGTTCATTGGGCGCCACGGATGTCTATCAAATGCGCATAGCTCACCCAACTCGTTCGTATGCAACGCTAAGGGCTGCCGTAAATCCTTTGGCGTCGAATGTAGACGCAAGAGGGCAACGGAAACTTCTCGGATGTTCTGTGATTGGTTCGCCAACATCAGGCGAACATTAGGGCGTTAGTTTCCAGACTGGCTTAGCAGCGGGATTGAAATCACCGCGCAAGGCAGTATGGGAAAACCCAGGCTATCATAGACAGTAAAGGTATCATGTTCTATCTAATAGCGTTTATATACTGTACATACAGTCTATGACGGTCTTCATTATTGCACAAGTGAGTCATCATGATCAATCATGACAACTATGATACATAGTGTTACATTGAGGCTTGTTTTTTTTCTTTGTTTAAATTTGGAATTGGCGATATAAGCAACTAACTCACAGATGTTCACATCACCACATCAGATATCAGTGTAAATTGGATGATAAAGGTGTCAGTGTGGACGTGATCTGTCATGTACTGTACTAAGGTCACCAGCAGGGAGACAGCAGTCTCTCCACAGTCCACACTCACCTGGTGTAAGTGTACAAAACACAGTGTATGGACTGGCTGAAAAAGCACACAATTATACAACAAACAGTTACTGATAACATACTGATCATGCTCTACAATTACAGCTAAATACAGATACCGTTTACAGATAGCAAAATATTTGACTTTTTTTCAAGCTGCCATGTAACATAGCCACACATTTTGATCCACAATATGATCATTCCCTTTGAAAAGTACACTCACTATATCCACTGCAATAAGTACTGTACAGTATCAGAGATTTGCAGCAGAGTGAGAGTTAATTTGTTGCGCCTTGTGTCCATTGACTTTGCCCCAGTTCCATGATTGCCAATTTGTAATCAATAATAATAAAAAAAAAAAATAGGGATGTACAGCTGAAGTTGTGAGGTGTCCAATGACAAGTGTATCTACAGCAAGGACACAGAAGACTCTTGGATTTCATGGTACATAAGCTCAAATCCTGGGTAGAGGGGCTCACTGAACTCAGAATAGACTGTACGCACATGCTTTAGGTCACGCCCATTGATTGTGTAAAAAGACAACATGCCAGCAGTCCAGTCCAGATACACTGCAACTCGCATGTTGGATGCCATGAGGCTAGAGAGAGAAGTATGCCCCCTGCAGGTCTGAAACTTCACACTCCAGTAACGGTTGTTGCATCCAATCTTACTTTCACCAACTTTCCTGCTGATGCTTTTGTAAACCATTCCGACATAAACTATTCCAGTTATGTCAACCTCCCAGTAGCAGCGTCCAGTTAGGCCTTCTGTGCACAGTACTTGAACATACTCCTCAAATCGGTCTGGGTGGTCAGGATAGAAACGCTTGTCTTGCAAACGGATCACTTTTCTATTTGCCTTAGAAAGGTAGAGATAGGGGTGTGCAGTATTTTCGTCAAAATTGAGCTTACAGGCATCTACAGTATAGGGAGGAAAGAAAAGATTTGATTAATTCAATTCCTTTCAATTTAGTTAGTTCAATTCTTTTTACTGTAACTGGATTGGTAGAGCAGTACAGTGTTGCCATCATCAAGAGATCATGAGTTGAACCTCAAGATTGTTCACTACATGGCAACAGTGAACTACTAGTGGAACAGTAAACTGCATTTTTTTATTATTATTATAATGAAAAGCAAATAATGAATCCTTTAGACATAAATACAGTATATTTCTCACATTTTGGTAGACCTGCTGTCAGCCAGTGTTCTTGATTGTGATCAAGACTGTTGGGAAACAGACACACATACACACCAAGGATTACAGTTATCATTTTGCAAATGAGGACAATGATGAAGTGAGATCTCTATAAAACACCAAATAAGCCATACTGACTTCAGCTTCACCAATTTGCAGTCTTTGTCCTCAAGAAGCCACGAGAGTAACCCTGGATGATTGTAGCTCAAGTCAAGCTCTGTCAGATGGGAGCGATTTGATTGTAGTTTTGAGGCCAAACTCTCACAACCCCGCTTGGAGACAAGACAGCCAGAGAGCCTGAAAGAGTCACGAATATTGAGAGAGTGATGGAGAGAAACAGAAGCCCTGAGACTCCCTGACCCCTCCCAACACTTCGGAATCATATGATTGTAGCTCAAGTCAAGCTCTGTCAGATGGGAGCGATTTGATTTGAGTTTTGAGGCCAAACTCTCACAACCCCGCTTGGAGACAAGACAGCCAGAGAGCCTGAAAGAGTCACGAATATTGAGAGAGTGATGGAGAGAAACAGAAGCCCTGAGACTCCCTGACCAATCCCAACACTTCGGAATCATATGATTGTAGCTCAAGTCAAGCTCTGTCAAATGGGAGCGATTTGAGTTTTGAGGCCAAACTCTCACAACCCCGAGACAAGACAGCCAGAGAGCCTGAAAGAGTCACGAATATTGAGAGAGTGATGGAGAGAAACAGAAGCCCTGAGACTCCCTGGCCCCTCCCAACACTTCGGAATCATATGATTGTAGCTCAAGTCAAGCTCTGTCAGGTCAGGAGTGTTAACCCTTAAGAGTGTACCGTCACACCGGTGTGTTTGGAATGTTGGAAAATTAACATTCTAAAGAATATCTGGGTTCATTGAATTCTACATAGAATTTTAGAACATTGAATTGTTGCGGAATGGAATCTTGTGTTAGAATGTTCAAAACCCACCCTTTGGCCAAACACTCATATACACCAATTCTGCGTGGGGATATTTGTATTTTGTATTTTTGCAAGTGAATTTTAAACTGCTTCAACCAAATTCCCTGATATTTCATGACTTTGCCCCCCAAAATGATAGCCTGACTCTCGCCAGACCCTTGTAGTTCCGCCATGCTCCACCAGAGGCGTTTCGCTGAGCTCCACACAAGGTGAAGCAGACAGCGAACTACAGGATCTGGCGAGAGTCAGGTTACCAAAATGATACAATTCCCTGACTTTCCATGTCTTGAACAAACCTTCCAAAATTTCCATATTTCAGAAATTCCATGACCTGTGGGAAACCCTGTTTTAATTATCTTATAAATATTTAGGACTTAATTGTAACCACGGGTGACCGCGCTCAATTTCGGGCAGCTCGTACACAACACTTCTAGCTGTATCTCCATCTCCATTACATTACAGCTCCCATTCTGAAATATTCCGCAGAAAACATCAACCGTTTGCGTCCATTACTCTTTTCAAACTTTTACAGTAATGTGTAGTAGCACATACCGGTAACTGAATTTGCATCACTCACATTTTCCGTCCAGCATTGGCAAGAGCACTGTACCTATTACTGTATGTGAACAGCTCGTACCTCAGTGATTCCAGGCGGCAGTTTTGATAAGTCAAGGCAGTCGATAACATAATTACTCCAGAATCCTGCAGATCATTGTTGGTTAAGTCCAGCTGTTTAAGTCGTGAGTTTGCCGAGTCCAACGCAAAGGCCAGAATTCTACAAGAGCCAGATGTGAGATTACAATAGGCAAGCCTGCAAGGTAGATGAGATGAGGTATGGTCATGGTACTGATTGAATGCGCTTTAGACAGTTGTAGATAACAAAACAAAACAGAACTGTCATCGTGGATTTGGTATCCAGTTATTACTCTAACCCAAACTAAACTTGAAAATGACTTAACATTGATCAATCAATCAATCAATCAATCAATCAATTAATCAAGCAATCTGTATTTATATAATTTCTGAATTAGCTACTCCATGCATCATCCAATTGACACTGGAATATACTACTAACTTTGTGCAATCAAAAACAGTCCAGCGTTTCAAGTTTACATGTAATAAGTGTGCTCCAGTCTGTAGTCTTTGATTTTTATATATTTGCTATATTCACTGTAATCCAAAGTACTAGACAGGAGAATAAAAGCCATGAAAGATCATTAAAGTTCATCAGAAATTATTTTTTTAAAAAGATACCCCAGTTTCTCAAGTTTGCAGTTGAAGTGAATCAATGCAGCGGCCAGGTCCTTTAATCCCAAGTTCCCCAGGGGGTTGTTACTCAGGTCCAACTCCTTCAGGTGTGAGTGCTGTAAGTGAAGGGCTGAGGCCAGAGCTCTGCAGCTTGTGTGGGTAAAATTACAGCCAGCAAGCCTATAAAGTCAGTGAGAGAACAAAATATTTTCAGTACATTATTAATTTCATGTAAGTGTGCAGTGACCTGTGCAGATACGCGGCCTAATTGAGCATTTGAAGTGGGCTGAGCTATTTCGACACTCGGCGAGTGGTGGCAGACTTGGACAAGATTTGGGAAAGATTGTTGAAAGATCGTAGTCTTTTAACTAATGCCCCTCATTCAAGATTTACTCAAAAGACTACAATCTTTCAATAATCTTTCCCAAATTGTGTCTGTCAGTGTAAGGTAGGCTTTAGCTGGCGTTGGATAATTATCACATGCAAGAGGAACCACAGAGCAAACTACAAACAAATTTGTGATTTCCTGATTATAAAAGCAGACAACGGTATTCTATACAGACACTTAAATAAATCTGTTCCATAGATATAACTTTCCGTGTTGCCCAAGAGGCAGATATGCTTTGGGCAGAGTGAGCTAATGGGCTCTATTATCAGGATCAACTGGGCATTGTCGCAAGTCACTCGCGCTAGTTTCTTTGGGGGCGGTCCTAGCGCAAAAGGCTATAATGACAGCTTGAAAAGTGAACATTGCGCTCAGCGCAAAGTGAAAAGGGGTTGTCTTAATTTAGTTAATTAGTCGTGGGTGTCTTTTGGGCGTAGCATGCTATAAACCAATTAGATTTCACACTCTCATTCTCTTTAAAAGCCTGGCGCATTGTTCAATGGTCTGTTGGTATTATCATGGCGGAGTTACCTGCGTCTACTCCAGAAGAGACCGACTTGCTCGTGCGTGAGGCATGGGCGGCGCGTAATGGAGGCTTGGGAAGGCTTCCTAAGCCCTCCCAACTTTTATGCTGGGAAATTGTGAAAATAATGTACATGATGTGTGAATATTATTTTCTAACACGGATAGTTCCGGTCCTTGATGATGATTGGCTGAATCGCGTTCGATGCTGTTATAAAATCCAACACAAACATACACCTTGACCGCATTTCGTTAATGCACTAGCCTACCACAACTTGCACAAAATTTAAAGTGGCTGCGTGTCGATGTTGCATGGCAACCATTCCTATGGAAGAAATATTTATTGGCGGAAGAATGATTATCTATGAATACATCGACGTATAGTTACCGTTTTAGAAAAGCAATAAGTCACTCTAGTCCATAGTTTAGGCTACACTGATTTTAGAACAGCTAAGGGGGGTTTTAGGCACTTGCTTACGGTCTCTCGGGGCTTATGACTTAAATAGATTATTTCAGAATGAACGCAGCAGCCACAGCAGTAGTCAGAAGCTAGTTCTCACTATTGATCATTATCATTATTACATTTCCCTTGTGTGTGTGTGTGTGTATTCACACCAAATTGGCATGCCATGCCGTACCCACCCAATATGCACAGCATCCCATTAGCTGCCTGCCATCAGGCTATTTACAATCTTCTATTTTAAGAAAAAGTCAGTCAACACGTTATCAAAATTAACTTAATGCGCTATATAGCTATATCCACGCGCACACATTTCGTCTGAACAGGAGAGATTACGCACGCAGGCGCGCAACTAGGCTACGTGTTGTTTTCTTTTACTCCGCTATCAGCACACAATGTGAAGCTAATTCACTAACTCCTACTCATCATGGATATCGCAAGTTCTTTAAACAAACAAAACAGAAAGGATGGAGGATGGAGGCAGCTAGAGAAGTTATTCCAGATGAGCAATAACAAGGTAGACAGTTGCCAGAACACTACAGCTGTTTAATGCCAGACGTTAAAGGTATGCTAGAACAAAACTAACTGAAGGTAACTTAGCCATAGGGCTGTGTAATGTTGTCTAAATGAGCAGGTCACTGTTAGACGTTATTGTTGTATTTTTGCATGTGGATGTTGTTATGCTATGTATGCTACTTTTTGCTGACCAATACACGAACCTAAAACCGAGAAACGGACAAATATTATTTAATTATATTCGGGCTGCGTGCCCTCCTGCTGATGAAAGAAGTGCGCACTGTGCACTCTTCCATATCCCCAAGCCTCATGCGCTCATATAATAGCCTTTCAGCTATGCGCGAGTGATTTCCGACTAGGTTTTTCCTGGTCAGTGGCGCACTTACTTTCTTCATCCATATATTAGCGACTGGCGAGCTTTGCGCCGGACCACACCTCTTCTCTTCACTGACACGCCCGTTAGGGCACAATATCATCTCCCATTTAGAGAACGTACATTTGCGCTGGAAAAATGAAGGATGCGCTCGCAGAGAATAGTAATTAAAGGTTGCGCCAGTCGCGAAAGCTCATTGCCCGGTTGGCATGATAGGGCCCCTTATGTGTTAAGGGGAAGGCACACCCCATGCATTGTACGCTAGAGTAGTGGACACTAACCAGTAGGAGAGCCATTGTTTTGATAGCGCATAACCAGTTGCTAACCAGTTAAGTTATTTTTGAATAATTCTTAATAGAATTCAATGGAAAAATTACATTATATTTTATAAATACTTCTACTCACAAAACTGGCAAACTCCTGAAACAACTAACTATTTTGTAGGTTTTGCATAATTAAATCAGCTGTTTGTATGTAGACACTGTAACATTAAGAGCCGATAACACCGAAAATAACTATAACGATAACGGCAAAAAAATATCATTCTAGGTTATAAGTGACGACGTCTACACATAAGCTATTACATACAACATGACGAACAATATAGTTGCAGATCATTTTCCAGAGTGATTTTGAGAATGATAAAAAGTTGACAGCCAATCAGAATTCATTTCATTTTAACCATCACATTCATCAACACAAAGAGAGACTTGTCTTGCTGTCAATCAGTGCGGACGCTACAATTGTTGTGATAGTTTTCGTTATCGTTAACAGCCCTTTGCTCTCAATACTTGAATCTGACCTCAGTGTCTCCAGTTTGCAGTTTTTGTGGGTCAACCCATCAAACAACAGCTGGATTCCATCTCTGTCCAGCTGATTACCACGGAGGTCCAGCTCTCTCAGGGCTGATTTATCTGCCTGGAGTGCAGATTTGATATGAACACAGGATGCCTTTGTGAGATCACAGCAAACCAGCCTAGAAGCAGAGAAAGACATAATAGCAATGCAATAGAGCAATGGTTAGGTTGATTTCACTTACAAGTGTGTAAAGAAGTTAACCCAAAAGGTCAATTTACACCAAAGTAAATCGCAAGAGAGTGTTTCTCACGTTGCATGCATAACACATTACGTTTATAACGGCATGAAACTAAGAACAAAGTGCTGCGTTTATGATCAAAAGTGTGTGGAACCAGACTGGAACAACAAAGGTGAATTATACAAGTCACATTCACTACAATTTATCAAAATCGCCCTGAAAAACAGAAAAGGGACAATTAGAGCAATGTGATGGCCATTGTTCCACTTGCCGTATGTGTTGCCCCATTCATTTCAATAAATTCTATTCAATTTCGCCTGCCATAAATCACAGTGGCGTCGCTGGCCTTGTGTGCAAGCCTATAGGCTCGCCATAAGACAGATTAACTGTTCTTATTGGTTGCTGGGCTTTAATTTGGAAATCTACCAATTCAAATGTTTTTTTTTAATTCACATTGCTTTCACCCACCTTGCTTTCCTGTAGGCCCCCAGTGCAACAATCAATCTGTTACGACCCTCGTTTGTGGTATTGTACTTCCCCAGGTCAAACTCATCCTGTATGTTTTCGGCTATCAGAAGCATGTAAGACAACAGTGAGCATTGGTCAGGTGATAGCACCTGTCCTGATGTCACATACTGCCGAATCTCTCTTTCTAGAGAGTTGTCCTTCATTTCGAGCAAGCAGAGAAGGAGGTTCATGCATCTTTCGACAGAATGGAGACCAATTCTTAGTTTGTCTTTGATGAACTTGATGGTCATGTCAATGCTCCCTGAGCTGCACTCTGGGAGCATCACCAGTCCTTGAAGGAAATTTTGATTGGACTCCATTGATATGCCCAAAAGAAAGCGAAGGAAAAGATCCAGATGTCCGTTTTGACACCGCAAGGACTTGTCCACAGCACTCCCTAGGATGTGATGCAGGTTCTCCCCATAGATGTGATGGTGCCGAAGGGTGTTCAGGTTCCCACAGACAAAGGAATGCAAGACAAAAACAGCAGCCAGAAACTCTTGAAAACTCAGGTGGATGAAGCAGAAAACCTGTTTCTTCTGCATTAGGACTTCCTCAATGAAAATCTCAGTGCAAATTCCAGACTTCTCAAGGTCTTCATTAAAATCAATCCCACAGTCTGTCAAATCCTCCTTAGTGAACAAGATGTTGCCCTTGTCCAGCTGTTTAAATCCTAACTCGGCGTACTTCAGAATATCACGTTTGTTTGACTCCCAGAGCTTCTTTTTGTCTTTTTCACTCCTGTCATACTTCTGATTCTTTCGGTTCATCTGAATGATCAGAAAATGGATAAAGATTTCTGTCAGAGTTTGAGGAATTTTTCCATCACAATCCTGACTCAGCACTTTTAGAAGCACTGTGGCAAAAATCCAGCAGAAAATAGGTATTTGACACATGACGTGGACGGGTCTGGATTTCTTAATTTGTGTGACGACGCGGTCAGCTTCTGTCGGGTTCTTGATTTTGTTCTTGAAGTACTCCTCCATCTGCTGGCTGTTAAATCCCTTTATTTCTGTCCACCGATCTACATATTCAGAGGGAATCTGACTGGCAGCCGCTGGTCGTGAGGTTATCCAAATATGGGCAGAAGGCAGGAGATTTTCCCTTATGAGGTTAGTTATCAGAATGTCCACTGATGTTGTCTCTTGCACATCAGAGCAATTCTTGTTCTCCAAAAAGTCAAGAGGCAATTTGCTCTCATCCAGGCCATCAAAGATGACTACAATCTTAGACTCACCATACAGCTTCTCGTCAACTACATCCCTTAATTCAGGATGGAAGTCGAGCAGGAGTTTCAGGAGAGTGTACTGGTCACCAATGACCAAATTCAGCTCCCGAAAAGTAAGGACAAAGATAAAATCAATGTCCTGGTTGGTTCTACCCTCTGCCCAGTCCAAAATAAATTTCTGCACTGTCACTGTTTTTCCAACGCCAGCAACGCCTTTAGTGATGACCGTTCTAATGACTCTGTGTCTGTCTCCAGGCGAAATATGAAAGATGTCATTGCATTTTATCATTGACTCATTTGGCTCTCCCATTCCGGACTGGAGGTGCCAGATCTCATGTTGAGTGTTCGACCTCTCACTCTCTTCATCCACTATGTACAGCTCAGTGTACATGTCGTTTAGGTATCTCTGGTTTTCTCGCTCTTCTGTGCCTTCAAACAGCTTCTCAAACTTCCTCTTCAATCTTGACTTGTTTTGTTCACTGATCTTCTGTTTGATTGTGTTCTCTGTATGGAAGATGCAAGGTAATGATGTAAACAGTCTTTAAGAAATATTTTTCAATATTTTGAAAATTATTGGTGGTCGTCATTATTGGTGTCGTATTGACTCATCTTGAAGGGAACTCACCATGTTTAAGTGGTTCATGACCTTCTGAGCCATCCCGTTGACTGTAGACATAATATCAGAAATAACAACTCAATTACCATGAAAATAGGACATCAAGATCAAATGGTCTTTGAAATAATAATAATAATAATATTAATAATAATTATTATATTATTTTATTATTATTATTATTATTATTATTATTATTATTATACACTACTACTGGTACATTTGAAAACTAGACATGTTTTGACATAGACACTCTTTGTGTGCATGTGGTTTGCAGGCTATCACCAAAACACTACAAGTGTAGCTGTGAATCAATACTTAACAAGAACTCTGTCACCTTAGTAGACTCTGTGAATTTGTCTGAGTCTTCTCCAGCTCTTCCTCTAGTCTTGCAGCAAGCTCGTTGTGTTTGATTTCTCTCAGAATGTGAAGTGTGATCTTCAGTGAGTTGTCACCGCCATACATCTCGGTCATCCAGTTGGCGATGTCTGTAGCATCGCTGCTCTCCTGCAGCTTTCCCCTCGGCAAGCGAGCGAAGCCCTCCAGTATCCCTTCACTCAGGTACAGTCTGAACTTCTTCAGCTCTCTTGATGTCAGATCTTCCAGAGTAGACAGGAGAAGTGTCAGGTAACTTGCCATGGTAAACACCTGTTTGAGTAAATTTGAATGAACAATTAAACCACCGCATACAATCCAAACGCCAGCAACATCATGATCCTCTTCAAACACATACAGTACTTGTTGTATAAGTAGTAAAGGTGATCCAAGTGCACACTTTAAGGCTAAAACATTTTTTGTCACTTATAGCAAACATCACCTCACCATCTGCTAGCTCTCTGTTTTGCTTGAACGTTAATAGAAGTAACGTTATACCTAGCATTGCTCAATATTCCTCTAATTTAGTAGAAGTACTGTAGCAGTTGAAGTTGTAGAATTAGTACACTGAGTCAGGAATGCCATCACTTGCGCAAAACTGCCACATTTCTTGCCAAGCCCAATATGTTGTATTTATTGTTCATTCGGAATGGGTCATTCAGGGAGCCTATTTTCTTGTGATTGCCTCTATTGCATTATAACACTATAATCTCAAGTTACTCAGTCATATTGCTCATGAGTCATAAGCCATCAATCATTGCTGTTAATCCAGGGCAAGAAACATTTTAATCGCATGACTGGCAGTGGCAGGTGTAAAAACAGTGTATTGTTAGCAGAATAAAAAACAAAAGTCACATTAATGGCAAGAAATGTACAAGATATTTAACAATAAGTGACAATAAAACATGTGCTTGAATGTAAAAAAGAGAGAAGAGACTAAGGCACTCCGTTTGTAGAAATTTTACTTTTTTGCAAGGCAAATAAACTGACGCGTTTCGACTTCCGTCTTCGTCTGGGTTCTGCTTGAATGTAATTAGAAAATCTGAGCAGTAATTTGACAGACAGCCAAGATAGTAGACTTTAGACGAATGTGCCAGGAAGTCACATTTAGATCATGACAATACCACAATGAAACGTACTGTATGTAGTGCTGTGGCAATACTGGTGATGACGGCCATGCACCAGGTGTGGTAGTAATTTTCCACAGAAGTTAAATGTTGATTGATGTACAGTATGTGCTCACCAAGCAAAGTTCTGAGTGTGGGGAAATCCTAGTGTAGTGTGAGGGTGTGAGCCAACCCTAACTCACCAGGCAAAAGCAGAAAAAACTATTTGTTTGATATAGATAATCAAACATCAATGAAAATGTAAACTCACCTGACCTAGGAATGATTCATTCCAACTCGATGTAGCCTAATGTTCCAATGTTAAATATTTTAGTAACAAAAAATACACATATACTGTATTTGCCTTCGGAGCAGTCCTTTCTGTGTCCTGTCTTTTCAGAGACCTTAATCAGATAGACAGGAAACTCAACCAGCTTCTGTATTCTTGACATCGCAATATCATAATTTCCTCATTTCCTCGAACAGAACAAGGGCAAGAAAAGATTCACATTCAAGTTTGTCAAAAGGGAAAGTCTCACCCCCTTGCAATCGGCCTACACTGAGAACCAAATGGTATACTGTTAATGTTGAAAGTTTTTCCCTGTCCTGAAAATCCTTATAATGTAAACACTAAAATAATTCCTGATTCAAGATAAAAAAAATAAAATAAATAAAAAGTGTACAGTATAACCCGGGTTGTAGCCAGGATTTTCCAAATACCAAGGTTAAAATATGCCTGAGCAGCCCCAATTGGTGTGTTGATTAGCGATAATTTTACTGTGTGTGTGTGTGTGTGTGTGTGTGTGTGTGTGTGTGTGCGTTGCTGTATGACAAAAATATGGATAACAAATGATTGTATTATAACATTTACAAGTCCAACATAAACAGTCAAAATGGTCTGCCATTTGTCATGTTAATATCTGCCTAATGTGGTGTCTATTCACCTAAATAAAACTGTTCTAATACAACTTCAACAACAACAATTTCCAACTAACATTACTTTCTCTTGTTTTTGAGAGGTCGGATTGTAGCAGCTATGTGTCACGTGATGCTGAGTTTGCAGGGATATTTGTCTCGCCAGCTCTATTTTCACCGGACAGATTAAGCAAAACTTGAAGGAAAAAAATACAGAGGGCATGCCTTTGGTGTCGTCAACGGTAGCTACAGTCATGTGTTTAACTGAAAAGTGTCCAATGTTGCATAATCTCACTGTTATTTTTTTAAGACATTCAGGGACATTTTGTTGATGTGCTACAAGTTTAATACAGAACTGAAACTGCTGATGGAGGAACTAAAACTAATTCTACTTTTGACCGGATCAATTATGTGAGAATAGAATTGATTGTTGTCAACTACACCACCCTAGACCTAATGTCCAAGGACCCCAGACCAATACAAAGTACACTGGTACCAATTACACATCGATTTGCACAGGTTCAATTACAACAAGCGGAAACGTGAATTCCAGAAAAATCAAATGTCCATTTATTGGGGGAAAAAAACTGTTTAGGAGAGGGGAGAGGGAGTGTGATGTGATTGAACTGAAAATAACTATCATGGGATAGAAAAATCTCAAAAATATATTATATTATTCTTTTCTCACTGTACTGTATGTTATTGCAACATTCAACACAATCAACTATAAAACATCAGTTGGGAATGCAGTACTAAAAGAAAACAGAAAATTATACATGCAGGTAGGGCTTACCTGGACAGGGGAGCAGGCTATCTGGGGGAGGCAGGGGGTCAGGATTTGACTGATTAGCTTCGCCGATTAGCAAGGCACTTCCTCGTCGCCATTTTCCAGAAATATATCATGTCCGGTGCCATTTCTCCTCATGCTGATTGGTGGCTCTTCCACTCTCAGCTCACGCAGCTCTCTTTCTGTACCTTATGTCAATCAGTAACCTAGCACTTAATTGGCTGAGTAAAACGGCACCGGAAACAAGCCCCTTGGCTTGAAACGCCAAGTTGAAGCCTGACATTTTCACTAGCCTAGCATTCCCATTGAAATTACAGTTTTTTTCCAATTGCTAAAACACAATTTTGAAAACTCGCACACAATTTTGAAAATTCACACACAATTCACAAAATCACACCTCAAATTGCGAAATACCTCAATCTACCTAGCAAAATCAAGCACTGCAACCAAAACTGCATATAACATTACCAAAATCAAACTTTTGCACCACATGGCACACACTTCATTCATTCACAAGATTTTTGTATAACCAAATACACACTGTTGGTCATAATGAAAAACACTCTTATCTTTAGTATGCTTTGCCATAATACTAAAATAGTTTAAATTGTAGAAAGTTACGTGCACATAAATATTTGCAGATACAGATGCATGCTGTTCACCAAACAAGTCAATGCAACATATGCACAGCAAGTATATTTGTATTGGACTCTCTCCTTCCCCTCTCATTCTCACTCTCCCTCTTCTCTCTCCCTGCAATGTTCTCCATTTTTGTTGTAAAAAAGGTGCTTGTTGTTCAATGTTTTTACTGTATTGTTTTTACTGTATCTTTGTAATGCACATTGGGTTGCCCTGCTGGACAAAATGTGCTATATAAATAAAGTTGCCTTGCCTTACCTTACCTGTGGCCTTTTCATAGTGCTTACGTCCTGATGGAAGTGGTATAAATTAAGCATTGAGGTGTTTGGCTAGGTGGCACACGTATTGGTCAATTAGCTCATGTGTGTTATCTTGGATGGCATTGTTTTGAAACTGCAAACATGTGACTTTATATCAGATTTTTGTGTCGTGTGCAGAAAACCGTGTTCAGTGCATGCAAAAAGTGCCATTTTGCATTGCAAAATGTGTGTAAAGCTGAAAATGTGTTAAGACATTTGGAGACTTGAGAGGATGTGTTGATCTCTGTGTGTCAGTTTGAATAATTGTGCTATGAATGTCATTTTAGTGTGTTAGCAATTGGAAAAAACTGTAATGGGGGTGGGACTTGTTCACTTTCTCCAGTTCTTATAATACCTCCATGGGGGGAGGTGTCCACACATGTGCAAACCACCCCAGCCTTTTCCCTGAGTGCCCTGGACAGGCTGAACCAATCCTGTGGGGGGGCCGGGCCAGTCAGGTATGGACATGTTCCCAATGGTGTGCAACATGCACTGTAAAAGTCACAGGATCCAGACAAACTCTTCCTTCACAGTCAGTAACTTCCATCATTTATAAAAAGGCACCTAATCCATAATACTAATGGCAGTTGTGAGGAACATCTGCAGGCTTTGGCTGCTTCTCTCTTTGCTTGGATTCAGTCTAGGTGAGTGAGTGATTCAGTGAACTCGTTAGAAGAAATAAAAGGGTTTGTTTTCAAGACTTTATTTCTCAAACCCCATTCGACACTTATCATTACACTCAGTGCTTATCGTTTCTCACAGCATACTACAGCTCTTTATGTATACTGAGATTGTACATTTTAAAAGATAGTGGTTGGTATTGCATCTGTACTTTCCCAAAGATAACATTTCATCAGACAGTACCACATGTTTATTGAGTGTGCATAGCATAGCATTAGGCACTACCATGGCAAGTCTGTGCGTACACAGTTTGTGCACATGTTTTTGGCAGCTGGATTGGAGCGTGTACAAACTTGACTTTCAGAATATCATGAGGAATGTGTGCATTATACAGTATCTGTGTGCATATCACAAAGGAAAGTGTTTTGTCAGTTGTTACCCTACCATCCCCTGAGAATTATATGGTTCTATCTGACATTTTTGTAAAAATTGAGTTATTGACATACAGTTTTCTTATTCTGTGACACCTTCAGAATGTGAGTTGAGGTGTGCGTTCCGCTAACCAGTATAACTCTAAAACTACTACTCGGAACATAGAACTGTATAGTTCTAAGGGGACGCTATGTCTTTCCAGTGTCATCAAAGAGGAAAGGAAGTTCCAGTTCCAGTTCCAGTTCCAGTTCCAGTTCCAGTTCCAGTTCCAGTTCCAAGACCAGTTCCAGTTCCAAGACCAGTTCCAGTTCCAGTTACCCAAAGCAAAGTAGCTCTGCTGGATCTAGTAAGTACCCTCCTATTATTAGGCTACTAATCTGATAAGTAAACTGGGACATTGCATGGTTGTGTAACCACACCAGCATACAATATTCTGAAAGAATATAATTCAATATAATTCAAAATTACATTCATATTTCGAAGAGTTTGATTCCAAAATATTGTCCATTTGAATGTTTTTTCCATAAATTATTTATTTTTAATTTTGTTTTTCAAGTAATTTCAGTGGAAATGTAAATGAGTATTGTTATTTGATTGATCTTTATCCAAACACAACAACATAACTGCAATTTTATTGGTATTAAATACACAATTAGATAACATTCCTTATTAATGATTTCAAAAATGGATTTATAGCATTTTGGAACCAAACTCTTCCTGTATTTAGCTGATGTTGTAATCCAACGTGATTTACAAATTAGGAAAAACATTTAACCTATATGGTGTATTCAGGAGACCTTATTGTTAAGTCATAGTTGCTTTGTGACTTGAGTGCTTTTGAATGTCATTAACTTTTTACTGTATGAACAGGTTTGCTCGATAACCCTCAATCACATGGTGAAGATGAACCTGCTGGTGAGTACTGTCAAAGATCCTTCATTACTGACAAGATAGAGCAACATAATGCATCTCTATGGAGGCAAAATTCGAACAGTTCCTGTCTGCTTAAAGAGGCGTGTCGCAAAGTCGTCATAGTGGGATATCGATCTCTGTCAGATTGGCAAGCAGTTCAGTTCGAATGTAATGTCACTCTCTAGGTCTGCTTAAAGGGGGATTTCGCCCCCCTCCCCTTTGTGAAAACAGAACGCGGAAATGTTGAACGTTTGCGCCTCTCACTCCGCTTTAACCCTCTCTGGTACTGTCCTTTACCAATTGGTCTCCAGGAAATAATTGGTTTCTTAAGTATTAGTTTTTTAGATAAATACTTGTTATTGATCTATCTATCTATCTATCTATCTATCTATCTATCTATCTATCTATCCATACGTACATACATTCATCGACTGGTAGAACTTATAACACGATGTTAGTTGTATAACATCAGTAACTTGGCTGCTTGAGAAACTACTGTAGAAGCATTACTGAATAACTTAATGAAGCAATCAGATGAACTCATCTCCTTTGATGAACAGAATCAAAACAGCTACACTGGTTTGGTTCCGTGCTCAGGGCCACAACAGTGGAAGCCGGGAATCAAACGTTCCCGACATCCATCACTTTTAAACCTGTTAATCAAGAATGTTAGTTTTCTTTCAGAAATTCATATTAAAATTAGTTGACTTTAAAACAATTCCTTTTTCTAATTTGTAGATTGCAAGGTGTTGAGGACAAACTATTTCGAAGACACAACTGTAACTGGCTACTATGGAGACTCGGTTATTTTACCTTGCCATTGTGAGGACCTGGAGATGAAGCCCCACAATTTGCAGTGGAGTAAAAGATTTCTGCAGTCGGGGCTATATTATGCGTCCGTGTATAACTTCACTGAGGGCTCCATGGAACCAGGAGTTCATGAGGACTTTGAAGGCAGAGTGACTCTGGTGGAAGGTTCCGCTGGCAACCTGTCTCTGATCATAAAGGACTTGAGGGAAGAGGATGGAGGGTCCTACCGCTGCGAGTCAGACTATGGAGAAGATTATGTGAAGCTGATAATTAAAGGTAAAACTGTTGTCATCCCTCATTCAATCCTTGTAACTCTGGGCTCCGTTTCCATGTTCGTATGTCCATTTACCTTTCTGCCTTACTTGTGAAGTAGCCTGGGCCAACCAGACACTCGTACATTTCATTTGTACAGAGAGTCTGGCCACTTTCCATTGCCATACCATAACTCAAACTACAATTTGGCCTGAGAAAACCTGTGAATATACTGAAAACCCAGACGACATACTGAAGGAAAATGAAAATTGAGCGGAAATACGTAGGCAGGCGGAGCAAGGCTACTTACAATGCATGTTGGGTTAACTCCTATTGTTTTTAGTTTTTGCCTATTGCTTACACACTTATGCAGAATTTGGCTCATTATGTCAAAGCTACACACAAGCCAAAGAAGACATAGCACTGGAGATAAACAATCCACAATTATATCAAAGTGAAATGCTGCATCATTTTGGAGCCAGACTGGTTCTCTGTCTGTGGGGCTCTATCAGCTATGCTAAGCGTGCAATTCTCTGTTACAAATTTGTTTACCATCAAAATGACTTCAAAGCTGTTATATTAAGGTGAAAAAAAAAAAAAAAAAACGTACATAGGATGCCTTTAACCAGTATTGGTTGTTGATTGGCCTCAGTGGAATTTTTTGTCCTACAGTAGCAGAAAGATAATATGAAATTTAACCTGCACTTATAGGATTTAACATCTTTCCTGTGTATGTCTGAAATTAACACACACTCTACTGTATGTCAATGTTCCTTTGTATTTGATAGGCTGTGATTTGGTCAAACCAGGAAAGAGAGTAGAAATCAATAAACTCTCCGGAGAGTCAGTCCTCTTGCCTTGCTGGTGCGCAGAGGAAAAGAGCAAACCGAAGACATTAACGTGGGAGGATCCCAATGGGCGCCTCATCAAGTCCTACACTGAGCTGAGTGGACGCTTTGCCCCCAGAATCAAGATGTTTAACGACCTGGAGACATGGAACATGTCTCTCCTCTTGTCTGACTTGACGGTAGACGATGAAGGAGTGTACACGTGTCAGACTACCGACAATAAAGTGGTTATCAGTCTCACCGTTACAGGTATGACAAACACATTTTTGGGCAAGTGTTGAAGCGGAAGATCATACCTGTAAAAATGCAATGTTCAAGGGGTATGTATTATAATGAGCTTAACTGTACATGCACTACCAGTCAAAAGTTTGGACACACCAACTTATTCACATTTTCTCTTTACTTTGACTTTTTTACAGAGTAGAACCATGTAGAAAGATATGTAGCAAACATACTGCATCACATGAGAAATTATGTAGTGAGCAAACTTTTTTTGAGCAATGCACTTTATGTATGCCATATACACCATACGTAGGCCTACCATCACTACTCTTATTGACTGATGGATATTATTGATTAACTTCCTGTGTGTTTGGGTGCTACAGACTGCACCCTGTCAGACCAGGATGGGGTGATGGAAGTGGAGGTCCCACCGGGATCGTCCATTCTCTTGCCCTGCGCTTGCACTAATCTGGACACCAAGCCCAAGGCTTTCCGCTGGACGGCTCCCAACGGCAGAGAGATCCACTGGCACTACAAAGGCAGATCGCAGATGTTCCACCAGACCAGCTCTCCAGGGAACCTGTCCTTGCTCCTCTCTGACCTGATGCCAGAAGATGAGGGAGTATACCGGTGTGAGATCGGCGAGAGCATATCCAGAGTGTTTGTGCTCACTGTTAATGGTAAACGAATGCCTTACAGGGTGGATTATGATTTATTTCCCAAAATAACTTAAGTAAAATGGCAATTCATGATCTTCGATGGTACATGTTGGTTAATATGAGCTAAAGATGACCAAGGGAGACGTGTGCAAAGTCTGACATGTTTGGCATGTTTTAGTGCAGATTGAGTTCCTTCCCAAAAGTTTTAAAAGCTAATCAATGTTGCTTGAGTTTTCACAAGGTTGTTGATATTTGTACTAAACAACACATCACACAAACGTGTGCTACTCCTGAAGCATGCATGCGTGTTGATTGGCTGGGAGTGTGTAGAAACACCAGACTTGTCCTGACCTTGACACTAAATGCACAGCTAAAGAACCACGAGGACCGATTTGCTGAATACAGCAAAAAGTTTATGGGAACTGGCAATATAAGTGAAAGCAAAGCACATCTCTAGCATTTCTATGAGTATTGTTGCAGTAATGTATCAAGTTTACTAATTCCCATAATTAAGCACTCATTTGTTTTGTAATCTTGTAGCAGGACCCACCCATGCCAAACTAACAAGCGAAACTGAAGAAATTGAAGGTCAGTTCACGTGTTATAAACACTTCTATAACCATTGTTTTCTGTATATCAATTGGATGTACCTTTGAGTAAAAGTAAAGTACCTGTGTGTGTGTGTGTGTGTGCGCGTGTGTGTGTGTGTGTGTGTGTGTGTGTGTGTGTGTGTGTGTGTGTGTGTGTGTGTGTGTGTGTGTGTGTGCGTGCGTGCGTGCGTGCGTGCGTGCGTGTGTGTACATGTACAGAGGTTGCGGTCCTGGAGAGTCCGTGCCGCCTCCAGCATCTTCTCATGTTCATGTTGGCAGCCCTCATCATCCTGCTCATCACACACATCACTGTGGGAGCCATGATCATCCGCTGGAGGAACCAGGGTACCCTCAACACCTCACAACCAACTGATTTGTGTGTGTGTGCGTGTGTGTGTGTGTGTGTGTGTGTGTGTGTGTGTGTGTGTGTGTGTGTGTGTGTGTGTGTGTGTGTGTGTGTGTGTGTGTTTGTGTGAGTGTGTTTGAGGAACAGAGTGTATGAGTGTGCTTGTCTGCATGGAGTGCTGTTACCAAAGTACAGTATTTAGGCGTATAGGGGTTATGGCATGGTATGGCCACGTGGTGGCGATCTTAATAGTTTAGGTTCAAATGTATGACAACCTTGGAAGAACAATGCAGGCAGAGGTCTACGCTCTCTGAGTGCTTTTCTAGTTTATTGTTATTTTTACTGTGTATGTGTCATATTCACGCTCATGCTCGTCAGGCGGATGTGATTAGACCTGATATCCGGTGTAGCCTTCTGGGGTTCCACATGACCCCTATAGCATGTAAAGTTTTGTGGCTGTGTGTCATAGAATAACAGTGTGTGTGTGTGTGTGTGTGTGTGTGTGTGTGTGTGTGTGTGTGTCTGTGTCTGTGTGAGAGAGAGAGAGAGAGAGAGAAAGAGAGAGAGAGAGAGTATTAGTGAGTTAACTTGTTTGTTTTTACTTTTATAGTTTTAGTTTCAACTGTTTCTTTTTTTATCTTCCTTCCTCATTCAGGTATCGTCTTTTCTCATGCAGATACTGCCTCTTGTCCTTGCAACTGAAGGAGAAAATCTGAAAGAATCAGCTGAGCAGAACATTCCAAATTATTCAGTTCATATTTTTTTCATATCACACTACATAACTTTTTTATTAAATGCTAAAGCCTAATGCTTCAGTAGACAATGACATTCATGTCAGCAATGGTGTAATCGTACTGAATAGTGTGTGCAAAGATCAATCGCTAGAGGAGCATTCAGCTTGATTGTGAAACTGAACGGTCGTGTGGCCAATTTCTGAAGGTGATGGTTAAATGCGATTGGTTGTAATACCAGTTCAACTTCAAGCTTGTATAATGGTGTAATATAATACATTCTGCAGATTGTCAGTGCTGTAGTTGACATGAACTGTATAAGTGTTTTGTGTAACTAAAATGCATCTGTATTATAGCATTTGTTGCATCACTCTTCTGGTAGCTTTGTAAACTATCAGTATTTGTTAGCTGCAGTGTCAGTGCATCTATGATAAACACATTTGGTAACACTTTACTTGACGGGTTCATTCATAACACATTCATAACAGCAGTCATGAACTGCACATGAAGCATTCATGACTGATTCATGAAACATGACTCAACATTCATACCAACATTGGACTTTTTTGACGTTTTGTCTTACACATTCATGAAAGTGAATGTCTACGTTTTGTCTTACACATTCATGAAAGTGAATGTCTACATTGTTTCACCATTTCATCGGAAATGCCACTCTGGTCAGAAGCTCTTCAGTCTTCAGATACACCATCACGTGATGCACCAGAACACATTGTTTGTGATGTTTTCTGAGGTTATCGATGTTTTGAATACTTCAACAATCAGACACCCACACCCAGGCAATCCAACTGGGGTTGATCCAGCCCAAGCTTGTGTCCAGGACAGGTAGCACTACGTCACCCACAGCCCCCCCACCTCCACGCAACATCTGCTGCCTTGGTGACCAACTTGAGATATGTGGTCTTTTAGTGAGAGATAGGTATGGCAGCATTGCCTTGAAGTCGATGGTGGGGGCCCAAAAGACCATCAAGCGTGATCAACTTGATGGCCTTTCGCCTGCTGGTGCCTGTAATGCCCGGCATAGTATAACCGGCATAGTATAAGCCCTATACAGGGACTAGCCAGCAAAACATTTGCATTCTAAACAAGCTCATACCGCCCGGGCCACTCATACTCTAACTTCAACAGTTCTCGACCAGTTCAGTTTCTTTTGTCCTCTTTCTGTCATCGATCTCCTCCATATTTACTTCCCCACAGAGCAGTGAATTCAAGGAGGATGATCTGCTTCAAGGCTTCAGAGATCAGCACCATATCTGGCCTGAACATGAGCTGCCATCAGTAGATGATCCACTAAATCCACTACTAATGCAGCACAGTCAGCCACAGCTTCCATGTATCTACAGTATCTGTGTGTTTTTAAAGGGGCGCTGTGCAGAATGTGTCCACTAGGGAGCAGTAGAATACAATGCCTGTTCCGGATGGGTGAAATGCTGTTTTCTGGTGTGTTTGTATGAATGTCTAAGAACATAGCCATGTTTCAGTCTTTCTCAGTCACTTTGGTGCATTTCTCAAATCATCATCAAATTAGGGGATGTTTTCTGAAGCCTTTTTTGCGGAATTAGTTTTTCACACCCCGATCTCAGTCAATTATTTAGATGCTCTAACATCAAAACAAAAAGTGTCAGTCACCTGTGGAACGGGCAAGGCTGCAAAAACCCTATCCAATCATCCTGAGAGGCCCAACAAACAAATGGATTTTGACAGGTCCATCAAACCATGCCATCTATCCCCTCTCTCCCTCCGGGTACATATCTTCGTGCACCCCCATACTATGCATGGTAAGAGGAGAAGTGGAGAGGAAGGAGGTAGAGGAGGGGAGAGTGTGATTAAGTGCCTATCAGGTGTGTGAGGTTGGCTAAAAAAGGTTGGGAACTGCTGCTAGGAGGTATTCTTGGAAGTTTTTTTTTTTTTAAAAAATAAAATAAAGAGGAATGCCCCTGCTCTGATGGGACATGGCAGATTCATTTCACCACAGGGGGACGACATGAATAAACTTTGTGAACAAAAAGAGTTGCATTGATCTAGCCTATAGCTTTTAGTAAACCAATTAAATTTACATTGCAATTAGTAAAGTAAATCCAATTGGGAAATGTTACACAACATAACAACATGTAACAACTGCTTAATGTTTGTTCTCATGATCTTGCAAAGGTCTTCAAGGAACTGTTTCACTTTCTTGTTCACTTCCAGTGAGGTCACATGATATTAATCTGCTGAAATTCTATCAAGCGGAAAATGGAGGGCCAACCCATAGAGGGCCAACAACTTTTATGAGGGCAAAATAAATATTAGCATTTGAACGGAAAAGGAACTGCCCACTCTCACCACTTTCTGAGATGGAATAGGTCTCCAATGAGTTTCCATTTCTGCTCAAAAATGAAGAATTATGTGCTACTCTCTGTTGTCTTTCAGTTTTCTGCTATGGCACAAAGTAAGTGGCCTTTTATTCTTTTAGAATATAGTTTTGACATATAATCCTATATACTGTATAGTGAAACATTTTTTTGTTAACTGTCAAGTGTTGCCAAGGCATTGAATGCAGAACGAAAAGAAAGAAAAAAAAATCTGTTGAGCTTTTTAATGTATTGCATTTCTTCTTGTCTCACAGTTCATGAGTTTGTTTTTTACAACGTGTGTTTCGAGACCGAGGGGACGTCTGGGGTTATATTCGATGGCGAGGAAGTGATGTTCATAAATGACAAGGAGCCAGTCTACACATTCCCTTCATTTATAAACACAAGTGCACTGGTGCTTCCTCCCTACACTGACAATGGCAACAGGTCACAATGCCGTAGCAAAATAGTAACCCTCATTGATGAAGAAGTAAACATTACAGAAACCGAGGGTAAGTCACTAATACAATTGAGTTCTTGTCAGTCCTCCTGTTGTCTCAAACACAGAGGCTGTAACAACAGCTTTTTCACTCTAATATCTTATCACCTGAGAGTGATCAAGGCATATCATATCAGAGCTTTGAGAAGAAAGTGATCAAAAATGCAGTCAAACATCATTGAATTAAATGATAATATTCAGTTCTATTCAATCCAATATAGTATATTTCACTCCGAAATGTCCGAATCATTAATATTTAATCAATATTTACGTAAGATAATTTATTGCAAGAAAAAAAAAATCATATTCATGGACATGATCGGTAGACCTTGAACATGACATTTATTAATTGTTTGATTCATTTTGATATGTAAAGATCCACCTGAGAGCACCGTCTACACCAGAGACTGCGTGGAGTTTGGAGTGAAGAACACCCTCATCTGCTTTGTGAATCATTTCCACCCTCCCGTCATCACCGTACGGTGGACTAAGAACAACGTGGAGATCACCGAGGGGGTGAACCAGAGTCGGTACTATGGGCATGCAGATGGGAAGTTCCACGTGTTCTCCACCCTGAACTTCATGCCTGAGGAGAGTGACATCTACGGCTGCACTGTGGAACATCAGGCCCTAGAGAAACCAAACACAAAGATATGGGGTAAGGTGGTACACTCATTAAGAATTCCCATGAAAACATCGCACTGATATACTGTAACAGTACCTGTTATTTTGTTATTCTTCAGTAACATCAGCCACTCTTCATTTTATATAGTGTGTCTCAAACATTATTTATTATGAGTCTTTCTGAAAAGTTTTACATTGTACAATGATATGTGATGTAGAGTGTAGAGTGTGATGTAGAGCAGTTCCCATACACACACACACACACACACACACACACACACACACACACTTATACATTTCTAATTTCCCTACAAAAATAAATTCTTTGTCCCTCCAGTCGTTCCTGTGCAGGAATGGGATGTAGGTCCCTCGGTCCTCTGTGGAGTTGGGATTGGACTTGGACTGCTTGGGATGATTTCTGGAACATTCCTTCTCAAAAAAGGACTGAATCAAGCATGTGACCATTTGTCCAACAGTGAATGATCAGCTGACCTTATAAAATAATGGATCATAATTCCAGTCTGCCATGTAAAACGTGATTAACATGTAATATAATAATTATGATAAAATCATAATTCCCAATACTGCATTACAGAAAACTGATGCATGACACACTACTGTAGTGATGATGAATATAATAATTTATGTTCATAAAGTTAATTATATTTTCTCATGCCTAAGTCTGACAATATCTTATCTCAATAAAATCACATTAAAGACCGTTTTAGTCCATATTTATTTTATTGTATTATTGTATTGTATGTATTATTTTATTTATTATATTTATTTATATTATTGTATATAAAAGCATGCTCACTACATTCTTATCCCATTTTATGTGGAGAATATAAGTGCATATAGCCTACATTTAAAGGAACCGTATGTAAGAAAAGTATTTCGATTAATCATAAAATGGCCCTGATATGTCACTGGACATTAAAAAATCATGTTAATTTCAAATACTATCACTGACTACTAATCACAGTCAGTAGTGTTTCGGCATCCGGGTTGCCAGCTCTGCTCTAGTCACCACAGCTGCAGATACAGTATAAACGTGTCAGGAAAAAAATGTCTGTTTTGAAAGTGATTGCAGTACCATTTTTGGTCACACTTTTACATACCGTTCCTCTAAAGAAGAACCAGTCAGAATGCATATATTTTTTTTGAAGGTATGGCTGTAGTTACACACAGTGACTGGACAGGGGACTCTTATTTGAATGAGGCAGCAGCACACTGTGTCAGTTGTGCACTAATTCAACTAATTAAATTACTATGCAAAGTCATGGTAATTTATAGCAGTACAAAGAAAACATGATGATTTAAAAGTTTGCCCTGTGCATGGTTGAATAGAATATTTCAGTGATTTATTTAATACTCGGGGCCGGGGGCCTTTCAGAAACTTTGACGCAGTCTAACTTAAAACATCTACAGTATGCAAAAGTGGCATATACTGTATGGCTATATTTTAGAAGAACTCAACAATAAGGACACAAGAGTAAGGTGGATTTAATGAAACCATTGTCTTTTATTATAATTCAGTGTAAACACAACTATTTAAAAAAAGATTTTCAAAGGTCAAAAAAAATATTGAAGTTTGAACCTTGAAAACAAAGGTGTTGGCTACATAAAATTAAGAGGAACATTTCAAAATGCTATGTAGTTTTGCTGCACATTTGGAAAAAAGTCAGACTAAATGAAGTGGCTCTTTCAGATGCAAATTAAATTGAATGTGCTTCATGAATGGGTTGCTTCAGGCGAAAGGTGTGAAAATCATGGGATTTTCTTTTATTGTTTTTACAAAGAGTCATCGATAAAAATTTTAAAACAAATATATTTGGAAACTTTCAAAGTTTCTAATAGTGTCACTTATGTTTGTAGTACAAAACCTCACAGAGATGCAGATGTGTGTGTGTGTGTGAGGGGGGGGGGGGGGGGGGGTTTGTGATGTCATGTTGACATCACATCCTCTGCTCTTAAAGTATGTTGCTCTACTTTTGATTCGATCACATGGTAGCAGCAACTTCCACAGTGACACACCCGCCTGAAGTTGCCTGAAAGATGATGTTGAGCTTGAGTCTCGTGTCAGCAGTGCTGGTGCTGGTGCCTGTGTTTGCCCTACAACCAAAAGAAGGTGAGTAAAGAAAATCTTGCTGGCAAATTGTGATAAAGTAATGGAGTTGTAAAGTTGTACACAACAATGTAGCCATCTTCTTAAATGCTATAATAATGTAGCCATCTTCTTAAATGCTATAATAATGTAGCCATCTTCTTAAATGGTGTTGTGTGTTCAGAACTTAAACATTAAGAAAGCATACAGACATTTTTACTTTACTGATAAAGCTCATTAATATTTTTCCTCAGCTGGGCATTACTTCCACATGGAGTACATATGCCGATTCAGCAGAAACAATTTGAATCAGGTTGAAACTTTCCAACAGTGTCTTTATGATAAAGTGTTGGTCATGCTATACAACCGACCCACCATCACATACACCGGCTACACACAATGGACCTCTGACCTTGCAAATCAGTGGAACAGGGATACATTAAAGATGCAGGAAATTACTCAGAAAGTGGATGGAATATGTGGACATGCACTAGCCTTAACCAAACAACTCAAGCTTCAGAGAAGTGAGGTTTTTTATATTTTTTTATTTTTTTATCACACACACAACATTTGGTTGTCCGATGTATAAATACACACAAATATATATTTTTATAGATCTAATAGAACCTTTTTTTGAAATGCCATGAACTGCTAAAATGCCATAATCAAGAAGAAAAACATATGATTGGTAATTTATCCTAATATTAAGTGACATGATTACTGTATGAAGTAATGCCAAACACACAGCATGAGTGAGTGAAAAAACTGATTGATCTTGATCAGGTGTTTTTTGTCCTGTTCCAGAGCAGCCCTATATAAAGCTCCAGCAGGTCACCCCCCCTAACGGTAGACATTCAGCAATGCTGCAGTGCAGTGTGTATGGTTTCTACCCCAAACAAATCAACGTGACCTGGAGGAGGAACGGGCAGAAGATGACCACAGGCGTAATTTCCACTCAGGTGATGTCGGATGGCCATTGGAACTACCAGGCCCACTCGCAAATGGTGCTGTCCCGTGGCTCTGAAGAGAAGGTCTCCTGTGTGGTGGAACATGCCAGCTTCACTGATCCAGTGGAGCATCACTGGGGTGTGACTACAAGCATGATTTACATTATACATGATCATTTTCATTATACAAACATTATATTATACATTATCGTTTACGTCATCTATTATCATTTATATTATGCATGATCATTTTCCTAGTTACTAATCAATAATGCAGGAATGATTTTATCATTTGATTTGATATGGCTGAAGTCACATGTTAATGCCTTGTGGTTGACAGATCCCTCCATGTCGACCTCAGACCAGATTCAAGTTGCTTTTGGGGCCACTTTTTTAGTACTTGGAGTCATTATTTTAATTGCTGGTGCGATCTACTTCATTACAAAAAGAATGGGGTAAGTGACCAATGCATTAACCCATTTAATCCCAACGGTCACAATTGTGACCGATTTTTTTTTTTTGCTTCTGTGCCTTTACAGATGTCATTGTATGAAGTATCAATACATTTTCCCCAAAAATGGAAACCTGAAAGGGTCTCAGTTAAATATGTGAAGTGCCAAATGTGTAGTGTAATTTGTCACATGGTCAGAGCTGCTTATGTTTTGGTTGCACCCTGAACAGAAAATTTCCACCCAAAAGCTCCCAAACTAAAGCTTAGAAAAGTATGTTTATGTAAAAATAGGGCAAAGAGTTTGGGTACACATAATCTTTAAGGTGTCTAGTATGGAGGGATGCAAATGAAATATGTGAACTTTGTTCAGCGTTCTCATAGCATGAGTGAACATGAAGACGGTCACAATTGTGACCGCTAGGCAACTACAGAGTCAGATTTTGGGGATTTTCTCTTTTTTTGACACATTTCTTTGTCCAATCATCTAATTTCCAATAAATTCCAAACAGAGATGATATGGGGACATTGTCCCAGGTCTGTTATTTACATTTAAATGTGTATCACAATACAATACTCAACATTGCCTCTGCAATTATCTGCTATATTCTAAGTGTGCCGATTTTTACATAGAGAAGCCATTGTATCACACTATTATACATAGCTATTGTAATAGCTAATTTTCTATGTTGTTCTTTTTCTTAATTTTACTTTCAGTAATGTCCTACACATATAAGATCTAACTGACTGTCCAGATTTTACAATCATACCTCAAAAACAGTAAATCATTGTCCCCATTGACTATATTCCTATATATTCCTATATATTCCTATATTGCATATGTCACAGGTGGTGGGGGTTGTAATCAACTCGCCAGTCAGCCTGTTGAAGGCAAATTGGCTGAATGTATGCAAAGACTTGCAATAGACATGAACAACCTTACCAGAAAATATATTCCCCACCCCTTTCCCAACAGCCCCCCAACCCACCCCCAACACACACACTTATGCACAGTAAAGGGCCTATGTCACAGGGGTCAGGCAGACAAACCAGAAGCACAGCTTCATGTGATCAAAAATAATTGTCTCATCAATCTGTCCTGACACTATTGTATGTCCACGTTACAGACTGTGTCCTATTATGTATTTAGAACCTTACTTAATCCAGTAGTCAAATGAATTAAATTGAGCAATATAATGGATATCACACCGTTCTGACACTAGATTAGGCCAATAACTGAGGTCAGAGCAGGCTCCTATGCTCCTCAGGGTTATTTGGGATCAGGGACAGTGGTCCTGTGTTCTCCAAGTCAAGCATTGTATGTTTCCAGGGTCCTCCAGCATTATAAAGCACATAGTAGATACCGGAATGAGCATAGGTCCCAGGATATATAGGACACTGGGGACATAGAGCCTTATGAATATGAGGCCTTTGGAGCAAAGGGACCAGGTAACTTAGGATGTCACTTCATGTGTGTTCACTAATTCACGGATGGGATAAATGCAGAAACCAAATTTCTTGTGTACGCAAGTATACTTGGCTTAAAAACTTGATTTACAATAATAAACAGACAAACGACATCTCTTTTTGCAACATGTGATGATTGTTGCATTGTGGTATATAGTTGATATAGATGATATAATGGCTTTTCTATGTAAACATGGTAAGGTTGTTCATGTCTATTGCAGGTCTCAGCATACATTTAGGCATTATGCCTCTAACAGGCTGACTGGCGAGTTGATTATACCCCCCACCACCTAGTTTGTATATGTGACATATGTAAAATAGTAGCCAATGAGGACAATAATTTGAGGTATGATTATCAAATCTGGACAGTCAGTTAGATCTGATATGTGCAGGTAATGACTGAAAGTAAAATTAAGATAAAGAACAGCATAGAAAATCAGCTATTACAATAGCTATTTATAATAGTGTGATATAATGGCTTCTCTATGTAAAGATAAGCACACTTAGAATATAGCAGAGAATTGCGGAGGCAATGTTGAGTATTGTATTGTGATACACATTTAAATGTAAATAACAGACCTGGGACAATGTCCCCATATCATCTCTGTTTGGAATTTATTGGAAATTAGATGATTGGACAAAGAAATGTGTCAAAAAAAGAGAAAATCCCCAAAATCTGACTCTGTAGTTGCCTAGCGGTCACAATTGTGACCGAAAATAAAACACTCCTTTTCACCCACTTTTTTATTAAAATTTAAAAAAATAGTAATTGATTACTTCAAAGGGTTACTCAAGACACATGATTTTGATATTTTCATGTCTGGGAAAAATTTGGGATTAAACGGGTTAAAAAAGCAAAGTCTAAACCAAAAAAATAAATGATATCAAGGTAAAGATGTGAACAAGCTCTCTGTCTCTGTCTCTCTCTCTCTCTCTCTCTCTCTCTCTAGACCTGGATACTGCTCCTGTGCCTGCGCTTGCAATACATTGCCATTGTCTGATACTAAACATGTAATCCAGGATGAACCAAGTTAATCTGTTACCCTTTGGCAGTCTGATACATATTGCCCCTTATTGTTATTTCGTCTGTTTCATGTATTTTTTTTTTTTAAAAGATGAAAGTGTTTGTTTTTGTATACGCAAATGTGTATATGTGTGTGTGCTTTTTATAATGACACATATTGCTTTATGATTCTATGCTATTTTATGTTCTGATGTTTGCTAGATATACTGTATAGTTCTGTAAAAAAAATAAGAGACCACTGCTCATTCGAATGTCTTTCAGCTTTCTTTATGAATAGTCATGCCTTTAATTCTTTAAAACTTTTTTGATTAAATTTAATTGTAAGGGGTGTGTCATGACTAATAGTTTTAAAAAGCTTTTAAAGATATATGTGATTTATTTCAGTACAGTAAAACATATTTTATTTTTATTTTTAAGTATTTAAGTATTATATTAAAGTATTAAGTATTTATTTTTCAGTAACCATTATTTTTGTCTTAAAGGGATAGTTCGGGTTTTAAGACACGAAGTTATATGGGTTCCCTGTCAGCAACGTTGTGCATCAGCACTGACTTACCCCCCGACAGCGTCCTGTGAGCCGAGGTCCAGCCGGTTTTTGATCGTTTTTGATGCTGAAGAAAGTAGTCCGGCAAGTTTCTGGGGTCACGAAAGTAAAGTGTTTTTCTTCTCAAAACCATATGCGTTCAAAAGAGTGATATATTTGCACCACAAAAACGTTGTCCAGCTGTCAGTAGCGCGCAGTGATAGGAATCGCGAAAAATAAGTAAGTGATAACGAGGTTTGAATTTTTCCTGGACAACGTTTTTGTGGTGCAAATATATCACTCTTTTGAACGCATATGGTTTTGAGAAGAAAAACACTTTACTTTCGTGACCCCAGAAACTTGCCGGACTACTTTCTTCAGCATCAAAAACCGGCTGGATCTCGGCTCACAGGACGCTGTTGCGGGGTAAGTCAGTGCTGATGCACAACGTTGCTGACAGGAAACCCATATAACTTCGTGTCTTAAAACCCGAACTATCCCTTTAAACTAATGTTCATATTTCATGCATACACAAAGTAAACTCTGTTAAATGTTTAATGTCAAGAAACCTTCCAAACACAACTTTGATATTACAGGTGATACTCGAATACACTTGTGTTTGTCTGTGTAAGAAATTCATCCCAGAAACCCTGTTATTTGTATAATAAATACAGCCTTAATAAATACACTTACACCATAATGAACTATTGTGTGATTTGATGTGTGATTCTTGGTTTGGAAGATAAACTATGTTTGTTTTGTCAGCAGACACATATTTAGAGTATAAACAAGTGTGGTAAAAATACAGTAATAATGCACGAAGAGGCCAAACGTACGCACAGGCAGGCCGACCGTACGGTAGTCTACAAAGCTTTATTCACGATGCCAGAGACGGGTTACAAACAACCTGATCCCAAGGGTGGATTCAAGCACAAATTGTAATCAAATATTAAGTTAGTCATATGATATGACTTTTGCATCATGTTATGCACTTGACTTATTTAAATGCTACAGTAATATGGGGATAAGTATGATTATTTTGTATTTATTAATTTGTTGTGGTGTTTTCTGTCATATCATAACACAATCAACACAACTCCATGCCACCTATTCTCCCTGTTGTTCCTCTACAGCCACTATGCTAGATTCTGATTGACATGTAGTTCCATTGAACACTGGTATTCCAGATTTTGTTATCTTGAAAAGGTTGTGTCTGAATCAGGTTGATCCAACACCAAATTATTCAGGGTGGATTTTAGGTGCAAAATGTAATAAAACATTAAAGTTGGTCAAATAATATCACATGTTGTACTATATACTGTATTTGCACTTGATTTGCATCTGCTACCATAACAGAAGACAAAGTATGGTCTGCATTTATTTATCTTGGATAATCTTGGCAGTGTTTGTGTAACCAGGACTGAAAACCAGTCAGTTCACTGTACATCACATGCAGGGATTTGGAGGTGAATTTATAACCGTTCTGCTCTGATTCAGAGGAGTAAACACCAAGGCCCAGGGCCAAGTAGTTCAAAACTAACCTGACTGGATTTCAGCTATCGGATTGGTCCCAACAGAAGGGTGGATTCAGGTTGGATTTCAGGCACAAAATGTAATCAAATATTAAGTTAGTCAGATAATATAACTTGTTCATCATGATATGGACTTAAGTTATATACATGTTAATAGGGGGCAAGTATGATCATTTTTATAGATTTATTTGCTGTGGGTAAGATGATGGGTCTGACTGTGAAAAATAAACTGACAATGGAAGGGAATGTTTGTACTGTTTTAGTCTATTGATTTACTTTGGTGTTCTCTGTCTCTTCACATGCTGTAATACAATCAAAGCAACTCCATGCCACCTATTCTCCCTATTATAAACAGCCTTATACAGTCACTATGCTAGATTCTGATATGTAGTTCCATTTAACACATCAGGTATTTGAGATTTTGTCATCCTGAAAAGGTTGTATCTGAATCAGGTTGATCCAATCCCAAATTATTCAGGGTGGATTGTAGGTGGAAAATGTAGTAAAACATTTAGTCAAATAAAATCACATTTGCACTTAATATTTGCACATGATTTACAACTTTTACCATAACAGAAGACAATGGTCTGAATTAATTTATCTGGATAAGCTTGGCAGTGTTCCTGAAACCAGGAACTGGATTGAAAACCAGTCAGTTCACTTAGGAGCACATGCAGGGATTTGGAGGTGAATTTATAACCGTTCTGCTCTGATTCAGAGGAGTAAACACCAAGGCCCAGGGCCAAGAAGTACAAAACAGTAACCTGATTGGATTCCCTGAATGGGAATGAATGCATCAAAATAATACTCCTTTGTTGTGCATTGTTGCTTCTTGGTAACAAACCCCACTAAGATTGTAAGTGGATGTAACTGAAGTGGATGTAACTGTATTACTTTATCAGCACAAATGTTTTTTTTTTTTGATGAAGTTGATGATCTTTCATAAAATGTGTTTTGTTATGAAAATAAAGAGATATTTTAAATAGACTGCACTTTTTGTTCCAATTATTGCATGTTGTTGCGCCAAAGTAACATATACCCACTGTAGATCTACCCCCTATTATTTTGTGTGGAATTGTTCAATGTGCCCTATGACTGGTAATAGAATGTGTGGATATGCAGTAGAGGGCTAAGTAAATCCAAGGTTATGTTGCAGTTATAGTTATGGCTATTTGGCAGATGCTTTTGTCCAAATGTTTCACAGTGTAACAACTCTTTAATGCTTGTTCTTATGAGCTTGTAAAGGTCTTCAAGGAGCTGTTTCACTTTGTTTTTTTTTTCCAGTGAGGTCACATGATATTAATCTGCTGAAATTCTATCAAGCGAAACATGGAGGATCAACTCATAGAGGGCCAACAACTTTTATAAGGGCAACATAAATATTAGGATTTGAACAGAAAAACAACTAGTGTACACACTTTCACTTTCACATACAGTAATTGACCTATATTCTTTTTGAAAAAAGTTTGACATCCTAGTAGTGAAACATATTTTTAACATGATCTACCTGCATCAACGTAATTGGGCAACACGTTTCTTGGAAAACATTGTTTGTACGGTCACTGCACTAGTTTTTGGTTAAACATTGCACATCAGCTGTTGGCAAGACATTGAAACAATGTGAAACAAAAAGAAAGAAAAAATACTTTTTAAAGCTATTTAATATATTGAATTTCTGTTTGTCTCACAGTCCATGAGTTTGCTTTTTTCAACGGGTGTTTTGACTGCTGTTTGATGGCGAGGAAGTGATGTTTATGAATGACATGATGGATCCAATCTTCACATATGCCGGCAATTAAGCTGCTCCGTCGGCCACTATTTGTTTTGTGTAGCCTAGATTTGTTATTTTGTAAATTTGTTTCTATATGTTTACGCTGGCGACTACGTCACTCTGTCTAGCATATTTTGTCTTATGTTTCTTGTTTGTTTGTTTGTTTGTTGACATTCCCTTCACCTATAAACACAAGCACACTACTGTCTCCTTCCTACAAGTAATCAGAACAGGTCAGAATGCTTTAGCAAAATAGTAAGAATACCGCTGTTCTTGTCAGTCTTCTTGTTGTCTCAAACACAGAGGCTAAAATCAGAGCCTTTTCCTTCTTATCACCTGAGAGAAATCAAGGCCTATGTGAGTTTTGAGAAAAATGTGATTGAAAATCCAGTCAAATATCATTAAATGAAATGACAAAAATAAGTTTTATTCAATCCAATATTTATTGTATATTCCACCTAAATATAGTATATTCCACTCTGAATAATATCATTCATATTCATGGTTATGATTGACAGACCTTGTGAATTCCCAGGGATTAATCAAGCCTATTTAGTAGGACGTTAACACGTGCATTATTCGGTTCATGTTGTAATGTAAAGATCCACCTGAGAGCACCCTGAGCAACGAGGGTGACATCTACAGCAGCATACAGGAACATCAGGCCTGGGAGGAACCAAGCACAGAGATACAGTATGGGGTAAGGTTAAGGTAGCACACTCTTGCTATGAAAACCATTGTAAATCTATATAAAAATCAGAAAAAAAACAAATGTTTAAAACATGACCTATTACTACATTGTTCTTCAATAGCTGCATCAGCCACTCTTCATTCCAAGTGTCCTTACTGTGTCTCAAATATTATTTGTTAGTCTATCCTTTCTGAACATTTTTACATTGTACAATTGTAAAGCAGTGCCCATACACAAACACAAAACTCTGACTATAGGACCAAGACTAGGACACCAGAAAAAAAAGCTTGAACGTCTTTTTTGTTTGTTTGTTTGTTTGTTTTGGGTCTCAAACATGAGTCTATCCTTTCTGAAGGAACTGGTTTGAAAACTAGTTGTTCAAAAGGAAAAAAAAAGATCCTGAATGATCCACATAATCTACTCTTGGTTTTGATCTGGATTTTGTGTTGTCCAAAACATTTGAGCTGGATTGGGATGAATCTGATCCCAAAAATTCAGGATTACCCGGATCCCAACAGAAGGGTGGATTCAAGGTTGGATTTCAGGCACAACATGTAACAAAATATTTAAGTTGGTCATATAATATAACTTTGTCATGTATTTGCACTTATTTAAAGGAACCGTATGTAAGAAATATATTTCAATTAATCGTAAAATGGCCCTGATATGTTACATTAGGAAATCATACTCATTTACCAGCACTGTAACTGTTACGGTGTACTGGGGATCGTATAATTATTGACTTGCTGGATTATACCAACTTAAACTTATTACAAAGCATTGTTTGCATGTATAGCAAATGGGGTCACTTCGTGTAAAACGTGAAATGGAATCGTTTCAGTAATTTTACGTTTTTTGGTTGTATATCTTCTGTATATCTAACTGTGGAAAAGAGAATGAATGATGTGTGGATGACTATCCCTCTGAGGACATTAAAGACTACCTATTTAATCAGATATCAATTTACTAGGTTGCCATTGGAACAACAAGCGATTTACAAAGTCACCTATACAAAGAAACACCGAAAAACGTAAAAAAACAAAACAAAACAAAACAAAAAAAACACTAATTATCACGATGACGATGTACTGTCACTACAGATGAGTATGTGCTATGATTGCCATACCAACAGTCCTGGCTCTTTAGCGTTGCTGTCAAGCTGCAGGATTAGTACCCCAGACACCCGGGCTCAAGACTGGGTGGGCTGACTAGTCTCTCTCTTTACTACATTGTGTCAGAAGTATACGATGGCTTGCCGTGACGTCATCAGAAGCTTGCCCAATGTGTGAGCTGTATGAGGGACCCACAGGATAGGTTGACCCCAGTGTGAGGGACCCCGGAGATGGGTGAAGCATGTGTGTGGGGCATTCTGGGATAGCAGGAGTATGACTGGTGATTGCGTGACAGACGCTAGTGTGCTAGTGCATGGGCAAGTTTGCCGAAGGGGAGGGCAGTGTGACGGAATATCGTCACTACAGTCTACCTTCAGAGTATGTGCTTTGACTGCCAGGGATGAAAATCCAGGGGTGGAAAAGTCTGGCTTCAGACAGTGAAAGTCCCACCATGCATAGGTAAAGCCCACAGAATAATTACTGTGTGATAATAACCCCAGCCGAAGTCTGTGTCTTCAGTAATAACTGTTTCACCCAACATATAATACAATAAGACACCAGAGGATAAAGGCATAAAGAAATACCTTGCCTCTGTTGTCCATTTAACCAAACATTTGCACAGCTGTGTCTTACAGTTCTTATATATAATTGTATGATTTTTAAAATATATATAATTGAAAACCATTCATCGGGGTGACACAAGGTCACACCTGTCTAAACATTGATAACACGCCTTCATATTCAAATGAGGGCTAAAGCAATACATCCAGCTGATCTTTAATAGTCCTGTGGGGTGTCCTACGAAGCAAGTTAGACAAATCTAGGTTATCTAGACATATCGAGGCTGCACAAAGCCTCAACTCGGGTATTAAGTTAAGTGATCCTACGACAGCAGGTATGTGATAAATTTGTCAAACTAGGCTTTCAGCTCAGATCTGTGCGCGTTCTCGTGGTTGGGGTGATTTTGACCAATCGGGAAACGTGGAGACGCACAAGACAGCCTAGGTTTAAAAACGATTACTTCCGCATTTATGAGCGGTAGCGAAATCTAGGGTGGTCTTTTTTAGTGTCTAACCTATAACATCAAAAAGTCGATGGTCATCAGATATTGTATGGCATGCATGTCCATAGTAGTGACATATTGCACGCACAACATAGTTAAAAGCGCCTTCGAGATTCAAAATGTTTGCAGAGGCGGGGCTGGACCTGTTCAAAGTAGACAGATTAGCACACGTGAGATAACTTTGTTTTTCAAGATAATGGATTGGTTAGAATTGGTCAGAGGGCGGTGATATTTCACGATTTGAGCTATAACTAAGCACATAACCCGCTCCCGACCAGGTTTGGTTGCGAGCATAAGATACCATGGTGATACAGCGACGCTAAAACAAATCCACTTTCGTATGACAGCATACCCTGGTTTTGAGCGCAACATACCTCGCTAAGCCACTAATCGAGCTTCGTAGGACACCCCACTGGTGATAGTTCTGGTGATCTTTAATCCACCAGAAAACCTCTAATGAATCACGCTAAAGAGCTTCAGAGAAGATGCTGTTGTCAAGTAAGTCAGACTTGTCCGTTAATTATTGCATGTGCACGCATATTTTTTAGCTTCATACTAACTAAATTACACTCATTTAATTTCATGAATGGCTTTTTAGGTCGCGTCATGGGAAATCATGGCTATTCCTTAAAGGGACACTTCACCGATTAGCATTAAGCTTTGTATCTTTAGAAGACCAGTCATGTTTTTGATTGGTCGTGCATCATTCCCTCAGTTTGCCTTGAGATGGGAGAAAAACGGATTTCAATGAAACCCATGAATAGGACCTCCTGCTTTCAATGATGTAAAATGATGATTTTTACTTCATTGAAAGCAGGAAGTCCAACATTGAAAATCGTATTTCTCTCATCTCAAGGCAAACTGGGGGAATGATGCACGACCATTCAAAAACATTACTGGTTTTCTAAAGATACAAAGCTTAATGCTAATCGGTGAAGTGTCCCTTTAAATTCAACCAATGTCATGAACGCCACCAACAACTTTGACCCCTTCTGCACTGATATGCTGGTGGGTCCGTTGGTATGGGGCATCTTCAGTGTGCCCGCTGCATGTGTGGGTGTTCCTGCCAGTGTGTGGCTTCTGTGGGTGCTGATTCGAAAGCAGCGCAGTGGCTCTTCCAACAACGTCTACAACCTCACCATCATGGACTTAGTTTTCAACCTGATAGTCATTCCTAATGTACTCAATTATTTTGTCTGGCATGACCCTATTGTTTTGTCAATACTTGTGTTCTTTTATTATTTCAACATTTGTGGACGGCCTTTGTTTATGTCCTGTATCTGTGTGGACTGCTACATGGCCGTGGTTCACCCCATCACATACATGAAGATTAAGAACGGGAGGTACAGGATGGTCGCCTGTGCATTGGTCTGGGCTTTAACACTGGCTGTCGGATGTATGATTTTTGTTCTAGATGCATTCATAGTCATCCTAATCTCACTAGGTCTTCCAGCCCCCATTATTGTCTTCTCTAATCTGTCAATCATCTGTGCTCTGAGAAAGCCAGATCCATCAGGAAGGAGTGACATCCACCCACAAAAACAGAGAGCTCGACAGTCCATTTTTAATAGCCTGGTCATGACCTTTGTGTCCTACTTTCCTCTAATTATTGTGTTTGTATTCCTGGAGAATCTGATGGAGTTGAGTGCACAGCAGGCTTTGTGTAAACTGATGATTCCATGTTTTATACCTTCAACATCTGGGAGCACCATCTTGCCTCTGCTCTACCTGGGGAATCTGGGATGTCTAAAGGATATCAGGTTGATTTGTGGCAGAAATGAGTAAACCAAAATGCAGTTACAGTTTTTGCCTATTGCTTACACACTAAAATCAAATGCTTACACCAAAGCCTCAATACCTAAACTTCTTGTATCATACTTTACACACAGTGTAACCATAGCTTACAGTAATACTGTGTAAACCAGCATTTGGCTAGGAGATCAGCCACTTCACTCCAGGACACATATTGCAAAATTAGTACATTAATTTTCCACTGCTGCACTTGTAATACTCCTAGTCTTCCTGACAAAGTGAGAAATAAATTGCAGGCACCTGGACTGAGACTTGTGAGACAGCCATCACACATCCCATTTTGAACTGACTTTTCTTTCACTTTTTTGAAATCGCTTTATTGATTAGCTCCTGTATATTCACCAGATATGCTAAATATTGATATTAATAATTTATATAATTACTGATAACGTAATAATGTACAGCCCTGACAGAAGACTGGCAACTCTGACCCTAAGGTGACACTGGGAAACACCTCTTTCGCCTACATTATTTTAATAATTTTAAACTTTTCCTGGATCCATTATTTATAACTTTATTTTCTGATTTTATTGCTTATATCTTATGTTTTTAAATGTGAAAAAAATAATGACCGCTGTCAATGGCAACAGTCACGTTCTATCTGTGTGGCGAACTGTTTATTTTGTTAGCGGAAGCCACGAAACGGTAGCTAAGTCATTGCTAAAGACATATTGTGGTACGTTTCTTCTCGTTTTGGCAAGTAGCCGTATAATAAACGGGATACTGTATAGAACGCCGGTCATTATCGGAAAATAATTCCCTTCAGGACGAAGCAAAACCCCTCCACTGCGCGTCGGGGTTCAGTTCATCCTGTCGGGAATTATTTTCCGATAATGACCGGCGTATATTATCCCTTACGTAACCTGTGAAGATTAAAATTCATTACGTGAAATTGTTGTTGAAAAAATTACTGAATATCACCTTAACCAGATCCAACCCCTAACCTTAATCTCAACCATAAATTGTAGTTATAATCATTGACTATCAACAGATACGTTGTTGAACATTTGAACATGTGTACAGTAAATTGTAAAAAATCAAATAAAAATACACAATAAAGTGTGGCTTAGTAAAGTGTGACCAGAACACAGGGTATTTTATTTTACTATTACCTTCTTATCACTATAAAGGTGACAGGTCATTTTAATAACTGGAAAAGCACTCAGAGAGCACAGACCTCCGCCTGTATTGTTCTTCCTAGGTTGTCATACAGTTTAACCCATAGACTGTATAAGTCTATGGTTTAACCTAAACTATTCAGATCGCCACCACGTGGCCATACTATAATCTATATTATAGTAGTTGAATCTACTGAACACAACTATGTGTCACGAGCAAAGACCACTGATCTCGGTGAGAGGACGGCATATTTGTGCTGGTTATGATAACACACCTGCATATCCAAATTAAGGCTACGCTGCCAACCTGACACCAACAGTCTATCAGAAAACCTCCACCAAGTCATGTTCCAGAACCAGAAAGATTCAAATAAAATGGCGTTACACTCAAAATCTAGATGTCCAACAATCATGACAAATATTCAGGTTATTCTGACTTTCTGTTTTTCTTTTATTAGACTCTCATTGCTGCATTTCAGAAATGTATTAAAAACTGCATCATGGAAAAACATGGCTATTCCTTAAAGTCAACCAGCCTCATGAATGACACCTGTAACTTTGATCCCTTCTGCACTGATCTGCTGGTGGGCCCTTTAGTATGGGACATCTTCAGTGGGCCCTGTGCATGTGTGGGTGTGTCTGCCAGCGTGTGGCTTCTGGGGATGGGTGTTTTTGACAGGCGTCAAGGTGAAGCCTGTGACATAAATTAGAGAACGCCAGGAGTAAGGCTCAAAAAGTTTTTTTTTTTCCACAGTTGAACTTGGTCACAGTTCTCAAAACGCTACAAACCTGATGCCCAGAGATAAAGTGGCAACCGGCAAATGAAACTTTGAAACCAGGAATGCTATTTTCCATCTGCAGAGCCCTGGCAGGCCACAAGCAATGCAGCTGCACAGTGTGAGAAGCACAGTAAGCAAATTAGACACTCAAAGCAGAGAACATCATCAAAATCACATCACACAGACACACACCTTATCAGAACCATGAGTGTCATTCATGTCCATGGCAAAATAAAACAACAAACTGCGCACATAATTTCAGGGGCTGTGAATACAATAATTGACTGGATTATACTAACTTAAACTTTTATTACAAAATATTGTTTGCATGTAGAGTAAATGTACTATGTACTGTACATTTTATATATTCTTAACTGTGTAACAGAGAATTAATGATGTGAAGATGACTATCCCTCTGGGGACATTAAAGACTCAAACTATTTAATCAGAAATCAATTTACTGTAGAGGCTGCCAACAGAACAACAATATCAGTGATTTACAAAGTCATCTACCATATATATAAAGAAACACAGCTTTGACTAAAAAAAAAATACTAATGACCACTTGTGACGGAGTGCAGTCTGGTGGGGGGACGACGGATCAGAACGAAAAACAATGGTGACATGCTATCCATGTGGGGCTACATGCCCACCAAGTTTCGACCCCGGTCTTTCAGTCTCCTGGGAATCCTTGACGTAAATTTGGCCCAAAAAAAGAAAAAACTGACTAAACCTATATGAGCGTCGCTTTGCTGCATGGCGGTCATAATTACCACTTGTGACGATGCACTGTCACTACATTTGAGCATGCGCTATCATTGCCGTACCAACAGGCCTGTTTGATTTGCATTGAGCTCAATGAGCATCAAACAGGCTAATAGGCTAACTGGAAAAAGCACCATGCCAATCTCTAGCTATGGTGAAGGGCATGTGATGATGTGGGGCTATTTTAATTCCAAAGGCCAAGGGAACTTTATCAGGATGCTTAATATCGTGGATCCATGAAATAGCTGGCCTTTAAAAATAAAAACATATACAAATCCTCCTGCTCCTATGGGAATTTAACATAGGGGTCAAATACCTATGCCCCCTGTATTTAAGGAAGAAATTGTATCTATTTACGATATATTCTTCAATCACAAAGAAAATTAGTGTCCTTAGCGGTTTGATTTTTACTCACTACTATTTTTTTAATTAAGGCATTACAATCAATTCTCAAAAGATGATTTTATATTCCTCTTTTTAGTCAACTTTAGCATGGGTTCAAATACTTACTGAACCCACTGTATCTTGCGAAGAAACAAACAAATAGACAGACAAACAAACAAACCCCGATGAAAACATAACCTTCTTGGCGGAGGTAATTGATATATATTGCCACCATCATATTACCAATATTTACCAAACATTTGGCCAGCTGTGTCTTCTAGTTCTTATATGTATTTCCATGACTTTTTAATATACAATTGAAGACCATTCATCATGGTGACACAATACGTCACACCTGTCTAAACTGTGATACCACGCCTGTGTATTCAAATGAAGGCTAAAGCTATACGTCCAGCAGAACATTAATAGTCCACCTGAAAACCTTGAACGAGTCACACTATAGAACTAAGAAGCTTCAGAGAAAACGCTGTTGTCAAGTAAGTCAGACTTGTCCGTTAATTATTGCATGTTCATGCTTATTTCAGTTAGTTTCATACTAAATTATACTCATTTAATTTCATGATTGGCTTCCAGGTCGCATCATGGGAAATCATGGCTATTTCTTAAATTCAACCAACGTCATTAATGGCACCTACAACTTTGACCCCTTCTGCACTGATATGCTGGTGGGTCCATTGGTGTGGGGCATCTTCAGTGTGCCCACTGCATGTGTGGGTGTTCCTGCCAGTGTGTGGCTTCTGTGGGTGCTGATTCAAAAGCAGCGCAGTGGCTCATCCAACAACGTCTACATGCTCAACCTCACCATCATGGACTTAGTTTACAACCTGATAGTCATTCCTTGTGTTCTGAATTATTTTGTCTGGCATGACTATATATTTTTATTAACAAGTGAATTCTTTTACTGTTTCAACTGTTGTGGACGGCCTTTGTTTATGTCCTGTATCTGTGTGGACTGCTACATGGCCGTGGTTCTCCCCATCACATACATGAAGATTAAGAACGGGAGGTACAGGATGGTCACCTGTGCTTTGGTCTGGGGTTTTACACTGGCTGTTGGGTGTACATACATTATTCTAAACATACCCATTGTTACCCTAATCTCACTAGGTCTTTCAGCCCCCATCATTGTCTTCTCTAATCTGTCAATCATCTGTGCTCTGAGAAAGCCAGATCCATCAGGAAGGAGTGACATCCACCCACAAAAACAGAGAGCTCGGCAGACCATTATTCATAGCCTGGTCACGACCTTGGTGTCCTACTTTCCTCTAACGATTTTTCTTCTAATGTTCTGCCTGGCAAAGTCGAGCACACGTGAGTTGATGTGTGACCTGATGCTTCCCACTTTTATACCTGCAACATTTGGGACCACCATCTTGCCTCTGCTCTCCCTGAAGAATCTGGGATGTCTAAAAGATATCCGGTTGATTTGTGGCAAGAATAAGTGAACCAAAATGCTGTTCATTTTGTGTAAACCAGCAGTTGGCTGGGAGATCAGGCAAAAAAAAACACTTCTCTCCCGGGCACGTATTGAGAAATTAGTCCATGATTTTGTCACTAGTGCACTCATAATGCTCCTATCTTCATGACAAAGTGAGAAATAAATAGCAGGCTCTTGGACTATGACCAGTGCAGTCACCACAAGTCTCTTTCGATTTTGAACTGACTTTTTCTTTTACTTTTTTGAAATTGCTTGATTGATTAGCCCCTGTATATTCACCGGATATGCTACATTTATGTAGATATAATAATTAACATAAAACGTTATGATGTGATAATTTTCAATCCTGGAAGACAACTTTGACCCTGACCCTGAAGGCTGGCGCCCACCAGACACGGCGTTCAGCGGTGTGGGCTTGGCGTGCCGGATAAAGTCCACAGACAATTCTAGTGGGCTTTGCGTTGTTGAAAACAATGGAGTTGTAATATTTCGCGTCACACTGCGTACGTGTCCAGTGGGTGCTGGCCTTGAGGTTATACTGGGAAACACCTCATTAGCGCATGTTTTTTTTTTTCTTTTTTTCATTCGTTTTGCTTTTCATTTTTAACTTTTGCAGAATGTATTGCTATTATTTTGATTCATGATTACGTCTATTTTGTTCATGTATATTTTTGTTATACTCTTTGTCCTTTTTTCTAATTACTTTCAAATCTGTTTATTTCTTTATGTTCTTTTATTTTCTGATAATAGTGAATTAATTCAATTAATAAACAACATGACAGACACATAGTTCTATTTATTGTTCCACTGTATGCCTATATTTACTTTAAAATCTCTTTACTTTTATGTTTGGAACTAATTGCTTGTTTTTATCTTTATTAAATTCAGATTATTTTTCATTATCTTTTTATTTTTATCTGAGGGCTTGTGGAATAACACATTTAAGAAATATTAGATAATATAATTTAACTCACAGTGTATTGTGTGAGCCTTGTCAGGTGTCAGATAAATGTTGATCACAAAAACGTTCCAATTGACCGCTGTTAGCAGTTCAGTCACAAGTTCAACAAAACACTTCTGAAAGCGTTACTTAAAAGACATCAGCTAACATTAGTCAAAAGCACAATCATGCAACATTAAAACGATCTGCTGACAGAGAGGCCAGAGTTATCTATATCGTGTCAGTTACACTTGGCCAGCAGAAACACCACAAGTAAAATTACAGCTTTGCAAAGTGTATTGATCTTTGGGGGGTTCTTTAGCTTCATGAATGCTAGATTAATTGACCAATGCAAATGACAAAGGTGGTGTTGCGTTGATCTAAAGGCTATTACTCTAAAACAAACAAGAATGTGAGCTGTCAGATTAAAGTGATTGATGCTTGTGAAAACCTCTGTTTTGCCTGCCAAATGTAAATGTGTCTGCGGTTATTTGGAAAGCACAATCAGTCATTCAAATCAAAAAGAACAAATAAAATGCGTTTACTGGATCAACATATTGTAGCGCCGATGGGTGGTTAGGAGACAGGGAGGCTGAGATGTCATTCCAAACTCCAGTAATGTATTTGACATGACGTTGTACAGATCACACAACACAACTTACTCGCATGTAATTCACTTCAACTCTGATTCCAATTTTTAAACGTCCTAGAATCCCTTATTCTAATCCCTCCCCTTATCACCAGCTAACCTATCTGAACCCCTAAATATTCCACCCCGGACACCTCCCCCCAGTCACAAAGCATCAGAACTGATTGACACATTCTATGAATGGAGAGGGAGACACACACACTCTTGTGTGCACACACACACACACACACACACAGAGGCGAAATCAGGAGACACGGGAAGAATAGTTCAACACGGGGGCTAATGGCCTCGGCGCTACAATATTTTAACACAGAGGACGGCATATTTGTGTTGGTTATGATAACACACCTGCATATCCAAATTAAAGCTACGCTGCCAACCTGACACCAACAGTCTATCAGAAAACCTCCACCAAGTCATGTTCCAGAGCCAGAAAGATTAAAATAAAATGGCGTTACACTCAAAATCTAGATGTCCAATAATCATGACAAATATTCAGGTTATTCTGACTTTCTGTTTTTCTTTTATTAGACTCTCATCGCTGCATTTCAGAAATGTATTAAAAACTGCATCATGGAAAAACATGGCTATTCCTTTAAGTCAACCAGCCTCATGAATGACACCTGTAACTTTGCACTCTGCACTGATCTGTTGGTGGGCCCTTTAGTATGGGACATCTTCAGTGGGCCCTGTGCATGTGTGGGTGTGTCTGCCAGCATGTGACTTCTGGGGATGGGTGTTTTTGACAGGCGTCAAGGTGAAGCCTGTGACATAGATTAGAGAATGCCAGGAGTAAGGCTCAAAAAGTTGTTTTTTTTCCACAGTTGAACTTGATCACAGTTCTCAAAACGCTACAAACCTGATGCCCAGAGATAGAGTGGCAACCAGCAAATGAAACTTCGAAACCAGGAATGCTATTTTCCATCTGCAGAACCCTGGCAGGCCACAAGCAATGCAGCTGCACAGTGTGAGAAGCACAGTAAGCAAATTAGACACTCAAAGCAGAGAACATTATCCAAAGCACATCACACAGACACACACCTTGTCAGAACCATGAGTGTCATTCATGTCCATGGCATAACAAAACAACAAACTGCACACATAATTTCAGGGGCTGTAAATACAATAATGTACTGGATTATACTAACTTAAACTTAAATTGTATTACAAAATATTGTTTGCATGTAGAGTAAATGTACTATTTACTGTACATTTGAGTGTGAAATGGAAACTTTTCAGTAATTTTAAAGTTTTTGGTTGTATATATTCTCAACTGTGGAACAGAGAATTAATGATGTGAAGATGTCTATCCCTCATGGGGACATTAAAGACTCAAACTATTTAATCAGAAATCAATTTACTGTAGAGGCTGCCAACAGAACAACAATATCAGTGATTAACAAAGTCATCTACCGTATATAAAGAAACACAGCTTTGACTAAAAAAAAAGACTAATTACCACTTGTGTGACGGAGTGCAGTCTGGTGGGGGGACGAAGGATCAGAACGAAAAACAATGGTGACATGCTATCCATGTGGGGCTACATGCCCAGCAAGTTTCGACCCCGGTCTTTCAGTCTCCTGGGAATCCTTGACGTAAATTTGGCCCGCCCAAAAAAGAAAAAAAACTGACTAAACCTATATGAGCGCCACTTTGCTGCATGGCGGTCATAATTACCACTTGTGAAGATGTACTGTCACTACATTTGAGCAAGCGCTATCATTGCCGTACCAACAGGCCTGGCTCTTTGCCGTTGTGGTCAAGCTGCACAATTAGTAGCCCACCCCAGACACCCGGGTTCTGGTGTGAGGTGACTACTCTCTCCCTTCACTACGTGGTGTCAGATGTGTGATGGCTTGCTGTGAAGTCATCAGAACCTTGCCCAATGTGTGACCATATGAGAGACCCCCAGGATAAATTGACCCCAGTGTGAGGGACCCTAGAGATGGGTGAAGCATGCGGCATTCTGGAGTATGACTGGTGATTGCACGAGGGATGCTAGTGTGTGTGAAGTGCATGGGCAAGTTTCCTGAAGGGAAGGGCAGTGTGACGGAGTGCCGTCACTACAGTTGAGTATGCACTATGACTGCGGGTCATACCAACAGGCCTGGCTCTTTGGTGTTGCGGGTCAAGATGTCGGGTTAGTACCCTGGATACTCGGGTCTAAGACTGGGCGGGGTCACTGCTCTTTCTCTTCGGTTCACTAATGTATTTCAAATCTATTTTACGGTATCATATGGGCTATTCTTGTGGACTTTACCATTCATTGAGCTTTAGTGAACACAAATAAGGAAGGATTGTATAATTTTGTCCAAAAACAAAGATTTGAGAAAGGGCTGAACATCAAATCCAGAGGTGGAAAAGTCCGGCTTCAGACAGTGAAAGTCCCACCATGCACACATTAGGTAAAGCCCACAGAATAATTAGAATACCTCCAGCAAAAGTATGTTCTGGCTGCTGCTGTCAGTGGTATCACAGTGTAAAGTAATAACAAATTCACCTGTCAGCCCCCAACATGTAATACAACTAAAAGCACTCCGAGCACTCAGACCTCCGTCAGGCAAACACATAACCACCTCCTGGATCCAGAGGGTGATACGGATCACTCCCAAAATGTAAATCGTTCAAACCTTTCCTGAAAATTTCATCAAAATCCATTCATAACTTTTTGAGTTGCTGTGGGTTCAGTATGTATTTGAACCCATGCTAAAAGTGACTAAAAAGAGGAATATAATCTTTTGGCATGGTGCTTTTTCCAGTTAGCCAGTTAGCCTGTTTGATTTGCATTGAGCTCAATGAGCATCAAACAGGCTAATAGGCTAACTGAAAAAAGCACCATGCCAATCTCTAGCTATGGTGAAGGGTATGTGATGATGTGGGGCTATTTTAATTCCAAAGGCCAAGGGAACTTTATCAGGATGCTTAATATCCTGGATCCATGAAATAGCTGGCCTTTAAAAATAAAAACATATAAAAATCCGGTAACACTTTACATTACGGCTCGCTAATAAGGTTGTAATTGTATGGTAATTTCTATGTAATTTCATGGTAACAATCCCTTGTTACCACTTGTTACCACTTATTACAAGTTATTTCCATGCAGTTTCCAGTGCAATAACTCTGCAGTTTTTAGGTAATAGCGATGCAAACAGCTTTCATTTTAAGTATAATAAAATGGTAATTATTTGAAACTTTACTTATTGTTTTTGTTTAATTACATGACAAACAAGGAGGTAATTTCCAGGAAAATACACAGCATCAGGGCCGTAAAATACATTATCACTTATTTCCACCCAATTACTTAGTTATTAGCCTACTAAGAAAGAGACAAACCAAGTCATTGTAGTAGTAAGCTGGCAAAGAAGACATTATGTGCCTGTAACTAAACTGGAACAAGTGAAGTAATTGTATGGAAACTATATGGTATCAGAGCTGTAAAATGTACTATTGCCTCTTCCTATTTAATTACCTAGCTGTGTTGATAAACCCATCAATTATCCTTATGACATTTTTAGTGTTATTTTTGTTTAATTACCTGAAAAACAAGGAGGTAATTACCAGGAAAATACACAGCATCAGGGCCGTAAAATACATTATCACCTATTTCCACTCAATTACTTAGTTATTACCATCTCTGATCTGAAATAGGCTATTTTGTAGCCTACTGACATTCAACACACAAACACATGTTGAGTACGACCTTTATTACTTTGTTCTGCAAAAAAAGAAAGTTAACATTTAACATACAACATCTAAAGTAGCCTATAAGTCCACCGAAAATTTAACTAAGCCATGGAAGAAGTATTTTTCGTTGATCACGCAGTAGGCTAGCCTGCAGAGCTAGCATGAGCTACAGCCCAAAATCGCTAACAGTGGCATAAAGCCATAGGCTACGCTTTCAAAATGATACCACTAACATTGCTCAAAACAGCGCAAAACCTCGTCAGCAGCTAACTCGAGGTGTCTACACATAAAACAAAGCACCAGTCAGTCTGTAAACTTTGGAATAGTCTGTACACACTTAGAAATCGTTCGAGACTGCAACTCTGTCTGAAGCACAGAAATGTTATGCGAGTTCTCACAGAAGCACGCACGGGAGCACGCATGGGAGCTATTGACGGAAGAGACTACGGGTAGTCCGGTGCTCAAATTACAGTGAGATCAGAGCCCGTCTTTTCTCTGGTGAGATAAGAAAGAGGACAAGGAAGTGGTTCGTGTCTGTTCCTTTCCCGGCAGCGAAACAAAAATGAAAAGTTTACAATCCAGCAAGGTTTCATCAGCTGTCATTGCGATACCGTCGGTCTCCAGTGGCTTATTGTTTTGAATGTGGACATTGACACCTCAATCGAAACGCTAAAGTGATGGATTACCGTGTCTGTCATAATTTTGAGAAGGACGACTTTGTTTTTCCGAGAGGAGCTTCTGACCCAAAGAAGTCAACAAAATATTACAATATTTTCATCTGTAACAAACACGTCGCCTCTGTACCTGTATGAATGTTTTGGTAGGTTTAGGGTGCACTGCAAATAAAATATTTAGCCTAGGCCTACTGTTTCAGAATTTGATTATGTTGTTTTATTATTGCAGAACATGTTAAATGTGTGAAAACAATGTTTTTTTTGCAGAACAAAGTTAAGGTTGTGCTCAACATGTGGTTGTTTGTTGAATGTCAGTACACGGCAACCTATTTCAGATCAGAGATGGTAATAACTAAGTAACTGAGTGGAAATAAGTGATAGTGTATTTTACGGCCCTGATGCTGTGTATTTTCCTGGAAATTACCTCCTTGTTTTTCAGGTAATTAAACAAAAACAATAAGTAAATCCTGGACTATCATTTCAAGAACTAGATTCATTTTAAATCATTACCATTTTATTCAACTTAAAATGAAAGCTGTTTGCATCACTATTACTTAGAAACTGCAGAGTAATTGCACTGGAAATTGCATAGAAATGACTAGTAATAAGGGGCGACAAAATATGATTACCATGAAATTACATAAAAATACCATTGAAATTACCACCTTAATTAATGCTGTTTGCATTGCTATTACCTAGAAACTGCACAGTAATTGCACTAGAAACTGCATGGAAATTACTTGTAATAAGTGGTAACAAGGGATTGTTACCATGAAATTACATAGAAATTACCATACAATTACCACCTTATTAGCGAGCCGTAATGTAAAGTGTTACCAAAAATCCTCCTGCTTCTATGGGAATTTAACACAGGGGTCAAATACTTATGCCCCCTGTATTTAAGGAAGAACATTTATCTATGTACGATACATTCTTCAATCACAAAGAAAATTAGTGTCCTTAGCGGTTTGAGTTTTACTCATTTTTTTTAATTAAGTCGGCAGGCCAACACCAGGAAATGTGCTTAGAAAACACTTTTGATGGCATTTTTTGTTAAAAGTTGGCAACCATGCTAGAAGTTATTAGAGGGCTCTGAGGTTCCAGAATCCAGCGGTTGCCAAAATCATATTCATAATTTAAGGTCAAATTTGAAGGTCAAAAGGTCAAAAACAATGCATTTTATGGTTCTTCTATTTGGGGGGCTCTATTTTCATAGCATTCTTTTTAAAAAGTTGGCAACCATGCTAGAAGTTATCACTAGGGTCTGAGGTTCCAGAATCCTGTGGTTGCCAAAGTCATATTTAGAATTTAAGGTCAAATTTGAAGGTCAAAAGCTCAAAAACAATAATAAATGTTATGGATTGTCTTTTTGGGGACCTCTTTTTTTCATGGCATTCTTTTTTAAATGTTGGCAACCATGCTAGAAGTTAACTGTAGGGTCTGAGGTTCCAGAATCCAGTGGTTGCCAAAATCATATTCAGAATTTAAGGTCAAATTTGAAGGTCAGAACCTCAAAAACAATAAATACATGTTATGGTTTGTCTTTTTGGGGACCTCCTTTTTCATGCCATTCTTTTTTTTTTAAATGTTGGCAACCATGCTAGAAGTTAACAGTAGGGTCTGAGGTTCCAGGATCCAGTGGTTGCCAAAATCATATTTAGAATTTGAGGTCAAATTTGAAGGTCAAAAGCTCAAAAACAATACATGTTATGGTTCGTCTTTTTTGGGGGCTCTATTTTCATAAAGCATTCTTTTTTAAAAGTTGGCAACCATGCTAGAAGTTGTCAGTAGGGTCTGAGGTTCCAGAATTCAGTGGTTACCAAAATCATGTTCATAATTTAAGGTCATATTTGAAGATCAGAACCTCAAAAACAATAAATACTGTACATGTTACGGTTTGTCTTTTTTGGGACCTCTTTTTTCATGCCATTCTTTTTTTAAAATGTTGGCAACCATGCTAGAAGTTATTAGAGGGCTCTGAGGTTCCAGAATCCAGTGGTTGCCAAATCATATTAATAACTTAAGGTCAAAAGGTCAAAAGGTCAAAAACAATGCATTTTATGGTTCGTCTATTTGGGGGGGCTCTATTTTTATAGCATTCTTTTAAAAAAGTTGGCAACCATGCTAGAAGTTATCAGTAGGGTCTGAGGTTCCAGAATCCAGTGGTTGCCAAAGTCATATTTAGAATTTAGGGTCAAATTTGAAGGTCAAAAGCTCAAAAACAATAAATGTATGTTATGGATTGGCTTTTTGGGGACCTCTTTTTTTCATGGCATTCTTTTTTAAATGTTTGCAACCATGTTAGAAGTTAACAGTAGGGTCTGAGGTTCCAGAATCCAGTGGTTGCCAAAATCATATTCATAATTTAAGGTCAAATTTGAAGGTCAGAACCTCAAAAACAATGAAATACATGTTATGGTTTGTCTTTTTGGGGACCTCTTTTTTCATGCCATTCTTTTTTTTTAAAATGTTGGCAACCATGCTAGAAGTTATCAGTAGGGTCTGAGGTTCCAGGATCCAGTGGTTGCCAAAATCATATTTAGAATTTAAGGTCAAATTTGAAGGTCAAAAGCTCAAAAACAATAATAAATGTTATGGATTGTCTTTTTGGGGACCTCTTTTGTTCATGGCATTCTTTTTTAAATGTTGGCAACCATGCTAGAAGTTAACTGTAGGGTCTGAGGTTCCAGGATCCAGTGGTTGCCAAAATCATATTTAGAATTTGAGGTCAAATTTGAAGGTCAAAAACTCAAAAACAATACATGTTATGGTTCGTCTTTTTTGGGGGCTCTATTTTCATATAGCATTCTTTTTAAAAAGTTGGCAACCATGCTAGAAGTTGTCAGTAGGGTCTGAGGTTCCAGAATTCAGTGGTTGCCAAAATTATGTTCACAATTTACAGCTTATCATAGAGCGGCTCTGGCCTGTCAGCCTGGGTCATTCGAAAATGTGTACATTCCAATTGGTTTTCGCCGAGCTACATCATAGTTCATTAGCATATTCAGACTTTTAACTTTTTCGATCTGGTCACCCAATTCGTTTCGCTTTATTGTTTAGTTTTATGTGAGGCACATTGAGCTCCCCTGTATGAAATGCACTATATCAATAAAACTTGCCTTGCCACCGAATTTGCTATGGCCACCCTATTTGCAGAGAAATAATGACTTTCGTCACTCTGGTTGCTTCTGATGTGAACACACGGTTAGGTGATTAGTTACATAAAACAATCTTCAGTTTTGCGGATGACAAGAAATAATGACATCATTAGGAAATAAAAACCGAGAGTAGAGACTGTATTGCACACTTTCCACGTGGAATTATTAATGGTCTACAGGCAAACCATGAGGAGGCTGACACACCCATCATCCTACATATGCTGGAAGTAATTAATGCTGGGTACGAGAACATCATTGTGAAGTGCCGTGATACAGATCTCCTCCTTCTGCCTCTTCACTTCACTAGGGACCAAGTCTGCAAGTCAAGGTGTGGATGATGAGTGGGACTTCCAAGGAATAAGAGTGCTACCCAGTCCACCTTATCAATGAGAACTACCTCGGGTAGTTGTGGATAATGTACTCGGCTTCCATGCCCTAACTGGTTGCGATACTGTCTCCTCATTTGCTGGACATGGGAAGAAGTCATGTTGGACTGTGTATTTGCAACACCCAGAACTGTTACATGGTGTTGGGATGGGCCTCAAGGTGATGTTGAGGAGTTTTGTGTGCCATCTGTACAAAGCACCATGCACATCTCTGGGTATTGACAGGGCTAGACATGACTTGTTTCAGAAAGGCAAAAAGGCAATGGAAATGTTACCTCCAACATCTTGCATGTGCAAATCACCAGGCAAAAGTATGGCTGCAATCTGACAAGGTAGATGTTATGGCCTGGTCAGATTACACGATATCAGCCCGATTTTGGCCATTTGTCGCGACCGACAAGTTTACAGCGTCGTATCCGATTTCAAATGATCGGGCATGACATCAAACGCGGAGGGAATCTTATAATGTGACATGCTTCATGACTTGCGATTTGTCGTTCACAACGTTCTAAAACAGCCCGACCAAAAGACTGGCTTGTCAGAAATTTGACGGGAGTCGTAATGACGCGACCGATGCTTTCGGTGTATGTGGCCACTCTCCCGACCAAGACGCGGAGAGGTTTTCATGGTTCTAAAATCATATAGTGTGACATGGTAGATCGTAAACGACAATTGTGAGCGACAAAAACATTGTAGCCTATAGTCTGACCCTGCCATTAGTGAAATTCCTGAGGAGACAGGTGGTTGGAAGGTTGTAGACCAACACTTGGTGGTTGTGTGACTTAGGAACCTCCTGTTCCAAGTAGTTGCTTGGAGCTGATAACTTGTGGTTGTAGAACCAAGTGCCATACACATGCCTGCACTTGCCTTAAGAATGGACAGCCTTGCACACCTGCATGCGGTTGTGATGCTGATGGATGTCTCAACAATGGAACATGATCAGGACGAGACAGCCTTTTTGTAATACAGCAACAAAAATTGCACATTGCAAAACATTGCATATATTACAAAAACATTCAGACAGTCTGAATTGACATTTGAATTGACATTGACATTTTGCCTTGAAATAAAGAAGCATTCTTGTTATTCATTAGCAATATATTCTCTAGAGAACGTGTTGTGTTATTCATAGCATAAAGGAGTAATGGCCACATCAAGTCTATATATCCAAATTAATTGTCAATAAAGATAAATATTTATCAAAAAATCTTTCAAAGTTTTCAAAAAAGAATGCCATGAAAATAAAGCTCCCAAAAAGACTAACCATAAAATCTATTGTTTTTGACCTTTTGACCTTCAAATTTGACCTTGAATTATAAATATGATTTTGGCAACCACTGGACTCTGGAACCTCAGACCCTACTAATAACTTCTAGCATGGTTGCCAACTTTTTAAAAAGGATGTCAAGAAAATAGAGCCCCCCCAAAAAGACGAATCATGAAATCTATTGTTTTCGACCTTTTGACCTTCAAATTTGACCTTAAATTATAAAAATGCTTTTGGCACCCACTGGATTCTGGAACCTCAGGCCCTATTAATAACTTCTAGCATGGTTGCCAACTTTAAAAAAAAGGATGTCATGAAAATAGAGCCCCCCAAGAAGACGAACCATGAAATCTATTGTTTTCGACCTTTTGACCTTCAAATTTGACCTGAAATTATAAAAATGATGTTGGCAACCACTGGATTCTGGAACCTCAGACCCTACTAATAACTTCTAACATGGTTGCCAACTTTTAAAAAGGATGTCATGAAAATAGAGCCCCCCCAAAAGACAAACCATTAAAATCTATTGATTCCAACTTTTTGACCTTCAAATTTGACCTGAAATTATAAATATGATTTTGGCAACCACTGGATTCTGGAACCTCAGACCCTACTAATAACTTCTAGCATGGTTGCCAACTTTTAACAAAAAATGCCATCAAAAGTTTTTTTAGGGTCTTGGCCTGCCGACTATTACAATCAATTCTCAAAACATGATTTTATATTCCTCTTTTTAAAGTGGAAGTGATGGTCTGCACACTGCAATAGCTCCAAAAAATTGTTTTTTTATTATTTAAAAGGCAACGTTTCGATCAACAGATCTTCGTCAGGCTTTTGTCTGGCACCTGCTTAAGAAAATCTGTGGATGTGCGCACCCGTCTCTCTAAATATTCCTCTTTTTAGTCAACTTTAGCATGGGTTCAAATACTTACTGAACCCACTGTATCTTGCGAAGAAACAAACAAATAGACAGACAAACAAACCCCGATGAAAACATAACCTCCTTGGCGAAGGTAATTGATATATATTGCCACCATCATATTACCAATATTTACCAAACATTTGGCCAGCTGTGTCTTATAGTTCTTATATGTATTTCCATGACTTTTTAATATAATTTACAATTGAAGACCATTCATCATGGTGACACAATACGTCACACCTGTCTAAACTGTGATAACACGCCTGCGTATTCAAATGAAGACTAAAGCTATACGTCCAGCAGAACATCAATAGTCCACAAGAAAGCCTTGAACTAGTCACACTATAGAACTAAGAAGCTTCAGAGAAAACGCTGTTGTCAAGTAAGTCAGACTTGTCCGTTAATTATTGCATGTTCATGCTTATCTCAGTTAGTTTCATACTAAATTATACTCATTTAATTTCATGATTGGCTTCCAGGTCGCATCATGAGAAATCATGGCTATTCCTTAAATTCATCCAATGACACCACTAATATTGACCTCTTCTGCACTGATATGCTGGTGGGTCCGTTGGTATGGGGCATCTTCAGTGTGCCCGCTGCATGTGTGGGTGTTTCTGCCAGTGTGTGGCTTCTGTGGGTGCTGATTCAAAAGCAGCGCAGTGGCTCATCCAACAACATCTACATGCTCAACCTCACCATCATGGACTTAGTTTTCAACCTGATAGTCATTCCTGGTGTACTCAATTATTTTGTCTGGCATGACTATATATTTTTATTAACAAGTCAATTCTTTTACTGTTTCAACTGTTGTGGACGGCCTTTGTTTATGTCCTGTATCTGTGTGGACTGCTACATGGCCGTGGTTCTCCCCATCACATACATGAAGATTAAGAACGGGAGGTACAGGATGGTCACCTGTGCATTGGTCTGGGGTTTTACACTGGCTGTTGCGTGCACATATGTCTTTCTAAACATATCCGTAGTCATCTTAATCTCACTAGGTCTTTCAGCCCCCATCATTGTCTTCTCTAATCTGTCAATCATCTGTGCTCTGAGAAAGCCAGATCCATCAGGAAGGAGTGACATCCACCCACAAAAACAGAGAGCTCGGCAGATCATTGTTCATAGCCTGGTCACGACCTTGGTGTCCTACTGTCCTCTAATGATTGTTCTTCTAATGTTACGCCTGGCAAAGTTGAGCATACGTGAGTTGCTGTGTGACCTGGTGCTTCCTGCTTTTATACCTCCAACATTTGGGACCACCATCTTGCCTCTGCTCTCCCTGAAGAATCTGGGATGTCTAAAAGATATCTGGTTGATTTGTGGCAAGAATAAGTGAACCAAAATGCTGTTCATTTTGTGTAAACCAGCAGTTGGCTGGGAGATCAGGCAACAACAAAAAAAAAACACTTCTCTCCCGGGCACGCATTGAGAAATTAGTCCATGATTTTGTCGCTAGTGCACTCACAATGCTCCTGATCCTCCTGGCAAAGTGAGAAATAAATAGCAGGCTCTTGGACTATGACCAGTGCAGTCACCACAAGTCTCTTTCCATTTTGAGCTTACTTTTTCTTTTCCTTTTTTGAAATTGCTTGATTGATTAGCCCCTGTACAGTATATTCACCGGATATGCTACATTTATGTAGATATAATAATTAACATAATACGTTATGATGTGATCATTTTCAGCCCTGGAAGACAACTTTGACCCTGACCCTGAAGGCCGGCGCCCACCAGACACTTGGCGTGCCGGATAAAGTCCACAGACAATTCTAGTGGGCTTTGTGTCGTTGAAAACAATGGAGTTGTAATATTTTTCTTGACGCATCACACCGTGTACGTGTCCGGTGGGTGCCGGCCTTGAGGTTATACTGGGAAACACCTCATAAGCGCATGTTTTTGTTCTTTTTTTCATTCTTTTTGCTTTCATTTTAAACTTTTGCAGAATGTATTGCTATTATTCTCTGAGTCCATGATTACATCTATTTTGTTCATGTACATTTTTGTTGTCCTCTTTGTCCTTTTTTCTAATTACTTTCAAATCTGTTTATTTCTTTATGTTCTTTTATTTTGTGATAATAGTGAATTAATTAAATTATTAAACAACATAACCAATGTTATGACAGACACATAGTTGTATTTATTGTTTCACTGTATGCCTATATTTACTTTTAAATCTCTTTACTTTTATGTTCGGAATTAATTGCTTGTTTTAATTTTATTTAATTCAGATTATTTTTCATTATCTTTTTATTTATATTTGAGGGCTTGTGGAATAACACATTTAAGAAATATTAGATAATATAATTTAACTCACAGTGTATTGTGTGAGCCTTGTCAGGTGTCAGATAAATGTTGATCACAAAAACGTTCCAATTGACCGCTGTTAGCAGTTCAGTCACTGGTACAAGTTCAACAAAAAACTTCTGAAAGCGTTTCTTAAAAGACTTCAGCTAACAAAAGCCAAAAGCACAATCATGCAACATTAAACGATCTGCTGACAGAGAGGTCAGAGTTATCTATATCGTGTCAGTTACACTTGGCCAGCAGAAACACCACAAGTAAAATTACAGCTTTGCAAAGTGTATTGATCTTTGGGGGGCTCTTTAGCTTCATGAATGCTAGATTAATTGACCAATGCAAATGACAAAGGTGGTGTTGCGTTGATCTAAAGGCTATTACTCTAAAACAAACAAGAATGTGAGCTGTCAGATTATAGTGATTGATGCTTGTGAAAACCTCTGTTTTGCCTGCCAAATGTAAATGTGTCTGCGGTTATTTGGAAAGCACAATCAGTCATTCAAATCAAAAAGAACAAATAAAATGCGTTTACTGGATCAACATATTGTAGTGCCGATGGAGGGTTAGGAGACAGGGAGACTAAGATGTCATTCCAAACTCCAGTAATTTATTTGACATGACGTTGTACAGATCACACAACACAACTTACTCGCATGTAATTCACTTCAACTCTGATTCCAATTTTTAAACGTCCTAGAATCCCTTATTCTAATCCCTCCCCTTATCACCAGCTAACCTATCTGAACCCCTAAATATTCCACCCCGGACACCTCCCCCCAATCACAAAGCATCAGAACTGATTGACACATTCTATGAATGGAGAGGGAGACACAAACACTCTTGTGTGCACACAAACACACACACACACACACACAGAGGCGAAATCAGGAGACACGGGAAGAATAGTTCAACACGGGGGCTAATGGCCTCGGCGCTACAATATTTTAACACAGAGGACGGCATATTTGTGTTGGTTATGATAACACACCTGCATATCCAAATTAAAGCTACGCTGCCAACCTGACACCAACAGTCTATCAGAAAACCTCCACCAAGTCATGTTCCAAAGCCAGAAAGTTTAAAATAAAATGGCGTTACACTCAAAATCTAGATGTCCAATAATCATGACAAATATTCAGGTTATTCTGACTTTCTGTTTTTCTTTTATTAGACTCTCATCGCTGCATTTCAGAAATGTATTAAAAACTGCATCATGGAAAAACATGGCTATTCCTTTAAGTCAACCAGCCTCATGAATGACACCTGTAACTTTGCACTCTGCACTGATCTGTTGGTGGGCCCTTTAGTATGGGACATCTTCAGTGGGCCCTGTGCATGTGTGGGTGTGTCTGCCAGCATGTGACTTCTGGGGATGGGTGTTTTTGACAGGCGTCAAGGTGAAGCCTGTGACATAGATTAGAGAACGCCAGGAGTAAGGCTCAAAAAGTTGTTTTTTTTCCACAGTTGAACTTGATCACAGTTCTCAAAACGCTACAAACCTGATGCCCAGAGATAGAGTGGCAACCAGCAAATGAAACTTTGAAACCAGGAATGCTATTTTCCATCTACAGAGCCCTGGCAGGCCACAAGCAATGCAGCTGCACAGTGTGAGAAGCACAGTAAGCAAATTAGACACTCAAAGCAGAGAACATTATCCAAAGCACATCACACAGACACACACCTTGTCAGAACCATGAGTGTCATTCATGTCCATGGCATAACAAAACAACAAACTGCACACATAATTTCAGGGGCTGTAAATACAATAATGTACTGGATTATACTAACTTAAACTTAAATTTTATTACAAAATATTGTTTGCATGTAGAGTAAATGTACTATTTACTGTACATTTGAGTGTGAAATGGAAACTTTTCAGTAATTTTAAAGTTTTTGGTTGTATATATTCTCAACTGTGGAACAGAGAATTAATGATGTGAAGATGACTATCCCTCATGGGGACATTAAAGACTCAAACTATTTAATCAGAAATCAATTTACTGTAGAGGCTGCCAACAGAACAACAATATCAGTGATTTACAAAGTCATCTACCGTATATAAAGAAACACAGCTTTGACTAAAAAAAAAAGACTAATTACCACTTGTGTGACGGAGTGCAGTCTGGTGGGGGGACGAAGGATCAGAACGAAAAACAATGGTGACATGCTATCCATGTGGGGCTACATGCCCAGCAAGTTTCGACCCCGGTCTTTCTTGGAAATCCTTGACGTAAATTTGGCCCGCCCAAAAAAGAAAAAAAACTGACTAAACCTATATGAGCGCCACTTTGCTGCATGGCGGTCATAATTACCACTTGTGAAGATGTACTGTCACTACATTTGAGCAAGCGCTATCATTGCCGTACCAACAGGCCTGGCTCTTTGCCGTTGTGGTCAAGCTGCACAATTAGTAGCCCACCCCAGACACCCGGGTTCTGGTGTGAGGTGACTACTCTCTCCCTTCACTACGTGGTGTCAGATGTGTGATGGCTTGCTGTGAAGTCATCAGAACCTTGCCCAATGTGTGACCATATGAGAGACCCCCAGGATAAATTGACCCCAGTGTGAGGGACCCTAGAGATGGGTGAAGCATGCGGCATTCTGGAGTATGACTGGTGATTGCACGAGGGATGCTAGTGTGTGTGAAGTGCATGGGCAAGTTTCCTGAAGGGAAGGGCAGTGTGACGGAGTGCCGTCACTACAGTTGAGTATGCACTATGACTGCGGGTCATACCAACAGGCCTGGCTCTTTGGTGTTGCGGGTCAAGATGTCGGGTTAGTACCCTGGATACTCGGGTCTAAGACTGGGCGGGGTCACTGCTCTTTCTCTTCGGTTCACTAATGTATTTCAAATCTATTTTACGGTATCATATGGGCTATTCTTGTGGACTTTACCATTCATTGAGCTTTAGTGAACACAAATAAGGAAGGATTGTATAATTTTGTCCAAAAACAAAGATTTGAGAAAGGGCTGAACATCAAATCCAGAGGTGGAAAAGTCCGGCTTCAGACAGTGAAAGTCCCACCATGCACACATTAGGTAAAGCCCACAGAATAATTAGAATACCTCCAGCAAAAGTATGTTCTGGCTGCTGCTGTCAGTGGTATCACAGTGTAAAGTAATAACAAATTCACCTGTCAGCCCCCAACATGTAATACAACTAAAAGCACTCCGAGCACTCAGACCTCCGTCAGGCAAACACATAACCACCTCCTGGATCCAGAGGGTGATACGGATCACTCCCAAAATGTAAATCGTTCAAACCTTTCCTGAAAATTTCATCAAAATCCATTCATAACTTTTTGAGTTGCAGTGGGTTCAGTATGTATTTGAACCCATGCTAAAAGTGACTAAAGAGAGGAATATAATCTTTTGGCATGGTGCTTTTTCCAGTTAGCCAGTTAGCCTGTTTGATTTGCATTGAGCTCAATGAGCATCAAACAGGCTAATAGGCTAACTGAAAAAAGCACCATGCCAATCTCTAGCTATGGTGAAGGGTATGTGATGATGTGGGGCTATTTTAATTCCAAAGGCCAAGGGAACTTTATCAGGATGCTTAATATCCTGGATCCATGAAATAGCTGGCCTTTAAAAATAAAAACATATAAAAATCCGGTAACACTTTACATTACGGCTCGCTAATAAGGTTGTAATTGTATGGTAATTTCTATGTAATTTCATGGTAACAATCCCTTGTTACCACTTGTTACCACTTATTACCAGTAATTTCTATGCAGTTTCTAGTGCAATTACTCTGCTGTTTCTAGGTAATAGCAATGCAAACAGCATTAATCAAGGTGGTAATTTCTATGGTATTTTGACATCATTTTACGAATAATCCTTTGTAGCCACTTATTACAAGTTATTTCCATGCAGTTTCCAGTGCAATAACTCTGCAGTTTTTAGGTAATAGCGATGCAAACAGCTTTCATTTTAAGTATAATAAAATGGTAATTATTTGAAACTTTACTTATTGTTTTTGTTTAATTACATGACAAACAAGGAGGTAATTTCCAGGAAAATACACAGCATCAGGGCCGTAAAATACATTATCACTTATTTCCACCCAATTACTTAGTTATTAGCCTACTAAGAAAGAGACAAACCAAGTCATTGTAGTAGTAAGCTGGCAAAGAAGACATTATGTGCCTGTAACTAAACTGGAACAAGTGAAGTAATTGTATGGAAACTATATGGTATCAGAGCTGTAAAATGTACTATTGCCTCTTCCTATTTAATTACCTAGCTGTGTTGATAAACCCATCAATTATCCTTATGACATTTTTAGTGTTATTTTTGTTTAATTACCTGAAAAACAAGGAGGTAATTACCAGGAAAATACACAGCATCAGGGCCGTAAAATACATTATCACCTATTTCCACTCAATTACTTAGTTATTACCATCTCTGATCTGAAATAGGCTATTTTGTAGCCTACTGACATTCAACACACAAACACATGTTGAGTACGACCTTTATTACTTTGTTCTGCAAAAAAAGAAAGTTAACATTTAACATACAACATCTAAAGTAGCCTATAAGTCCACCGAAAATTTAACTAAGCCATGGAAGAAGTATTTTTCGTTGATCACGCAGTAGGCTAGCCTGCAGAGCTAGCATGAGCTACAGCCCAAAATCGCTAACAGTGGCATAAAGCCATAGGCTACGCTTTCAAAATGATACCACTAACACTGCTCAAAACAGCGCAAAACCTCGTCAGCAGCTAACTCGAGGTGTCTACACATAAAACAAAGCACCAGTCAGTCTGTAAACTTTGGAATAGTCTGTACACACTTAGAAATCGTTCGAGACTGCAACTCTGTCTGAAGCACAGAAATGTTATGCGAGTTCTCACAGAAGCACGCACGGGAGCACGCATGGGAGCTATTGACGGAAGAGACTACGGGTAGTCCGGTGCTCAAATTACAGTGAGATCAGAGCCCGTCTTTTCTCTGGTGAGATAAGAAAGAGGACAAGGAAGTGGTTCGTGTCTGTTCCTTTCCCGGCAGCGAAACAAAAATGAAAAGTTTACAATCCAGCAAGGTTTCATCAGCTGTCATTGCGATACCGTCGGTCTCCAGTGGCTTGTTGTTTTGAATGTGGACATTGACACCTCAATCGAAACGCTAAAGTGATGGATTACCGTGTCTGTCATAATTTTGAGAAGGACGACTTTGTTTTTCCGAGAGGAGCTTCTGACCCAAAGAAGTCAACAAATTATTACAATATTTTCATTTGTAACAAACACGTCGCCTCTGTACCTGTATGAATGTTTTGGTAGGTTTAGGGTGCACTGCAAATAAAATATTTAGCCTAGGCCTACTGTTTCAGAATTTGATTATGTTGTTTTATTATTGCAGAACATGTTAAATGTGTGAAAACAATGTTTTTTTTGCAGAACAAAGTTAAGGTTGTGCTCAACATGTGGTTGTTTGTTGAATGTCAGTACACGGCAACCTATTTCAGATCAGAGATGGTAATAACTAAGTAACTGAGTGGAAATAAGTGATAGTGTATTTTACGGCCCTGATGCTGTGTATTTTCCTGGAAATTACCTCCTTGTTTTTCAGGTAATTAAACAAAAACAATAAGTAAATCCTGGACTATCATTTCAAGAACTAGATTCATTTTAAATCATTACCATTTTATTCAACTTAAAATGAAAGCTGTTTGCATCACTATTACTTAGAAACTGCAGAGTAATTGCACTGGAAATTGCATAGAAATGACTAGTAATAAGGGGCGACAAAATATGATTACCATGAAATTACATAAAAATACCATTGAAATTACCACCTTAATTAATGCTGTTTGCATTGCTATTACCTAGAAACTGCACAGTAATTGCACTAGAAACTGCATGGAAATTACTTGTAATAAGTGGTAACAAGGGATTGTTACCATGAAATTACATAGAAATTACCATACAATTACCACCTTATTAGCGAGCCGTAATGTAAAGTGTTACCAAAAATCCTCCTGCTTCTATGGGAATTTAACACAGGGGTCAAATACTTATGCCCCCTGTATTTAAGGAAGAACATTTATCTATGTACGATACATTCTTCAATCACAAAGAAAATTAGTGTCCTTAGCGGTTTGAGTTTTACTCATTTTTTTTAATTAAGGCATTATAGTCGGCAGGCCAACACCAGGAAATGTGCTTAGAAAACACTTTTGATGGCATTTTTTGTTAAAAGTTGGCAACCATGCTAGAAGTTATTAGAGGGCTCTGAGGTTCCAGAATCCAGCTGTTGCCAAAATCATATTCATAATTTAAGGTCAAATTTGAAGGTCAAAAGGTCAAAAACAATGCATTTTATGGTTCTTCTATTTGGGGGGCTCTATTTTCATAGCATTCTTTTTAAAAAGTTGGCAACCATGCTAGAAGTTATCACTAGGGTCTGAGGTTCCAGAATCCAGTGGTTGCCAAAGTCATATTTAGAATTTAAGGTCAAATTTGAAGGTCAAAAGCTCAAAAACAATAATAAATGTTATGGATTGTCTTTTTGGGGACCTCTTTTTTTCATGGCATTCTTTTTTAAATGTTGGCAACCATGCTAGAAGTTAACTGTAGGGTCTGAGGTTCCAGAATCCAGTGGTTGCCAAAATCATATTCAGAATTTAAGGTCAAATTTGAAGGTCAGAACCTCAAAAACAATAAATACATGTTATGGTTCGTCTTTTTTGGGGGCTCTATTTTCATATAGCATTCTTTTTTAAAAGTTGGCAACCATGCTAGAAGTTGTCAGTAGGGTCTGAGGTTCCAGAATTCAGTGGTTACCAAAATCATGTTCATAATTTAAGGTCATATTTGAAGATCAGAACCTCAAAAACAATAAATACTGTACATGTTACGGTTTGTCTTTTTTGGGACCTCTTTTTTCATGCCATTCTTTTTTTAAAATGTTGGCAACCATGCTAGAAGTTATTAGAGGGCTCTGAGGTTCCAGAATCCAGTGGTTGCCAAAATCATATTAATAATTTAAGGTCAAAAGGTCAGAACCTCAAAAACAATGAAATACATGTTATGGTTTGTCTTTTTGGGGACCTCTTTTTTCATGCCATTCTTTTTTTTTTAAATGTTGGCAACCATGCTAGAAGTTATCAGTAGGGTCTGAGGTTCCAGGATCCAGTGGTTGCCAAAATCATATTTAGAATTTAAGGTCAAATTTGAAGGTCAAAAGCTCAAAAACAATAATAAATGTTATGGATTGTCTTTTTGGGGACCTCTTTTGTTCATGGCATTCTTTTTTAAATGTTGGCAACCATGCTAGAAGTTAACTGTAGGGTCTGAGGTTCCAGGATCCAGTGGTTGCCAAAATCATATTTAGAATTTGAGGTCAAATTTGAAGGTCAAAAACTCAAAAACAATACATGTTATGGTTCGTCTTTTTTGGGGGCTCTATTTTCATATAGCATTCTTTTTAAAAAGTTGGCAACCATGCTAGAAGTTGTCAGTAGGGTCTGAGGTTCCAGAATTCAGTGGTTGCCAAAATTATGTTCACAATTTACAGCTTATCATAGAGCGGCTCTGGCCTGTCAGCCTGGGTCATTCGAAAATGTGTACATTCCAATTGGTTTTCACCGAGCTACATCATAGTTCATTAGCATATTCAGACTTTTAACTTTTTCGATCTGGTCACCCAATTCGTTTCGCTTTATTATTTAGTTTTATGTGAGGCACATTGAGCTCCCCTGTATGAAATGCACTATATCAATAAAACTTGCCTTGCCACCGAATTTGCTATGGCCACCCTATTTGCAGAGAAATAATGACTTTCGTCACTCTGGTTGCTTCTGATGTGAACACACGGTTAGGTGATTAGTTACATAAAACAATCTTCAGTTTTGCGGATGACAAGAAATAATGACATCATTAGGAAATAAAAACCGAGAGTAGAGACTGTATTGCACACTTTCCACGTGGAATTATTCATGGTCTACAGGCAAACCATGAGGAGGCTGACACACCCATCATCCTACATATGCTGGAAGTAATTAATGCTGGGTACGAGAACATCATTGTGAAGTGCCGTGATACAGATCTCCTCCTTCTGCCTCTTCACTTCACTAGGGACCAAGTCTGCAAGTCAAGGTGTGGATGATGAGTGGGACTTCCAAGGAATATGAGTGCTACCCAGTCCACCTTATCAATGAGAACTACCTCGGGTAGTTGTGGATAATGTACTCGGCTTCCATGCCCTAACTGGTTGCGATACTGTCTCCTCATTTGCTGGACATGGGAAGAAGTCATGTTGGACTGTGTATTTGCAACACCCAGAACTGTTACATGGTGTTGGGATGGGCCTCAAGGTGATGTTGAGGAGTTTTGTGTGCCATCTGTACAAAGCACCATGCACATCTCTGGGTATTGACAGGGCTAGACATGACTTGTTTCAGAAAGGCAAAAAGGCAATGGAAATGTTACCTCCAACATCTTGCATGTGCAAATCACCAGGCAAAAGTATGGCTGCAATCTGACAAGGTAGATGTTATGGCCTGGTCAGATTACACGATATCAGCCCGATTTTGGCCATTTGTCGCGACCGACAAGTTTACAGCGTCGTATCCGATTTCAAATGATCGGGCATGACATCAAACGCGGAGGGAATCTTATAATGTGACATGCTTCATGACTTGCAATTTGTCGTTCACAACGTTCTAAAACAGCCCGACCAAAAGACTGGCTTGTCAGAAATTTGACGGGAGTCGTAATGACGCGACCGATGCTTTCGGTGTATGTGGCCACTCTCCCGACCAAGACGCGGAGAGGTTTTCATGGTTCTAAAATCATATAGTGTGACATGGTAGATCGTAAACGACAATTGTGAGCGACAAAAACATTGTAGCCTATAGTCTGACCCTGCCATTAGTGAAATTCCTGAGGAGACAGGTGGTTGGAAGGTTGTAGACCAACACTTGGTGGTTGTGTGACTTAGGAACCTCCTGTTCCAAGTAGTTGCTTGGAGCTGATAACTTGTGGTTGTAGAACCAAGTGCCATACACATGCCTGCACTTGCCTTAAGAATGGACAGCCTTGCACACCTGCATGCGGTTGTGATGCTGATGGATGTCTTAACAATGGAACATGATCAGGACGAGACAGCCTTTTTGTAATACAGCAACAAAAATTGCACATTGCAAAACATTGCATATATTACAAAAACATTCAGACAGTCTGAATTGACATTTGAATTGACATTGACATTTTGCCTTGAAATAAAGAAGCATTCTTGTTATTCATTAGCAATATATTCTCTAGAGAACGTGTTGTGTTATTCATAGCATAAAGGAGTAATGGCCACATCAAGTCTATATATCCAAATTAATTGTCAATAAAGATAAATATTTATCAAAAAATCTTTCAAAGTTTTCAAAAAAGAATGCCATGAAAATAAAGCTCCCAAAAAGACTAACCATAAAATCTATTGTTTTTGACCTTTTGACCTTCAAATTTGACCTTGAATTATAAATATGATTTTGGCAACCACTGGACTCTGGAACCTCAGACCCTACTAATAACTTCTAGCATGGTTGCCAACTTTTTAAAAAGGATGTCAAGAAAATAGAGCCCCCCAAAAAAGACGAATCATGAAATCTATTGTTTTCGACCTTTTGACCTTCAAATTTGACCTTAAATTATAAAAATGCTTTTGGCAACCACTGGATTCTGGAACCTCAGGCCCTATTAATAACTTCTAGCATGGTTGCCAACTTTAAAAAAAAAGGATGTCATGAAAATAGAGCCCCCCAAGAAGACGAACCATGAAATCTATTGTTTTCGACCTTTTGACCTTCAAATTTGACCTGAAATTATAAAAATGATGTTGGCAACCACTGGATTCTGGAACCTCAGACCCTACTAATAACTTCTAACATGGTTGCCAACTTTTAAAAAGGATGTCATGAAAATAGAGCCCCCCCAAAAGACAAACCATTAAAATCTATTGATTCCAACTTTTTGACCTTCAAATTTGACCTGAAATTATAAATATGATTTTGGCAACCACTGGATTCTGGAACCTCAGACCCTACTAATAACTTCTAGCATGGTTGCCAACTTTTAACAAAAAATGCCATCAAAAGTTTTTTTAGGGTCTTGGCCTGCCGACTATTACAATCAATAGCTCCAAAAAATTGTTTTTTTATTATTTAAAAGGCAACGTTTCGATCAACAGATCTTCGTCAGGCTTTTGTCTGGCACCTGCTTAAGAAAATCTGTGGATGTGCGCACCCGTCTCTCTAAATATTCCTCTTTTTAGTCAACTTTAGCATGGGTTCAAATACTTACTGAACCCACTGTATCTTGCGAGGAAACAAACAAATAGACAGACAAACAAACCCCGATGAAAACATAACCTCCTTGGCGAAGGTAATTGATATATATTGCCACCATCATATTACCAATATTTACCAAACATTTGGCCAGCTGTGTCTTATAGTTCTTATATGTATTTCCATGACTTTTTAAATATATAGAATTGAAGACCATTCATCATGGTGACACAATATGTCACACCTGTCTAAACTGTGATAACACACCTGTGTATTCAAATGAAGGCTAAAGCTAAAAGGCTAATGTCCAGCAGAACATCAATAGTCCACAAGAAAGCCTTGAACTAGTCACACTATAGAACTAAGAAGCTTCAGAGAAAACGCTGTTGTCAAGTAAGTCAGACTTGTCCGTTAATTATTGCATGTTCATGCTCATCTCAGTTAGTTTCATACTAAATTATACTCATTTAATTTCATGATTGGCTTCCAGGTCGCATCATGAGAAATCATGGCTATTCCTTAAATTCATCCAATGACACCACTAATATTGACCTCTTCTGCACTGATATGCTGGTGGGTCCGTTGGTATGGGGCATCTTCAGTGTGCCCGCTGCATGTGTGGGTGTTTCTGCCAGTGTGTGGCTTCTGTGGGTGCTGATTCAAAAGCAGCGCAGTGGCTCATCCAACAACATCTACATGCTCAACCTCACCATCATGGACTTAGTTTTCAACCTGATAGTCATTCCTGGTGTACTCAATTATTTTGTCTGGCATGACTATATATTTTTATTAACAAGTCGATTCTTTTACTGTTTCAACATGTGTGGACGGCCTTTGTTTATGTCCTGTATCTGTGTGGACTGCTACATGGCCGTGGTTCTCCCCATCACATACATGAAGATTAAGAACGGGAGGTACAGGATGGTCACCTGTGCATTGGTCTGGGGTTTTACACTGGCTGTTGCGTGCACATATGTCTTTCTAAACATATCCGTAGTCATCTTAATCTCACTAGGTCTTTCAGCCCCCATCATTGTCTTCTCTAATCTGTCAATCATCTGTGCTCTGAGAAAGCCAGATCCATCAGGAAGGAGTGACATCCACCCACAAAAACAGAGAGCTCGGCAGATCATTGTTCATAGCCTGGTCACGACCTTGGTGTCCTACTGTCCTCTAATGATTGTTCTTCTAATGTTACGCCTGGCAAAGTTGAGCATACGTGAGTTGCTGTGTGACCTGGTGCTTCCTGCTTTTATACCTCCAACATTTGGGACCACCATCTTGCCTCTGCTCTCCCTGAAGAATCTGGGATGTCTAAAAGATATCTGGTTGATTTGTGGCAAGAATAAGTGAACCAAAATGCTGTTCATTTTGTGTAAACCAGCAGTTGGCTGGGAGATCAGGCAACAAAAAAAAAAAAACACTTCTCTCCCGGGCACGCATTGAGAAATTAGTCCATGATTTTGTCGCTAGTGCACTCACAATGCTCCTGATCCTCCTGGCAAAGTGAGAAATAAATAGCAGGCTCTTGGACTATGACCAGTGCAGTCACCACAAGTCTCTTTCCATTTTGAACTTACTTTTTCTTTTCCTTTTTTGAAATTGCTTGATTGATTAGCCCCTGTATATTCACCGGATATGCTACATTTATGTAGATATAATAATTAACATAATACGTTATGATGTGATCATTTTCAGCCCTGGAAGACAACTTTGACCCTGACCCTGAAGGCCGGCGCCCACCAGACACTTGGCGTGCCGGATAAAGTCCACAGACAATTCTAGTGGGCTGTGCATCGTTGAAAACAATGGAGTTGTAATATTTGTCTTGACGCATCACACCGCATACGTGTCCGGTGGGTGCCGGCCTTGAGGTTATACTGGGAAACACCTCATAAGCGCATGTTTTTGTTCTTTTTTTCATTCTTTTTGCTTTCATTTTAAACTTTTGCAGAATGTATTGCTATTATTCTCTGAGTCCATGATTACATCTATTTTGTTCATGTACATTTTTGTTGTCCTCTTTGTCCTTTTTTCTAATTACTTTCAAATCTGTTTATTTCTTTATGTTCTTTTATTTTGTGATAATAGTGAATTAATTAAATTATTAAACAACATAACCAATGTTATGACAGACACATAGTTGTATTTATAGTTTCACTGTATGCCTATATTTACTTTTAAATCTCTTTACTTTTATGTTCGGAATTAATTGCTTGTTTTAATTTTATTTAATTCAGATTAATTTTCATTATCTTTTTATTTATATTTGAGGGCTTGTGGAATAACACATTTAAGAAATATTAGATAATATAATTTAACTCACAGTGTATTGTGTGAGCCTTGTCAGGTGTCAGATAAATGTTGATCACAAAAACGTTCCAATTGACCGCTGTTAGCAGTTCAGTCACTGGTACAAGTTCAACAAAACACTTCTGAAAGCGTTTCTTAAAAGACTTCAGCTAACAAAAGCCAAAAGCACAATCATGCAACATTAAACGATCTGCTGACAGAGAGGTCAGAGTTATCTATATCGTGTCAGTTACACTTGGCCAGCAGAAACACCACAAGTAAAATTACAGCTTTGCAAAGTGTATTGATCTTTGGGGGGCTCTTTAGCTTCATGAATGCTAGATTAATTGACCAATGCAAATGACAAAGGTGGTGTTGCGTTGATCCAAAGGCTATTACTCTAAAACAAACAAGAATGTGAGCTGTCAGATTAAAGTGATTGATGCTTGTGAAAACCTCTGTTTTGCCTGCCAAATGTAAATGTGTCTGCGGTTATTTGGAAAGCACAATCAGTCATTCAAATCAAAAAGAACAAATAAAATGCGTTTACTGGATCAACATATTGTAGTGCCGATGGAGGGTTAGGAGACAGGGAGACTAAGATGTCATTCCAAACTCCGGTAATTTATTTTGTATGAGGTTGTACAGATCACACAACACAACTTACTCGCATGTAATTCACTTCAACTCTGATTCTAATTTTTAAACGTCCTAGAATCCCTTATTCTAATCCCTCCCCTTATCACCAGCTAACCTATCTGAACCCCTAAATATTCCTCCCGGACACCTCCCCCAATCACAAAACATCAGAACTGATTGACACATTCTATGAATGGAGAGGGAGACAAACATTATTTCGTGCACATGCACACACACACACACACACACACACACACACACACACACACACACACACACACACACACACAAAGGCGAAAAATAATACTGTTTTGTCTTTTAGTGATTTCGGAAACAGGTGTCAATGGGAACCTGTACAGACAGATCTGCAGAGTAGGCTAAATGCAAATTTGCTTGGAGGTTAATCTGGGTTCAATCAGGAGAGGAAACCAAAAGGGCTTCTCCATTGGTCCAAGTATGTTACCAAACATAGTAAGTGTACATGTACACAAAATGTTTATTATGTATCTATTTTATTTAGTGTCTATTTGTATGCTTCACTGCTTACATGTCTAAGCTCCAGTTATTCAAAACAAACATTCCAACATTTTCCATGATGTGTGAAATATTATTATTTCTACTCAGACTTGATATGTAGATCACACTTTAAACACAAACTGTTACATGTTACAGTCATCAAACCCAGATTTCCTTTTTCAATTCATATTGGTGTGTGGTCACAATATCGTCTGTTGTGCAAACAATATACACGCTATACACATAAAAATAAGAGAATCTCCCAAATTTAAATATTCAGTTATTATCCAACTAAGAAATATATTCAGGGCATGCAATGGGATGATGAATTAATGAGAAAAAAAGAACATGAAACTGTTTGATCATTCATACCTCTGATAGATCTATAGTTCACTGTAGTAGAGCTCTCACCTGAGAGTCTGAAAGGGTTGACTAAAACAAAATAAATCAAGATCTGAAAACAAGCAAATAATTATGCATAATAAAGGCACATTGCCGCATACCAGTGGGGCTTTAAAGTTGGATTCACAGGGGATGTACATTGAAAGCAGACACAAACCCATACAGACACAAATCCATTTGGTGATTTGAAAGTAATGAAAGATATTTTAATCACGTTTAAAACCAACAACCAATTGATGAAGGGGCTTTAAAATGGGTGTGATGGGTGCTCTCTTGCTCGCTCTTAGTTTGTACATATTGTACATGCCTGCATTAGACTGGAAATTATTCTTGGAAAGCTCAGAAATGCATCTGCTAGTGATAGTAGGTACTAATTTCTCAATATCTGAGACAGAAGCACTCATTTATTCTGCACATTTGCCATAATCGTGAACTGCATCAGTAGTGGACAGATACTTTGTAAGTACAGTGCATGACAATGCATTCTGTTATCCGAAGTCTTCTTCTTATTCTTCTAACCAAAAATTCTATGTCTAATTCAACTTCAAACGCTTCACATAGAAACTTTGTTTAAATTTTGTAATGTAGGTTTTGAAAAAGACACCTGTGAAATGTATATTTCATTTCTGGAAATGTCATACTTTTTTCTAATTCATTAATTTCTGTCACACATCAGCCGGACATTCTTTAGACTCCCCAGATTCCTCAGGTGGAGTATAGGCATGATGGTGCTTCCTAATGTTGCAAGGATGTAACTTGGATAAACCACATTACAGCTAAACTCCTTATCAGTTTGACTGTACATTCCAATCAGGCCGATAAGTGGAGGAAGGTAGGACGCTGTGGCCATCACAAGGCTGTTGATAATGGTCTGCATAGCTCTCTGTTTTTGTGGGTGGACGTCGATCCTACCTGATGGATCTGGCTTTCTCAGAGTGCAGAGGGTAGAGACATTGCAAAAGGCAATGACAGGGGCTGAAACACTTAGCGTGACTGAGTTGACTAAATGTGGTGTGAAAAGGGGATAGAAATACCCAAGAACCAGTGTGGGTATCCAGACAGATATACAGGCAACCATCCTGTATCTCCCATGTTTCATCCTCATGTATGTGATGGGGTGAACCACAGCCATATAGCAGTCCACACAGATACAGGACATAAACAAAGGCCGTCCACATATGTTGAAACTGTAACAGATCAGACCTATCCATATAAAAATGAGGTCATGCCAGACAAAATGATTGAGCACATTAGGAATTAAGTGCAGGTTGAAAGCCAAGTCCATGATGGTGAGGTTGAGCATGTAGATGTTGTTGGATGAGCCACTGCGCTGCTTTTGAATCAGCACCCACAGAAGCCACACACTGACAGGAACACCCACACATGCAGCGGGCACACTGAAGATGCCCCATACCAATGGACCCACCAGCATATCAGTGCAAAAGGGGTCAAAGTTGTAGGTGCCATTCATGACGTTGGTTAAATTGAGGGAATAGCCATGTTTTCCCATTATGCAACCTGGAAATTACCCAATGAAATTAAATGATAATCATTAATTAATTAATTTAGTAATAACAATTTAGTGAGTATGATACTAACTTAAATGTGTGTGAATATGCAATAATTAACAGACAAGTCTGACTTACTTGACAACAAGGTGCTCTCTGAAGCTTCTTAGTTCTGTAGCATGACTCGTTCAAGGTTTTCTGGTGGACTATTAATGTCCAGCTGGACATACTGCATTGATTTAGCCCTCATTTGAATACACAGACGTGTTATCACAGTTTAGACAGGTGTGACCTACAGTAGTGTGTCACCACAATGAGTGGCCTTCAATTATGTATATTAAAGAAATCATGAAAATATATTACAAGAATAATAATATCCAGCTGGGCAAATGTTTGGTTAAACAGTCAGGCAAGATATTTCTTTATGCCTTTATCCTCTCCCTTGTCACTTATTGTATACGTATGACTGGCAGGTGAAACAATTGTTACTTGAGACTGTAATACTGCTCACAGCAGCAACAGAAACAGACTTTGGCTGGGGTTATTATGATACATTAATTATTCTGTGGGCTTTGTCTATGCATGGGACTTTCACTGTTTGAAGCCAGACTTTTCCACCTCTGGGAAGCCGTGGCCTACTGGAAAGGGCCTCGAGCTGGTAACCAAAAGGTTGCCGGTTCGATCCCCGACCACTAGGAATAATGTTGGCTGGTGGCGGAGCTCTCCCATGTCATGAAGTGCTCTTGAGCAGAGAGGGTTAAAGCGGAGCGAGAGGCGCAAACGTTCAAACATTTCTCCGTTTTGTTTTCACAGGGGAGGTCAGTCAAAGTGCATACTCAACTGAAGTGACAGTACTCCGTAACACTGCCCTCCCCTTCAGGAAACGCGCCCATGCACTTCACACACACTAGCATCCCTCACGCAATCACCAGTCATACTTCTCCCATTTCAGAGTGCCCCACACCCATATCTGGGGACCCTCACACTGGGGTCAACAGATCCTGGGGTTCCCTCATACAGCTCAAACATTGGGCAAGCTTCTGACAGCAAGCCATCCTAATTCTGACACCATGTACCATATTTTCTGGAATATAAGTCGCACCGGAGTATAAGTCACATTTATTCAGAAATGTATTCACAAAATCCAAGACCAAGAACAGACAGAGGCTGTAACTAGAAACAGAGGCCAAAAAGATTAATATCAATGCTGAGAAGGCGTGAAAGTTCGCCAATCTGTAGCTGTAGACAGTAATGTTTACTCCTCTTTCATTTTAGAATTATTCAAAAACATGAAAAAAAATATGAAAAAAAGTGTGACTTATAGTCCGGAAAATACGGTAGTGAAGGCAGAGAGTAGTGACCCCACCCAGTCTTAAAACCCGGGTGTCCGGGAGACTAATCCTGCAGCTTGACCTCAACGCCAAAGAGCCAGGTCTGCCAACCTGTTGGTACGGTAATCATAGCGCATACTCATCTGCAGTGACATAGCCTACACCGTCACAAGTGGTAAATAGTGATTTAGTCAAAGCTTTTCAGTGTTTCTTGATATACAGTAGATTACTTGTTCCGTTGGCAGTCTCTGCAGTAAATTGATTTCGGATTCCTCAGAAGGATAGTCATCATCCACATATCATTCATTCTTTGTTCCACAGTTAAGAATACCAAAAACTTTCAAATGACTGAAAAGATTCCAATTCACGTTTTACACAGTGACCCCATTTACAATACATGCAAACCATGTTTTGTGATAAAAGTTTAAGTTAGTATTGTCTGGCTAGTCATTTTTTTTTAGTCACAGCCTTTAAATTATGTGTGCAGTTTGTTGTTTTGTTTTGGACATGAATGACACTCATGGTTCTGACAAGGTGTGTGTCGGTGTGATGTGATTTGGATAATGTTCTCTGCTTTGCGTGTCTAGTTTGCTTAATGTCCTTCTGTCACCGTGGAGCTGCATAGCTTAGAGTATGACCTGCCAGGGCAATGCAGCAGATAGAAATAGCCTTCCTGGCAGTTTTGTTTGCTGGTTACCACTTCATCTCTGGGCTTCAGGTTTTGTATTTTTGTGGACATGTGGAGCCTTCTTTTTTTTAAGTATATATTTTTGGGCTTTTTTTGCCTTTAATGACAGAGATAGTAGAGAGTGAAAGGAAACACATGGGAGAGAGAGTAGGGGGTGGGATCCGGAAAGGACCACGGGGCAGGAATCTAACCCCGGTCGGCGGCGTGCAGTGCGGGTGCCCCAGCCAGTTGTGCCACAGCTGGGGCCAGTGTGGAGCCCTTTATGAACGTTGAACACTAATTGTAAAAAAAAAAAAAAAAAGTTTTTGAGCTTTACTCCTGGTGTTCTCTAATTTATGTCACAGGCTTCACCTTGAAACCTGTAAAAACACCCATCCCCAGAAGCCACACACTGGCAGACACACCCACACATGCACAGGGCCCACTGAAGATGTCCCATGCTAAAGGGCCTACCAGCAGATCAGTGCAGAAGAGATTGAAGTTACAGGTGTCATTCATGAGGCTGTTTAATTTTAAGCAATAGCCATGTTTTTTCCATACACCTTTAATGCATTTCTGAACTGCAATGATGCAGTCAGAATAACCTGAATATTTTGCAGTGATTATTGGACATGTACTGTAGGTTGTGAGTCTGACGTCATTTTCTGGAACGTGACTCGTGAAGGTTTTCTGATAGACTGTTGGTTTGGGGCTGTCAGCGTACAGCTATAGCCTTAATTTGGATGTGCAGGTGTGTTATCATAACCAATGATGTGCCATCCTCTCACCAAGATCTGTGGTGTTTGCCCGTGACACATAATTGTGATCAGTGATCAGATAGATTTTACTTAATAGATTGAGAGCACACTTTCCTGACACCATGATGCAGAGATTCTGCCTCCGAAGGCGGTGCTTCTTACAGACAATTTCAGGATGCTTTAAAATAAAAAAAATTGGTTATAAATGGGGTACATTTATAATAAAATAAATGGTAATGGGGAGTGCTATGGCACAGCAGGCTACAGCTCTCATACCACATATGGGTCCGAGTGCCCACGGGGACCCAGGTTCGAGTCCGGCCTGCGATCATTTCCCAGTCCCACCCCATCTCTCTCTCCCACTTACTTCCTGTCTCACTGTCCTATACAAATAAAGGCAAAAAAGCCCCAAAAAATATACTTGAAAAAACAGTTGTACAACTGTATACAAGTATTATCTAAAAATCTTGGGGGAAATATGTTTTGTTCTTACGATCTGAACATTGATTTATATAGAGGATATGTCAAATTCTGAGAAAGACTTCATACACGTTGTGCCATTTCAGATTGTTTTCATAATTGAATAAACCCTATTTGACCGCTAACGGTGGTCAATGTGAACATTTTTGTGATCAAGAGTACACTCCATAAGCCCTCAAATAAAAATAAAAAAAGACGATCTAATGAATCAAAACGAAACATTTATTAGCAACTAGATCAGAACATAAAAGTAAAGAGATTTAAAAGTAAATAGGCCTATGTAGAATGAAACAATTAATAGACAAGAACATCAGAACTACAAGAACTTCCAAGGCGGCCATTTTGATCGTTGGAAAACTGCACATTTCAGCAGCAGAACTATTTGTCTTTTGCAAGAAAGTATACTTGTATTATTATAAAAATGACCCGTCACCATTCTGGAGAAGGTAATAGTAAAAGAATATACTCTGAGTTCTGTTCACACATTACTACGCCACACTTTGTTGTGTTTTTTACAATCTACATGCTCAGATCAACAAAGTGACAGTAACTACAATTTATGGTTGATTTTAAGGTTAGGGGTTGGATCTAGGTAATATTCAGTAATTTTTCAACAACAATCTCTCATTCTGAATTTGAATCTTCACAGGTTATCAGTTAAGTCTATGTGGGCACACTATCCAAGTTATGTGTTACTTGTGTTCTTACAGGTGCTCTAGATGAAGACAGTGAATAATTACATTAATAAAACAACCTATAGGCATTACTGTAAGCAATAAGATTAGAGCATACAAGTGATCAGCTTTGAAAGTAAATAGAAAAAGGACAATGAGGAAAACAAAAATGTACATGAACAAAATAGAAGAAGAGAAAAACAGCAATAAATCCTGCAAAAGTTTAAAATGATTTAAAGAATGTAGGCTAAAGAGGTGTTTCCCAGTGTCACCATAGGGTCAGAGTCCTCTTTCAGGGCTGTAAAATCATTATGTTACAAATAATTACATAAATGATTATGTCTATATAAATTAAGCATATCAGGTGTATCCGGAGCTCATCGATCAAGCGATTTAAAAAAAGTGAAAGAAAAAGTCAGTTCAAAATGGACAGGAATGGCTGCCTAACTGGTCTTGGTGCGTGCAATTTATTTCTCACTTTGTCAGGAAGACCAGGAGCATTATGAGTGCACTCCTGGCAATAGTATGTAGTAATTGTCCATGTGCCCTGGAGAGAAGTGGTAATTTGATTCATCCCCTAGCCAACTGCTGGTTTACATGGTATTAAACACATTTTGGTTTACTCATTCCTGCCACAAATCAACCTGATATCCTTAAGACATCCCAGATTCCCCAAGGAGAGCAGAGGCAAGATGGTGCTCCCACATGTTGAAGGTATAAAACAGGGAAACACCACATGACAAATCAACTCATTTGTCCTCAATTTCGCCAGGGAGAGGAGTAGAAGCACAATCATCGGAGGACAGGAGGATAACAAGGTCGTGACCAGGCTATGAACAATGGTCTGTCGAGCTCTCTGTTTTTGTGGGTGGATGTCACTCCTTCCTGATGGATCTGGCTTTCTCAAAGCACAGATGATTGACAGATTAGAGAAGACAATGATGGGGCCTGAAAGACCGAACGAGACTAGGGTGACTAAAGGTGTAATTTGAACAATATTAATAAACCCAAAACTCAATGTTAGAACCCAGACCAATGCACAGGTGACCATCCTGTACCTCCCGTTCTTAATCTTCATGTATGTGATGGGGAGAACCACGGCCATGTAGCAGTCCACACAGATACAGGACATAAACAAAGGCCGTCCACAAACGTTGAAATAGTAAAAGAACTCAGTTATTGATGAAACAATATTGTCGTGCCAGATAAAATAATTGAGTACACAAGGAATGACTAACAGGTTGAAAACTAAGTCCATGATGGTGAGATTGAGCATGTAGACGTTGTTGGATGAGCCACTGCGCTGCCTTTGAATCAGCACCCACAGAAGCCACACACTGGCGGAAACACCAACACATGCAACGGGCACACTGAAGATGCCCCACACCAACGGACCCACCAGCATATCAGTGCAGAGGAAGGGGCTAATATAGGTGTCATTCATGACGTTGGTTGAATTTAAGGAATAGCCATGATTTCCCATGATGCGACCTGGAAGCCATTCATGAAATGAAATGAGTGTAATTTAGCAAGTATGGAACTACTGTAACGTAAAAATGTGTGAAAATGCAATAATTAACAGACAAGTCTGACTTACTGACAACGCGGTTTTCTCTGCAGCTTCTTAGTTCTATAGTGTGACTCGTTTGATGATTTCAGGTGGAGTGTTAATGTTCTGCTGGTCGTATTGCTTTAGCCTTCATTTGAATGTGCAGGTGTGTTATCACAGCATAGACAAATCCGACCTACTGTATTGTGTCACCACAATTAATGGCCTTCAATAATTAAAATCAATCATACAAATGTATGCTAACACTTTATTAAGACATACATTAATTAGGTGTACTTATTGTGTAACCTACTGTGCACTGTAATACGTGTGAATAGGAGGCAACTTTAGTTTAGGGGGTTACAGACACATCCACAGTCATATGTGACTATGTTGAATTGAGAGAGGAAAAAAAAATATATGTATATACAATAATAACAGAAAGAGATATACATCACATTGGTAAGACAGTACTTAAAGCAAAAAAAGTTCAGCAGGTAGAGATCATAATAATATTTGCCTAGCTGTTGTCCCTGGTCCAAGAGATTATCCTACATGAGAAAGAGTTCCAAGCTCGTACAGTCTTTGGTCGTGCCTTATTGAGTCGCGCAGTTGTATGCTCCAGGTTGACAATGTTGACAAGGCTATGGATCCAGAATGATTTCATACACATATCAGGAGTAAACCAGTTTTTCAAAATCGTTTTCTTTGCAGAGGTAAATCCAGCAAATATAATTTTGAAATGCATTTGCTTTAGGTTTATATCAGAATTATCATTAAGGAGACAGAAACCAGGATTAGGAACATAAAAAATGTCAAGTAGGTCCGCTAAAACTGAGTTTACATGCAACCAGAATTGAGAAATGACTGGACAATCCCAAAACATGTGCAAAAATGTTCCAGGTATAGCAGTGTTACATATATGACAGTGGTTTGTAGCTTGTAATTTCATCTGGAATCTCTTATGCGGTGTGATGTAGGCTCTATGTATGGTTTTAAAGTGAATTAGTTGATGAGCTAGGTTTTTAGAAGTCATACTTAGATTGCACCATATTCTCTCCCAATCTAGGTTTACATTTAAACTCCCCAATTCCCTGTTCCATGTGGATTCAATTGGTAAAGCCTTGGCACTGTGCTGAATTAGTGTACTATATATCAAAGATACAGAGGATCTGCCCAGTATTGGTGCAATCCATTGTAACATGGGATGTGGGGGGAGAGGACAGTTCCAGGGAACTCCATAAGTTTTTAAGGCCGATCTTAGCTGAAAGTAAACAAAATAAGAGGACGCAGGAAGAGAGAAGCGTGTTCTTAGGTCTTGTATGGAGCAAAGACCTTGAGTATCAAATATATCACCTAATGTATTCACTCCAAGAGATGACCAAGATGGTTGATGAAATGGTTTGTTACCGCATTATAACCTCAGGTTATGCCATAGTGGCATGCTCTGACAGAATTTAGACGGGTCAACAATTGTTTTGTTTGTTACATTAGAGAATAGGATGTCTTGCAGCCTGTGTGGTAATATCTTAGCAGATTCAATCAATCTCCATGCAGTAGTAGACTGTGGGTCAACCCATGTGCTGAGTGCTCTGATCTGAAATGACCAATAATAAAGTTCAAAGTTTGGTACTGCCAAACCACCCAGCAGTTTGGGTCGTTGCAGTGTGTTCAAACGAACCCTAGGCCGCCTCCCATCCCAAATAAAACTAGAAATCATGGAGTGAATGTCTTTAAAGTAATTCGGAGGGGGGCAGAGTGGAAGCATAAAAAAAAGAAAATTCAGACGGGGCAATACGTTCATTTTAAATGTATTAATTCTACCTTGGAGAGACGTCTTTAGATTCTTCCATCTATGAATGTCTGATTTTATTTTGCTTAGCATGGTGTTGAAGTTGTCTCTGTTAATGTTGTGTATGTTTTTGTAGATTGTAATGCCCAGATATGTAAAAGAGCTTTTAGTCTGAATATGGATGGGAATCGGAATATTTGTGTGTATATTTATTTAGAGGCATAAGTGCAGATTTTGTCCAGTTAATTTTGTAGCCTGACAGGCTGCTAAAATTATCAAATTCCTTAATGACTGGGTGAATTGAAGTGGTAAAGTTATCTAAGAACAAAATGATATCATCCGCATACAGATATATAATATGATTATGATGACCAATTTTCATAGGGGAAGCTGTAGATTGCCTAATGGCTTGTGCTAGAGGTTCCAGAGAAAGACAAAATAAAAGTGGCGAGAGTGGACACCCCTGTCTTGTTCCACGCTGCAAAGTAAAAGGGGGGGAGATTATGTCACCTGTCAGAACACTTGCTAAAGGTGAGTGGTATAGTGCCTTGATCATTGCTATAAAGTTATGTCTGAAACCAAAGCGTTGCAATACTGCCCACATATATTTCCACTCTATCCTATCAAAGGCTTTCTCTGCGTCAAGAGAAAATACGGCACAAGGATTTGGGTGTGTCTCTGCCATCTCTATAATGTGTAGCAACCTTCTCATGTTATCAGATGCATAGTGTCCCTTGATGAAGCCTGTTTGATCTAGGCAACCGCGGTTGTTGATGAGTAGCCTATGCAACGTTACGTGACTTTAACAGCCTGCTTACCAACATTGGTGCATGTGTGTCGGACTCAGCATGTTTATCCAACATGAACAATCTTGAAACGGTCCATTGTTTACGTGAGACATCGTAATTTCCATGAACACGGAGTTTGTCAGCGAAATGGGCTTTTTTGTTTCTATGCTGGAGTAAGTGAGAGTGAGGGGGAGTGGCTAGTGCAGAGAGCGGTAGAATTGTGGGATTGCGGCAGAGTTGTATTTTGTTTAATTTAACGATATCTTGTCCGAACATGACCAAACTTTGCACTGCACTCACGCATGTCATTAGCAATACATGTGTCAAATTTTAGGTCAGTTGGATGAGTGGTTTGAGAGTTATGCGTGGAACACACAGACAGACAGACAGACAGAGTGACCCACAGACAGACGTTCCTTGCATTAATAGATAGATAGATTAAATGTGAAAAAAGACCTAACTTATATACGGAATAGGGGACATATTCGGCATTACAGTACAAAGGCTTAATAATTATTTATTTTTACACTGTTAGCACTTGTAGTTTTGTGTCTAGCACCATTTGAATAGAACACCTTTGATAAGTATTATTAGGGCTGAATAACTGTTCTTGCGGTACTACCACCTTACAAGCCCCATACTGAGCCATGCACATTTACAGTAGGTCATAATTCATATGCAACGACTTATTTAATAGCCTAACTATGAATAATGGGTTATTAGGAGCTTACATAGGGGACATTCAATAGAGGGTTCAATGGTTTCCACCATTGTCACCTTGCCTTTTAATTCCATTGATAGTGTAAGTTGCTTTGGATGAAAGTGTCTGCTAAATGAACAAATGCCAATGTAACCTTTATAACTCATCTGTAAATGTGTTGCAAGGCATTAAAAGTCCTCACAACAAGATGAACTCAAAAATAGTTTATCTAACCACTTGTAACTCCTGAGTTAATCATGAATTATAGTGTGAGGATTAACATAGGAGTAATACTTTACAAATGATGATCAACAAATGTACTAATAGTTTGCAACTGCTTCATAACAGGGAAATCATTTCATGTATAAATGGTTGCTTTGGTAATTATGACCGCCGCTAGCGTAGCTAGCGAAGCGGTCATATAGTTGTTGTCAAAGTTTTTTTTTTTTTTTTTTTTTTTTTCTTTTTTCCCGTAATTTTTCGTCAACGATTCCCGGGACACCGTAACACCGGAGCGCATGAAACTTGGTGGGCATGTAGCCCCAGTAGAGTTCTATGGAAAATTTTCGTTTCGTCCCCGGGGGTCACTCCACCCCCGCGCTGCCCCCGCCCGAAGCCCAAAAATGACAGTTTTTCCTACATAACTACCTGAACCGTGGCACCGAGGATGACAAAATGTTTATGGTATGTTGTTCTCTAGAGCTTGCATCAACTTAGCTTATAACCAGTCATTTGTGATTTGCCCCCCCATCGTAAAAATTGAAAATGCAATGTAATATTGCTTTAATTGCCCCTATCTTCAGATGAGATGTTATGAACTGCACCAAATTTCATGTGTATGATTAACCTGACACCCTCTGGGAGTATGCCAAGTTTTGTGGAATTTCATCCATGGGGGGCTATAAAATAAATGGATTTATGTGTACATTCAGGACTGTATACCCATCGGCCAGTAGATGGTGGTATTATCTGGAGTCTAAATCCCCCCCTGGGGATTTCAAAAACTGTTCCAAACATCTCAATCTCTGCTAGTTTTTGTCCTAGAAACATATAAGTGACACCATTAGAAACCTTTAATCAACTAGTTTCCAAATATGTTTTAAAAGAGAATGGTTGCTCTGGGTGCAACAAACATGCAGGAACACACACACACACACACACACACACACATAAATACACACACACACACGCATACCTACACACACACGCACCACTACATACACACATGTACATAAAACATTATACAAACACATGCACAAACACGCCCACACGCATGCACACATACACCCTTACACACACACACACACACACACCTACACACACACACACACACACACACATGCACACACACATCTTTGAGTACATTTTGTGAGACCACCGGAGCTGAGAAGTGAGTGTGTGTGTGATGTACTATAGTGTGTGGGTGCGTTTCTGTGTGCCCATCTGTGTGTTTGCATGTGTGTATATGTGTGTATGTGCATGTTCTGTGTGTGTTCTCTTTCTTTCTCTCTCTCTCTCTCTCTCTCTGTGTCTGTGTTATCTGTGTGTATTCTGTGTGTGTTCTCTCTTTCTCTCTCTCTCTCTCTGGGTGTGCCTGTGTGTGTGTGTTTGTGTGTGTGTGTGTGTGTGTGTGTGTGTGTGTGTGTGTGTGTGTGTGTGTGTGTGTGTGTGCGAGTGTGTGTGTGTGAGTGTGTATGTGTGTTTGTGTGTGTGTGTGTGTGTGTGTGTGTGCACACGCGCGCATGTGAGTGTGTGTGTGTGTGTTATCTGATATTGGAGTGACAGTGACGGCAGAGAACACAGTGAACATATACTCAGAGACACAACACACACACAAGCAGACACACACTCACACTAGACAGAGAAGCACTCATACACAAAAGCAAGCGCACACATGCACACACTCATTTACATACATAAAAGTTGCAGTAGGGATGGAGTAGGCGATGGAAACACAAGCGTGATTGATATTTGCGGAGAGAATGTGCAGGACTGAGCGGCGGTCATATTGTGTATCGCTTTGCGGTACATCTAGTTTTATTAGGTATACATAATGTATTTAATTTTTTTATTATTATTATTTAGTATGAACAAACCATTCATAACTTTGTGAACAAATTCTTTACTGATGATAAATTATTCATGAACAATAAATTACTAATTATGAACAAACCATTAACTAATAGGTAACAAATGCTAAATAAATGATAAATTGTGTGTAGCTATTATAAAGTGTTAGCAATATTTATTTATGCTTTTAACCTCTCCCTTGTCTCTAATTGTATTATACTAGTGCAGTGCCCGTACAAACAATGTTTTCCAAGAAACTTGTTGCCATATGATGTTGATGCAGGTAGATCATGTTAGATTGTGATGATGTAGAATCAAGCCCTTGCAGTGAGCTTTTTAGATAGATAGATAGATAGATAGATAGATAGATAGATAGATAGATACTTTATTGATCCCTAAGGGGAAATTCAAGAACTGTCTTTTACTGGCTTTGCAAAGTAAAAAAAAGTGAAGGGGAAAGGTGTTTGAGTTGCAGCTAATGGCATTATTAGACACATTACATACCTGCAGTGATGTATAAAGTACTAGAGATCCAGACTTGAGTAGAAGTACAAGTGCTCTATCAAAAAAGTGACTTGAGTAGAAGTACAAGTGCTCTTTAAAAACCGTACTTAAGTGGAAGTACTAAAGTATTAAACATGTTTTGTACTTAAAGGGATATTCCGCCATTTTTGGAAATACGCTCATTTTCCACCTTCCCTCGAGCAAAACAATCGATATTTACCTTGTTCCCGTTCATCCAGCCATTCTGTGAGTCTGGCGATACAACTTTTAGCTTCAGCCTAGCATAGATCATTGAATCAGATTAGACCATTAGCTTCTCGCCTGCTAGCTTCATGTTTAAAAGTGACTAAGATTTCTGGTCATTTTCCCATTTAAAACGTGTCTCCTCTCAAGTTAGAAAGTGCAATAAGACCAACTGAAAATGAAACCTGGCGTTTTTCTAGGCTGATTTGACATGGAACTACACTCTCATCTGGCGTAATAATCAAGGCAACTTGCAGCTACTGGCACTACTACTGCTTGTTGTCTATGGGGACTATTTTCAGATGTTGCGTAAGATATCACTGCGCCTATGGTACGTTTGCAAGTTGCCTTGATTATTACGCCAGATGAGAGTGTAGTTCCATTTAATACCATTGGAAAGCTAAGATCGTGCTGTCAACAAGTGACACGCATCAGTGTGAGTAGGCTTCGTGAGCAATCCGGAACGGATTTGTTCGTGACCGACACACCAGTAACGAGTAACGATGGAGCACATAAAAAATGTATCGGAGTAAAAGTACTATACTCATGAAAATATGTAGTGAAGTAAAAGTAGAAGTAGCAGAAAAAAATAATACTCCAGTAAAGTACAGATACTGCATTTCAGTACTTAAGTAGAGTACTTAAGTAGTTCTACTTCGTTACTATACATCTCTGCATACCTGTGCAGTTTTGCTGTTGTTGGGAAATGATAGCCTAAAGCTAACCGTGGCCTAAAAGCTAACCATGGCAATGTCAGTGCTATGAACTCGGAAGTGATGTTTGAATGAATGTTATAAAAACGTTAAAATTACTGAAAAGATTCCAATTCACGCTTTACACAGTGACCCCATTTACAATACATGCAAACCATGTTTTGTAATACAAATTTAAGCTAGTATTATCTGCCAAGTCATTTTTTTTTATTCACAGCCTTTAAAATGATGTGTGCAGTTTCTTGTTTTGTTTTGGACATGAATGACACTGATGTGATTTGGATAATGTTCTCTGCTTTGCGTGTCTAGTTTGCTTTCTGTGCTTCTGACACCATGGAGCTGCGTTGCTTGTGACCTGCCAGGGCCCTGCAGCAGATTAAAAATAGAATCCCTCGGAGTTTCGTTAACTGGTTAACACTTCATCTCTGGGATTCAGCTTTTCAGCATTTTTGGACATGTGGAGTGCTTTGACAACTTTTAAACCAATTGTGAAAATAAAACCCCTTTTTTGAGCTTTGCTCCTGGCTTAACCTTGAAATCTGTAAATACACCCATCCCCAGAAGCCACACGCTGGCAGACACACCCACACATGCACAGGGCCCACTGAAGATGTCCCATACTAAAGGGCCCACCAACAGATCAGTGCAGAAGGGGTCAAAGTTGCAGGTGTCATTCATAAGGCTGATTAATTTTAAGCAATAGCCATGTTTTTCTATACTTCAATGCATTTCTGAAATGCAACGATGACAGTGCAATAAAATAAAATAACCTGAACGTTTGTCATTTGAGATTATTGGACATGTAGGTTTTGAGTCTGACGTCATTTTCTTAAACTTTTTGGTTCTGGAACATGACTTGGTGGAGGTTTTCTGATTCCTGGCTGGCAGCATACAGCTATAGCCTTAATTTGGATATGCAGGTGTGTTATCATATCCAACACATCCTCTCACCAAGATCAGTGGTGTTCACGCACGTTGTGCCATCTCAGAATGTTTTCATAATTTAATAAAACATATTTAACCGCTAACAATGGTCAATGAGAACATTTTTGTGATCAAAAGTACACTCCATAAGCCCTGAAATAAAAATAAAAAAGACAATCTGAATTAATTAAAACTAAACATTTATAAGCAACTAGATCAGAACATAAAGGAAAGAGATTTAAAAGTAAATAGGCCTATAGGATGAAAAAAATAAATAGAAAACTACTGTACTAAGAACATCAGAACTACTAGAACTACCAAGGCGGCCATTTTGATCATTGAAAACTACACATTTCACCAGCAGAACTATTTGTCTTTTACAAGAAAGCATTTTTATTATTATGAAAATGACCCGTCACCTTTCTGGAGAAGGTAATAGTAAAAGAATATACTCTGGGTTCTGTTCTCACTTTACTACGCCACACTTTATTGTGTATTTTTTATTGTGTTTTTTACAATCTACACATGCTCAGATCAAGAAAGTGACTGTAACTACAATTTATGGTTGATGTTAAGGTTAGGGCTTCGATCTAGGTAATATTCAGTAGTTTTTAAACAACAATCTCACATACTGAATTTGGGTCTTCACAGGTTATCAGTTAAGTCTATGTGGGCAGACTATCCAAGTGATTGTGTTCTTACAGGTGCTCTAGCTGAAGACAATGAATTAATTACATTAATAAACAACCTATAAGCAATAAGATTAGAGCATAAAAGTGATCAGCTTTGAAAGTAAATAGAAAAAAGACAATGAAGAAAACAAAAATATACATGAACAAAATGGAAGTAATCATGGACAAAGAGAATAATAGCAATACATCCTGCACAAGTTTAAAATGATTTAAAGAATGCAGGCTAGAGGTGTTTCCCATTGTCACCTTAGGCTCAGAGTCAATCATTATGTTACAAATAATTACATAAATGATTATGTCTATATAAATTAAGCATATCCGGTGAATAAACAGGAGCTCAAAAATCAAGCGATTTAAAAAAAAGTGAAAGAAAAAATGGACAGGAATGGCTGTCTCACTGGTCTTGGTGCGTGCAATTTATGTCTCACTTTGTCCGGAAGAAAAGGAGCATTATGAGTGCACTAGTGGCAATAGTATGTAGTAACTTTCTATGTGCCCTGGAGAGAAGAGGTCATTTGATTCATCCCCTAGCCAACTGCTGGTTTACACTGTATCAACAGCATTTTGGTTTACTCAACCCTGCCACAAATCAACCTGATATCCTTTAGACATCCCAGATTCCCCAGGGAGAGCAGAGGCAAGATGGTGCTCCCAAATGTTGTAGGTATATAACAGGGAAACATTACATGACAAATCAACTCACTTGTGCTCAATTTTGCCAGGTAGAAGAGTAGAACCACCATCAACGGAGGACAGAAGGACACCAAGATCATGGTCAGGCTATAAACAATGGTCTGTCGAGCTCTCTGTTTTTGTGGGTGGATGTCACTCCTTCCTGATGGATCTGGCTTTCTCAAAGCACAGATGATTGACAGATTAAAGAAGACAATGATGGGGCCTGAAAGACCGTACGAGACTAGGGTGACTAAAGGTGTATTTTGAACAATATTTATAAACCCAAAACCCAATGTTAGAACCCAGACCAATGCACAGGTGACCACTCTGTACCTCCCATTCTTAATCCTCATGTATGTGATGGGGAGAACCACGGCCATGTAGCAGTCCACACAGATACAGGACATAAACAAAGGGCGTCCACAAATGTTGAAATAGTAAAAGACCTCACTTATTAGCAAAAAAGTAGGGTCATGCCAGACAAAATAATTGAGTACATTAGGAATGACTGTCAGGTTGAAAACTAAGTCCATGATGGTGAGATTGAGCATGTAGATGTTGTTGGATGAGCCACTGCGCTGCTTTTGAATCAGCACCCACAGTAGCCACACACTGGCAGGAACACCCACACATGCAGTGGGCACACTGAAGATGCCCCATACCAATGGACCCACCAGCATATCAGTGCAGAGGAAGGGGTCAATAGAGCTGTTGTTCATGGCGTTGGTTGAATTCAAGGAATATCCAAGATTTCACATGATGCGACCTGGAAGCCATTCATGAAATTAAATGAGTGTAATTTAGTATGAAACTAACGTAAAAATGTGTGAACATGCAATAATTAACAGAGAAGTCTGACTTACTGACAACGCGGTTTTCTCTGCAGCTTCTTAGTTAGTGTGACTCGTTTGATGTTTTCAGGTGGAGTGTTAATGTTCTGCTGGACGTATAGCTTTAGCCTTCATTTGAATACGCAGGTGTGTTATCACAGCATAGACAAATCTGACCTACTATATTGTGTCACCACAATGAATGGCCTTCAATAATTAAAATAAATCATAAAAATGTACAGTATGCTAACACCTTGTTTTTAGACATACATTAAAGGAATATTTCGGTATTTTACACTTTAAGTCCGTTTTCTGTATTGCCTTATATGAAAATTACTTATTTAATAGCCTAACTATGAAAAATGGGTTATTAGGAGCTTACATAGTGGACATTCAATAGGGGGTTCAATCCCTGGTTTCCACCATTGTCACCTTGCCTTTTAATTTAATTGATAGTGTAAGTCGCTTTGGATGAAAGTGTCTGCTAAATGAACAAATGCCAATGTAACCTTTATAACTCATCTGTAAATGTGTTGCAAGGCATTAAAAGTCCTCGCTTTATATGAACTCAAAAAATAGTATTAACTAACCACTTGTAACTCCTGAGTTAATCACGAATTATCCTTATTGACATAGGAGTAATACTTTACAAATGATGATCAAGAAATGTACTAATAGTTTGCAACTTCATAATAGGGAAATCATTTCATGTATAAATGGTTGCTTTGGTCATTTTATTAGGTATAAATCATGTATTTACAAACATTTTTTTAACTAGTATGAACAAACCATTCATAACCTTGTGAACAAATGCTTTACTGATGATATATTATGCATGAACAATAAATGACTAATTATGAACAAACCATTAGCTAATAGGTACCAAATGCTTAATACTGTAAATGATGAATTGTGTGTAGTTATTATAAAGTTATAGCAATGTTTTACCTCTGCCAAGGAGGTATATGTTTTCATCGGGGACCGGCGTTTGTCTGTCTGTCTGTCTGTCTGTCTGTCTGTTTGTTTGTTTGTTTGTTTGTCTGTCTGTCTGTCTGTTAGCAAGATAACTCGGATGGATTTCGCTGAAATTGTCAACGAATATCAGGCAAGACCCAAGGAAGAAACGATTACATTTTGGGAGTGATTTGTAATTCTGTCGGGATTCCGGAGCCATTTATGTATTTAGCTTAGTGGTGTAATGCCATGGTATGGCCACGTGGTGGCGATCTGAATAGTTTAGGTTCAACTGTATGACAACCTAGGAAGAGGAAGGCAGGCAGAGGTAGCTGCGCTCTTTTAGCGCTTCTAGTTATTTATGATTTTAACCTCTCCCTCTCTAATTGTATTATATGGGCTGACAGGTGAAACAGTTGTTACTTGAGACTGTGATACCGCAGACAGCAGCAGGTGAAACAGACCTTGGCAGGGGTTATTATCGTACATTTTTACAGTTTTATCCTACAATTATTCTGTGGGCTTTACCTATGCATGGTGGGACTTTGACTGTCTGAAGCCAGATTTTTCCACCTCTGAATTTGACTTTCAGCCCTGTCTCAAAGAGCCAGGCCTGGTGATATGGCATTCATAGCGCATACTCAACTGTAGTGACGGTACTCCGTAACACTGCCCTCCCCTTCAGGAAACTTGCCCATGCACTTCACACACACTACCGTCCCTCACACAATCACCAGTCATACTTCTCCCATCCCAGAATGTCCCACACACATGCTTAACTCCTCTCTGGGGTCTCTCACACTGGGGTCAACCTATCCTGGGGGTCCCTCATATGGCTCACAAATTGGGCAAGCTTCTGATGACCTCATGGCAAGCCATCCTCTGACACCATTATTTAGTGAAAGGAGAGAGTAGTCTTGAACCCAGGTATCTGGGGGACTAACCCTGCAGCTCCGTCACAAGTGGTAATTAATCATTTTCTTAGTCAAAGCTTTTCAGTGTTCCTTTATATTGATGACTTTGTATATCACTGATGTTGTTCCATTGGAAGTTCCCCTGTAGTAGGCTCTGTGAGGGCGGTGGTGTAGTGGTTAAGGAGCTGGGCTAGTGTGCAGTAGCCTGAAAGTGGTCAGTTCAATTCCCGGCTTCCACCATTGTGCCCTTGAGCAAGGCACTTAACCCCCAACTTGCTCCAGGGACAAATGTAATATAGTTGACATATACAGTGGGGAGAAAATGTATTTGATACCATGCTAAAGTTGCCTAAAAAGAGGAATATAAAATCATCATTTGACAGTAAATCTTAATGTCTTAATAGAAAAAAAAAAAAAAAAAAATGAGTAAAAATAAAACCGCTAAGTACACCAATTTTCTTTGTGATTGAAGAATGTATCGTAAATAAATAAATAAATGTTCTTCCTAAATGCTTCCTAAACATTAGCTTGTTTGATGCTCATTGAGCTCAATGCAAATCAAACAGGCTTATAGGCCTACTGGAAAAAGCACCATGGCAATCTCTAGCTACAGTATGGTGAAGGGTATGTGATGATGTGGGACTATTTTAATTCCAAAGGCCATGGGAACTTTATCAGGATGCATAATATCCTGGATCCATGAAATAGCTGGCCTTTAAAAATAAAAATCTGCCTGCCCCTATGTTAACCCTATGTGTTAAATTCCCATAGGGTTACATAGGGGGTCAAATACTTCCTTCCCCTAGCATTTAAGGAAAACATTTATTTAATTACGATACATTCTTCAATCACAAAGAAAGTTGGTGTCCTTGGCGGTTTGATTTTTACTCATTTTTTGAATTAAGGCATTACGATCAATTGTCAAATAATGATTTTATATTCCTGTTTTAGCATGGTATCAAATGCATGCGCTCCCCACTATATAAGTCACTTTGGACAAAAAGTGGTTGCTAAATGTAATGTATTATGTAACAATAATAATATTAATAGTAAATTAATTTCTGATTTAGATAGATAGTCTTTAATGTCCCCAGAGGGATAGTCATCAAGGCAGGATGGGAACACCCAGGCTAACAGTAAACAGTTTTGAAAGTAAATAAAAAAGGACAAAGAGGAAGACAAAAATATACATGAACAACATGGAAGTAATCATGTACCAAGATAATAATCCATAAATAAATAAATAAATCCAGCAAAAGTTTTAAAATGATTAAAATAATTAAGGCTAAAGAGGTGTTTCCCAGTGTCACCTTGGGGTCAGAGACCAATCATCTTTATAGCTGTAAATTATTATGTAATAAATAATTCTATAAATCATTATATCCATATAAATTGAGCATATCTGGTGAAAATACAGCAGTTAATCAATGAAGCGATTTCAAAATAGTGAATTAAAAAGTCCAGGAAAGTGTGATAGCTGTCTAAGTAGTCTTAGGCCAAGAGCCTGCAGTTTATTTCTCACTTTGTCAGGAAGATCAGGAGCATCTTGAGTGTGCTATAGTGAAAAAAGCATATAGTCATTTTGCAGTATGTGCCCCGGAGAGAAGTGGTAATTGCCTACCTTGCCTGGTTGGTTTACACAATATTCTATTATTCATTCCTGCCACAAATCAACCTGATATCCTTTAGACAACCCAGATTACCCAGGTAGAGCAGAGGCAAGATGGTGCTCCCAAATGCTGTAAACATGAAACAGGGAAACACCACCTTACAAATCAACTCATTTGTGCTTAACTGCGCCAGGTAGAAGATTAGAAGCACAATCGTTAAAGGACAGTAGGACACAAAGGTCGTGACCAGGCTATGAACGATGGTCTGTCGAGCTCTTTGTTTTTGTGGGTGGATGTCACTCCTTCCTGATGGATCTGGCTTTCTCAGAGCACAGATGATTGACAGATTAGAGAAGACAATGATGGGGGCAGAAAGACCTAGTGAGATTAGGGTGAGTACGGGTGTCTTTAGAAAAATATATGTACACCCAAAAACCAGTGTAAAACCCCAGACCAGTGCACAGGTGACCATCCTGTACCTCCCGTTCTTAATCTTCATGTATGTGACGGGGAGAACCACGGCCATGTAGCAGTCCACACAGATACAGGACATAAACAAAGGCCGTCCACACATGTTGAAAGAGTAAAAGAACACAGCTGTTGAGAAAACAATAGGGTCATGCCAGACCAAATAATTGAGTACATTAGGAATGACTATCAGGTTGAAAACTAAGTCCATGATAGTGAGGTTGAGCATGTAGACGTTGTTGGATGAGCCACTGCGCTGCTTATGAATCAGCACCCACAGAAGCCACACACTGGCGGAAAAACCGACGCATGCAGCGGGCACACTGAAGATGCTCAATACCAACGGACCCACCAGCATATCAGTGCAGAAGGGGTCAATGTAAGAGGTGTCATTCATGACATTGGATGAATTGAAGGAATAGCCATGATTTCCCATGATGCGACCTGGAAGCCATTCATGACATTAAATGAGTGTAATGAGTGTATAGTGTTTAGTAAGCATGAAACGAACGTCAATAAGCGTGCACATGCAATAATTAACGGACAAGTCTGACTTACTTGACAACAGCGTTTTCTCTGCAGCTTCTAAGTTACTGTATAAAGTGTGACTCGTTCAATGTTTTCTGGTGGACTATTATAATGTTCGGCTGGACGTATTGCTTTAGCCTTCATTTGAATACAGCTGTGTTATTACAGCATAGACAAATCTGACCTAGTGTGTCACCACAATGAATGGTCTTCAATTGTTAACAGCAATCATGAATATAATATATAAGAACTATAATACCCAGCTGGACAAATGTTTGGTTAAATAGACAGAGGCAGATATTTTGCTATGCTGCTATCCTCTCCCTTATCTCTTCTTGTATTATACTGTATGTTGGGATCTGGCAGGTGAAACAGTTATTACTTGAGACTGTGATACAGCAGCAGCCAAGACATACTTTGGCTTTGGGTATTATCATACAGTTGTTATTCTGTGGGCTTTACCTATACATGGTGGGACTTTCACCATCATTAGATAAAGTAGATCGAGTCTTTAATGTCGTCATCCACATATCATTCTTTCTCCGTTCTACCGTCCAGAATATATTATACAACCACAAACCGTAAAATTAGATTAAATATCATGTTTTACACAGTGACCCCATCTAAATACTATACATGTAAACCATGTTTTTTGATACAAGTTTAAAGTAGTATAATCAGATAGTCAATTACTTTATTCACAGCCCCTGAAATCATCTGTGTAGTTCGTTGTTTTGTTTTGCCATGGACATGAATGACACCCATGGTGTGTCTGTCTTGGATGCAATCAATTGGACTAAGTCAACGTGGACTTTTCTTGTTTTGATTATTTTATTATGACTCCCAGGCAGCGACTACTAGAACTACAAGGTGTCCATTTTAGACCATTGGAAAACTTCACATTTGACCAGCAGAACTATTTGTCTTTTATAAGAAAGTATTTTCATTGTTATTAAAACGACCCGTCACCTTTCTAGTGATAGGAAGGTAAAAGTAAAAGAAAATACAAGGCCACACTTTTCTAATCCACTATTTATTGTGTACTTTTATTGTATTTTTTTACAATCTACACATGCTCAGATTATCAACAAATTATCGGTTGACAGTCAATGGCCGGGTTTCCCAGATTTGTTAAGAAGCTCTTAAGTGCTAAGAACTTAGAACCCGTCACTTTTCTAGTGATAAGAAGGTAAAGGTAAAAGAAAAAAGGCCACACTTTTAATATTTTTTTACAATCTACACATGTTCAGATTATCAAACAAATATCTGTTGACAGTCAATGACTGTCACTACAATTTATGGTTGAGCTCAAGGTTAGGGTTGGATCCGGTTAAGGTAATATTCAGTAATTTTTCAACAACAATTTCCCATATTGAATTTGAGTCTTCACCGGGTATTTGTTAAGTCTTTGTGGGCAGACTATCCAAATAATGTGTTACTTGTTATGTTCTTAAAGGTGCTTTCAGATAAATACAGTGAATTAATTAAATTAATAAACAACGCATAAGCAATAAGATCAAAACATCAAAGTAAACATTCATTATATCTATATCTACTGTATATATTAAGCAAATCCGGTGAATATACAACCGCTGATCAAGCGATTTAAAAAAAAAAGTAAAAGAAAAAGTCAGTAAAAAATGGACAGTGAAGTGTGATGTTAGTGCCTGCAATCTATTTCTCACTTTGTCTGGAAGATCAGGAGCTTTATGGGTGCACTAGTGAAAAACTAATTTCGCAACATGTACCCTGGAGAGTAGTGGTAGTTTGCCTGATCTCCTAGCAAACTGCTGGTTTACACAATATTGACAGCATTTTGGTCTACTCATTCCCGCCACAAATCAACCTGATATCCTTTAGACATCCCATAATCCCCAGGTAGAGCAGAGGCAAGATGGTGCTCCCAAATATTGAACAGGGAAAACACCCACACATGCAGTGGGCACACTGAAGATGCCCCATACCAATGGACCCACCAGCATATCAGTGCACAAGTGGTCAAAGTTGTAGGTGCCATTCATGACGTTGGTTGTATAAATAGCCATGATTTCCCATGATGCGACCTGGAAGCCATTGATGAAATTAAATGAGTGTAATTTAGTAGGTATGAAACTAAATATGCGTGAACATGCAATAATTAACGGTCAATTGAAAGTAATTACAAAAAAGGACAAAGAGGCAGACAAAAATATACATGGACAAAATAAAAGTAATCATGGACTAAGAGCATAGCAATAAATCCAACAAAAGTTCAAAATGATAACAGTAAAAGAATGTAGGCTAAAGAGGTGTTCCAGTGTCACCTTAGGGTCAGAGTCAGTCATCGTTCAGGGACTGTAAATTATTACATGATAAATAATTATATAAATGAAGGATATCCGGTGAATACAGAAACTAATCAATCAGGCAATTTCAAAAAAGTAAAAGGAAAAAGTCGGTTCCAAATGGACAGGGAAGTGTAATGACTGTTTCACTGGTCTTAGTGCCTCTAAGTGCCTGCAACTTATTTCTCACTTTGTCAGGATGGAGGCATTATCAGTGCGCTAGTGATAAAGGCATGTACTAATTTCTCGTTATGCGCCCTGGAGAGAAGTGTTTTTTTTTTTTTTTTTCAATTGGCCTAATCTGGTTTACGCAATAGTCACAACATTTAAATGTACTTATTCCTGGTACATATCTTTTAGACATCCCAGATTACACAGGGAGAGCAGAGGCAAGATGGTGCTCCCAAATGTTGTAGGCATAAAACAGGGAAACACCACATTACACAACAGCTTCTGTGGGCTCAACTTCAGGAGGTAGAATACAAACATAATCGTTAGAGGAAAGTAGGACAGAATTGTTATGACCAGGCTATTAAAAATGGTCTGTCGAGCTCTCTGTTTTTGTGGGTGGATGTCACTCCTTCCTGATGGATCTGTTTTTTTCAGAGCACAGATGATTGACAGATTAGAGAAGACAATGATGGGGCCTGAAAGAGCTAGTGAGATTAGGATGACTACAGAGGTATTTAGAACAACATATGTACACCCATAAACAAGAGTAAAAGCCCAGATCAATGCAGAGGTGACCATCCTGTACCTCCCGTTCTTAATCTTCGTGTATGTGATGGGGAGAACCACGGCCATGTAGCAGTCCACACAGATACAGGACATAAACAAAAGCCGTCCACAATGGTTGAAAGAGGAAAAGAACAAAAAAATTGAGAAAAAAATAGGGTCATGCCAGGTGAAATAATTGAGTACACCAGGAATGACTATCAGGTTGAAAACTAAGTCCATGATGGTGAGGTTGAGCATGTAGATGTTGTTGGATGAGCCACTGCGCTGCTTTTCAATCAGCACCCACAGAAGCCACACACTGGCAGGAACACCCACACATGCAGTGGGCACACTGAAGATGCCCCATACCAACGGACCCACCAGCATATCAGTGCAGAAGAGGTCAAGGTTAGATGTGTCATTGGATGAATTTAAGGAATAGCCATGATTTCTCATGATGCGACCTGGAAGCCATTCATGAAATTAAATGAGTGTAATTTAGTAAGTATGAAATTTACTTAAATATCTGTGAACATACAATAATTAACAGACCAGTCTGACTTACTTGACAACAGCGTTTTGTCTGAAGCTTCTTAGCTCTATAGCGTGACTCGTTCAATGTTTTCTGGTGGACTATTAATGTTTGACTGGACTTATTGCTTTAGCCTTCATTTGATTACGCAGGTGTGTTATCACAGCACAGACAAATCATTGTGTCACCACAATGAGTGGTCCTCAATTATCAACCCATTTCAATTATATACTGTATATAAAAAGTATGTTTTTACCCGGTTGTAAATAGTGGAATGGAGGCATTTTCTTATTTGCACCCAAAGCAGAAATGCATGCTATCCAACATGGTGGGACCATCTTGGCAGGAGATGGCCTACCTAAATCCTGAATCTATCAAGTTAGGATCAATAAAGTATCTATCTATCTATCTCATCTATTAAAACAATATTTTAGAATCAAAAGTGGTGCTAAATTTCCATAGACTTTGTTCAGTGAACAGGTAAAACCAAGAAATACAATCTTTTAGTTTTTTTTACCGTTACCTAGCAACCACAACGTAAAGTCATTTAAAAAAATAGTCTCCCATCTTTATATCACAGGGTGTAGTATAGCGGAGATGTGATTGGGTTGCTACTCTGTGATCTGAGGTTTGAATCTCAGTTGAAGCAATAGCTTGTTTTTTTGCATGCCAAATACACACGACTCTCTTTTCTTAGATGATGTTACCTGGCGGCAAATAATAGTTTGTGCTTTTTCAACCTGTCAAAGATTGACTCATTTTATTTCAGTTATGAGTACAGTTGAGTAGAAGTAGGCCTCAGTAGTTGTGAGTAGAAAGGTTTCTTGGCGTTTTGAGCCCCCAACGTTGTCTTCAAGGCAGCACTGCCTGGAAGGCACTGGGGTTAGGCATGGTTTAAGGTTTGGGTTAGGGTTAGGGTTAGTAGCATTAAGTACGGGATAATGGACGACACGCCGTGCGGTTATTCAAAGTTAATGCACGTTCTAGATGGTGATACGGCCCGACGCGAAGCGAAGGGACGTTCCGTCTAGAAAAGTGCATTCACTTTGAATAACCGCAGATGCTATGGTGTAAATAGCATCTGCCATAAAATATAGAACTGTAAGACACAGCTGGGCTAATGTTTGGTTAAATAGACAGAGGAAGATATTTCTTTAGGCCGTTATCCTCTCCCTTATCTCTAATTGTATTATACTGTATGTTGGGGTCTGGGGTCTGGCAGGTGAAACAGTTTGTTACTTGAGACTGTGATGCAGCTGACAGCAGCAGCCAAAAACATACTTTGGCTGTAGGTATTATCATACAGTAATTGTTCTGTGAGCTTTACCTATGCATGGTGGGACTTTCACTGTCTGAAGCCGTCCTGGCAGTCATAGTGCATACTCAACTGACGGCACTCCATCACACTGCCCTCCCCTTCAGAAAACTTGCCCATGCAGTTCACACACACTAGCGTCCCTCATGCAATCACCAGTTATACTTCTCCCATCACAGAATGCCCCACACATGTGCTTCAACAATCTCTAGGGTCCCTCACACAGGGATCAACCTATCCCAGGGGTCCCTCATACAGCTCACACATTGCGCAACCTTCTGATGACCTCATGGCAAGGCATCCCACGTCTGACACCATGTAGTGAAGTGAGAGAGTAGTCACCCCACCCAGTCTTGAACCTGGGTGTCTGGGGTACTAATCCCGTAGCTTGATTGCAGCACCAAAGAGCCAAGCCCGCTAGTATGGCAATCACACCACATACTGAACTGTAGTGACAGCAGTCCATCACAAGTGGTAATTATTATTTTATTATTTTTATTTTTACTAGAACTACCAAGGCGGTCATTTTTGACCATTGGAAAACTTCACATTTCACCAGCAGAACTATTTGTCTTTTATAAGAAAGTATTTTATTCTTATTAAAATGACCCGTCACCTTTCTAGTGATAAGAAGGTAAAAGTAAAAGAAAATACAATGTGTTCTGGCTACACTTTTCTAATCCACACTTTATTGTGTACTTTTATTGTATTTTTCACAATCTACACATGTACAGATTATCGACCAATTATCTGTTGACATTGACATATGACTGTCACCAAGGCCGTAGCCATGATGTCAACATTGGGGGGGACCAAATTTGTGGCGGGGTCTGACAAAATGTCAACACATTTCATTATTAACCATAATTTTCCATAATTTTTTCAAATGATCAAATATTTCAGAATTGTTTGTCTCCTCACACACCTCTAGGTCAGCATGCTCATGGGGCCCATAGTGTACTGTAGACCATATAGACTATATAGGCTATATAAACACGGTAGTTGTTCTACCAGATGAATAAAATAGAATGGGTTTCCCAGTGTCATGATACAACTCACATTCAATACAATAATAGTTAACCTAATTACAGAATCATAGATGTTCTGTAGGCTATCTATCAATCTATCAATCAATCTATCTATCTATCTATCTATCTATTTTATGCATCAGTCAGGAGCCGTAGCCAATTAAAAATACATGATAAGAATATTGGTGTCACAATTGTTTTGAAATTGTCTTGATATTTTTGATAAGTTTGATTTGGGAATGAAATTGACTTAGCCTACATTTATCTTTAATGTCAAGTCAAATTGAGTGCCTGTCACTTTAAGAACGTGAGAATAATTTAATTGAGTCTAAAATTATGCCTATGAAAGCAATGCTTATGTTCTAATTCTATGTAGTTTATCTAAATGTTAAAAAAAAAAAAAAAAAAGTGGAAGAACACAATATTCAAGCAGTAGTTCATTATTTTGGATGTGCCACAGCCTGAAGATGGAGAACAAGTAGAAATGTATTGCAATTTAAAAACGGGATTACTCGGGAATGGCTTGGGAGTTATTCCACCGCGATGGGCCAGGTGTGGAGATGGAATGGGGAGACCGGGGCTGGTTGGCACACTTTTTACTCTTAGTCATATTTCTCTGTCATACATTGCTTTAAAACTCCGAAACTATGATACAATGAAAGGTTTAGATCTCAGTTAAAAATCAGGCACATGCACTGTTGGTTAATTATCCCTTGCTTTCATTTATATATGATTAAAAGGGCGTTGCGCAGTTGTGCCAACCTGCCCCAGAACGGGGTTGGTTGGCACATGTAGGTGGGGTTGGTTGGCACACATTTAAACTGCTGTGTTCTGTAGGATATAGTATCAAAGAACACATAGGCTACTCAATAATAACTGAATACTGAATCTTTCAAATATGATTTACTGTAGGATAAGGGAAAATTCTAATTTTATAGTCAAAAGGGAGTAAATTGTATCATATTGTTATATTTATTATTATATGTCTATTCATATAGGCTACATAACACACATTTAACAAGTAAAAGAATGAAATACAATCTATTTTCTATTATTGATCTATATATTGATCATATAATGACACATAGGCTAAGCCTGATATAAAATAAGCCTGTATCAACAACTTTTGTGGTAATTCTAATAGGCTGCATAATAACTACTATAGGCCTACTACCTACTAGCCTAGGCTACTACTAAATAGTAGTAATAATAATAATAATAATGTTTATATTAGTATTATTGTTATTATTAGTTAGTATTATATGTAGAATATGTCTTAATTATATAATATTATTAATAATATAATAATAATAAGCTTCAATACATGTGCCAACCAACCCCGAAATAAGTGTGCCAACCTGCCCCGCCCACATTAGCACAGAACTTTTGACACAAATCATGTTAGTCTGTTAGCATCAAACATCACAGGATTTCAAACTTAATATCAAATTATAGCTAGATCCCCTATCTATCAATTGCAATATTTATATTTTTTCTGTCCCTAACTATCACCTTTCTAGAATGAATTTAGTGGGAGGTGCATATTCTTAGTTTTGACGTCACAAAATCAAAAAGTTTCCCTCACCTCAAGAGTTAATGACTTTCAAACTTATTACTTAAGTGGACTAACTATACTCAAAATGGGCATCATGCCAGTGTTTGAATTTTGTAGCTGGACCCTCTAGGGGCCTGGAGAATAAGCGTGTGCCAACCTGCCCCTGTGCCAACCAGCCCCGGTCTCCCCCTAATATGAATTCATTTCCTGTATTCACGTTGATTTTCTCGCGAACTGTTTATTACAGCAATTAGTGTAGCCTAATACCATCAGAAAGCTTGTGATTAGCCTAAACTTCGTGAGCAATCCACCAGAGAATAATTGGTGCGCAATTTGATTCTTTCGCGATTTGCAGATAGAAGAATTTATAAATATTTCGTGTAGGCAAAATTTACATTGATACCACCAGAAAGCTCGTGCTCTGTCAAGTGACATGCAGTGTGACTAGAACTTCGTGAGCAATCCGATAGAGAAGAATGGGCGAGCATTTTGCATTGCATCTCAGATAATTTCTCTGCGCTGAAAACATTGTACAGTAGACTATACCTACCTGTATTTGATCTAAAGAGCCCACCTATGCCTTAAATTTGTCTCCTGTCTAAACAATATGCTGTGGTCTAGTCTAGTCACTAACTGTCAACTGAAAGTGAACAGATTGATGAAAAAGGAGAATGGATTTGGCGTGACATTTCTTGCGTGTGTGTGAGAGCGTAGATTAATGTTGAAAGCGTACGTCAGGCTGCAGGTACTAGGCTACTAATGAAGGTGCTACTATTAAGCTATTTTGTGCATTTGATTGCATTTGCCAGTGGCAATTTAGATCGCGGTCGTTACCGTTGGTTTATTATTTAATGAATTATTTATTTTTCTATGTCCGAATATTGGGGGGGACATTTTGGTCGTATCTGAATATTGGGGGGGACACGTCCCCCTCAATGTCTATGGTGACTACGGCCTTGACTGTCACTAACATTTATGGTTGACGTTAAGGTTAGGGGTTGGATCTGGTTGAGGTGATATTCAGTATTTTTTCAACAAGCATTTCACATACTGAATTTGAGTCTTCACAAGTTATTTGCTAAGTCTATGTGGCCAGACTATCCAAGTAATGTGTTACTTGTGTTCTTAAATGTCCCCTCAGATAAAGACAGTGAATTCATTAAATGAATAAACAACATAAAAGCTGTAAGATCAGAAGATCAAAATAAACAGATTTCAAAGTTTCAAAGTAGGAGGGAAAAAAGGAAGACAAAAAATCAAGAAAAAAAATAGACGTAATCAGGGACTAAGAGAATAATATCAATGAATCCAGGAAAAGTTTAAAAATGATTTTAAAGAATTAGGCTAAAGAGGGTCCCCAGTCTCACCTTAGGGTCAGAGTCAAGTCAATTATAAATTATTACGTAATACATAATTATATCAGTATATCTATCTATCTATCTAAATATATATATGCCCTGGACATCGCAATATGTGCCCTGGAAAAAAGTGGTAGTTTGTCTGATCTCCTATCCAACTGCTGGTTTACATATTAACAGTGTTATGGTTTACTGATTCCTGCCACAAATCAACCTGATATCCTTTAGACATCCCAGATTCCTCAGGTAGAGCACTGGCAAGATGGTGCTCCCAAATGTTGAAGACATTAAACAGGGAAAATTCAGTATACACATCTGCTCCTGTGTACTCAACTCCATCAGATTATGCAGGAATACATACACAATCATCGAAGGAAAGTAGGACACAAAGGTCATGACCAGACTATTAAAAATGGACTGTCGAGCTCTCTGTTTTTGTGGGTGGATGTCACTCCTTCCTGATGGATCTGGCTTTCTAAGAGCACAGATGATTGACAGATTAGAGAAGACAATGATGGGGGCTGAAAGGCCTACTGAGATTGGGATGACTACGGATTCACCTTGAACAAACGTGCACGCAACAGCCAGCGTTAAAACCCAGACCAATGCACAGGTGACCATCCTGTACCTCCCGTTCTTAATCTTCATGTATGTGATGGGGAGAACCACGGCCATGTAGCAGTCCACACAGATACAGGACATAAACAAAGGCCGTCCACAAGAGTTGAAAGAATAAAAGAACACAAATATTAAGAAAACAATACGGTCATGCCAGACCAAATAATTGAATACATTAGGAATGACTATCAGGTTGAAAACTAAGTCCATGATGGTGAGGTTGAGCATGTAGATGTTGCTGGATGAGCCACTGCGCTGCTTTTGAATCAGCACCCACAGAAGCCACACACTGGCAGGAACACCCACACATGCAGTGGGCACACAGAAGATGCCCCATACCAATGGACCCACCAGCATATCAGTGCAGAAGAGGTCAATGTTAGAGGTGTCGTTCATGACGTTGGTTGAATTTAAGGAATATCCATGGTTTCCCATGATGCGACCTGGAAGCCATTCATAAAATTAAGAGTATAGTAAAATGTATGAAACTAGGTTAATTATGCGTGAACATGCAATAATTAACGGACAAGTCTGACTTACTTCACAAGTGGTTTCTCTGCAGCTTCTTACTTCTACAGCTTGTCTTGTACAAGGTTTTCTGGTGGACTATTATAATGTTCGGCTGGTCGTATTGCTTTAGCCTTCATTTGAATACGCAGGTGTTGTCACAACCTAGACAAATCTGATCTATTGTGTCACCATAATGAATGGTCTTCAATTGTATATTCAAAAAACGGAGTGTCTATTTGTACCCTGGGTACAAATAGCCTTGGCCACACAGCTGAGCTATTTACACTCTGTGACGTAACAATAAAAAACATTTTGCTCGCGTGCTAACCCTGGCAGGACTATCTTGGCAGGAGATGGCCTAAATCCTCAATCTAACCATTTAGGATTATTAAAACAATATTTTAGATGAGAAAGTGGTGCTAAATTTCCATAAACTTTATTCAGTGAACGGGTAAAATCGTCCGTTTGTAAGCAAAATCAAGAAATACGATCTTTTAGTTTGTTTACCGTTACCTAGCAATTCCCTTGAAATATTAGCATTCTCACATGTTCATCCAATGGGTTGCAGTGTAGTGGAGATGTCACCAGGTTGGAAATCTGTGATCCAGGGTTCAAACCTCAGTTAAAGTAATGCCTTTTTTTTTGCATGCCAATGCCATATAGAAGCAGTTAGATCTGTTTTCGCTCTCCTGTAAAAATGGTGAAATGTCCCTTATGCCCCTGTGGTTCTCAGCCCTTGCTATGTAGTGAAGGGAGTGTAGTGACCCTACCCAGTCTTCAACCCGGCCCCGGGTGTCTGGGATACGTTGACCTTTTCTTCATTGATCTGCTGGTGGGCCCCCTGTTTTTCTTTTATTACACTCTCATCATTGCATTTCAGAAATATATTCAAGGTTGCATCATGGACAACGGGGATATCCCTTTAAATCAACCAGCCTCATGAATGACACCTGTAACTTTGACCCCTTCTGCACTGATCTGTTGGTGGGCCCTTTAGTATGGGACATCTTCAGTGGGCCCTGTGCATGTGTGGGTGTGTCTGCCAGCATGTGGCTTCTGTGGGTGGGTGGTTTTACAGGTTTCAAGGTGAAGCCTGTGACATCAATTAGAGAACACCAGGAATAAAAAAGTAAGAAAAAGTTTCTTTTTTTTTTTTACAATTGGTCTTAAACGTTCTCAAAACGCTCAATAATCCCAAAAATGTCAAAAACTAAATTCCCAGGAATATTATTTTCCATCTGCAGAGCCCTGGCAGGTCACAAGCGTCGAAGCTACACGGTGTCAGGAGCATATATTAACACTTTGAGTTTTGTGTTTTTACCTCTTTTGTTTTAAATATGTGTGATTTTTGGAAGTCTATCATGAAGAGAAGTGAAGTAGATGACGATCGAAAGTCATGAAATCTCACAATCCTGACATTTTATCTGGACATTATATCAGAATGCGGCATTTGATTGATATTGCCGCATGAATTGTGTCGAATCAGGCACGTCAGGTCAATACCAGGACATTTCGTCATTTTGTGGGTTCGTCACAAGATAGCAATCTCACCCAAAAATGTAAGTGTCAGAACAGTGGGAGCCTTAAACAGCACAGCGTTTAGAAAAAAAACACTATACTGTATCTCCTTTTCAAGAAAAAAAACAGGGATTTCGATGAAAACCAGCCACTGTTTAGCTTGGGATTTCTCAGGAATGAAGACACGTAGAAATAAACGGTTTTCACCCACTGAGAGCTCAGAGTCTCACCTTTCAAATGAGCCATGGTGTGTGTCCATAACTATAACACAGAATACGCTGCCTTTGGCTCTACAAAAATAGTAAAAAATGATCTAGATTGCTAGCACTGTGGGACATAGCTAACAGTGCGGCACTCAAAGTGGTAAGCGAAGTAGACATGCAAAGCAGAGAACATTATCCAAAGCACATCACACAGACACACACCTTGTCAGAACCATGAGTGTCAATCATGTCCATGGCAAAACAAAACAACAAACTGCACACATATTTTCAGGGCCTGTGAATAAAATGATTAACTAGCTGGATTATACCAACTTAAACTTTTATTACAAAACATTGTTTGCATGTACAGTAAATGGGGTCATGGTGTTACAGGTGGAATGGAATCTATTCAGTAATTTTTTCAAATGTTTTTTGGTTGTATATATTCTTAACTGTGAAGAAGAGAATGAATGATGTGAGGATGACTATCCCTTTCGGGGCATTAAAGACTCCATTTAATCAGAAATCAATTTACTACAGAGGCTGCCAACGGAACAACAATGTCAGCTATTTACAAATTCATCTATGTAAAGAAAAACTGAAAAGCTTTCTCTAAAAAATGACTAATTACCACTTGTGACTGTATTGTCACTACAGTTGAGTATGTGCTATGATTGCCCTAACAATCCTGTCTCTTTGGCGTTGTGGTCAAGCTGCAGGGTTAGTACCCCGGGTTCAAGACTGAGTGGGGGTCACTACTCTCTCCCTTCACTACATGGTGTCAGAAGTACAGTATGGCGTGACGTCGTCAGAAGCTTGCCCAATGCGTGAGCTGTATGAGGGACCCCCAGGATAGGTTTACCCCAGTGTGAGAGACCCCAAAAATGGGTGAAGCAGGAGTCCAGGATAACACCTAGGTTGCGCACCTCAGTAAATGGGGAAATGGAGCAGCCATCCACGACCGAATTTTCCTGAGCAGTGGTGCAGGGACCACCACTGTTGAGCTTGAGTATAGGTTTATGCTTTAAAAGTAAAGCGATTTAAAAGTAAATAGTCCTACATAGAATTAAAAAATAAATAGAAAACTGCCAAGAACATCAGAACTAGAACTATATCGGTCATTTTGACCGTTGGACGACAGTACATTTCACCAGCAGAACGATTTGTCTTTTCTAAGAAAGTACTTTTATTGTTATGAAAATGACCCATCACCTTTCTGGTGATAAGAAGGTAATAATAAAACAAAATACACATACTGAATTTGAATATTCACAGGTTATCAATTAAATCTATGTGAGTAGACTATCCAAGTAGCCTAATGTGTTACTTGTGTTCTCAAATGTGCTGTCAGATAAAGACGGTAAATAAATAAATAACATATTAATAAGATCAGAACATAAAAGTAACGATGATTGGATTCTGATGCATCTATCAAACTGCAATCTGCTCCTTACTCACTCCCGCTCGTGAACAAGCACTGCACGTTCCTGTACTCTGAGGCGTGGCTTTGGGGTCTGAGTCTGAAGAAAGGGGTTGGGACTTTTTTGACCTGTGTATTTTCAAAATGCAGCTTTGCTGGAATCATTTTCCAGGATCTGCTACCCTACCTTTAAGAGGTGTTTCCCAGTTGTCACCTTAGGGTCACATTCAAAGTCATCTTTCAAGCCTGAATATATCGAAGCTAACAAATAAAATAAAAAAAAGTCAAAGAAAAAGTCAGTTAAAAAAGGACGGGAAAGTGTGATGGCTGTCTCGCTGGTCTTGCCTGCTATTTATTTCTCACTTTGCCAGGAAGATCAGGAGCATTATGAGTGCACTAGTGACAAAATCATGGACTAATTTCTCAATAAGTGCCCTGAAAAGAAGTGGTAATTTACCTGATCTCCTAGCCAACTGCTGGTTTACACCGTATTACTGTAACAGCATTTTGGTTTATTTATTCCTGCCACAAATCAACCTGATATCCTTTAGACATCCGAGATTCCCAAGGTAGAGCAGAGGCAAGATGGTGCTCCCAAATGTTGAAGACATTAAACAGGGAAAAGTCAGCTTACACAACTGTTCCTGTGTACTCAGCTTCATCAGGTTTTTCAGGAATACATACACAATCATCGAAGGAAAGTAGGACACAAAGGTCATGACCAGGCTATTAAAAATGGCCTGTCGAGCTCTCTGTTTTTGTGGGTGGATGTCACTCCTTCCTGATGGATCTGGCTTTCTCAGAGCACAGATGATTGACAGATTAGAGAAGACAATGATGGGGCCTGAAAATCCTAGTAAGATTGGGAGGCCAACGGATATACCTAGAGCAAACATGCACGCAACAACCAGTGTTAAAACCCAGACCAATGCACAGGTGACCATCTTGTACATCCCGTTCTTAATCTTCATGTATGTGATGGGGAGAACCACAGCCATGTAGCAGTCCACACAGATACAGGACATAAACAATGGCCGTCCACACATGTTGAAAGAGTAAAAGAACACAAATATTTTGAAAATAATAGGGTCATGCCAAAGAAAATAATTGAGTACACCAGGAATGACTATCAGGTTGAAAACTAAGTCCATGATGGTGAGGTTGAGCATGTAGACGTTGTTGGATGAGCCACTGCGCTGCTTTTGAATCAGCACCCACAGAAGCCACACACTGGCAGGAACACCCACACATGCAGTGGGCACACTGAAGATGCCCCATACCAATGGACCCACCAGCATATCAGTACAGAAAAGGTCAATGTTAGAGGTGTCATTCATGACGTTGGTTGAATTTAAGTAATAGCCATTTCCCATGATGCGACCTGGAAGCCAGTCATGAAATTAAACGAGTGTAATTTAGTAAGTATGAAACTAGCGTAAATATCCGTGAACATGCAATAATTAACAGACAAGTCTGACTTACTTGACAACAAGGTGTTCTCTGAAGCTTCTGTAGCATGACTGTTCGAGGTTTTCTGGTGGACTATTAATGTCCAGCTGGATGTACAGCATTGCTTTAGCCTTCATTTGAATACGCAGGCGTGTTATCACAGTATAGACAAATCTGACCTAGTGTGTCACCACAATGAGTGGTCTTCAATTGACAACAATCATGAATATATATATAAGAACCATAAGACACAGCTGGGAAAATGTTTGGTTAAATAGACAGAGGCAAGATATTTCTTTAAAACGTTATCCTCTCCCTTGACTCTTACTGTATTATGACAGCAAAGCGGTGATCATATAGGTTTAGTCATTTTTTTTTGTTTGTTTGTTTGTTTTTGTGCAAGGCAGATTTCCGTCAAGGATTCCCGGGAGGCTGAAAGACCAGACCCCACGAAAGGAGGGTAGGGTGGAAACATTTTCAGTGAATATCTCGAGAATCGTAGGGCCAAAGAGGACCACCTTTTTTCGTATATTGGACTTAAAGGAACACTTCACCGTTTTTTTTCATATTAAACTATGTTATTCCCTTAACTAAGACGAGTTGATACATACCTCTCACGTTTCAATGCGTGCACTCACTGGCTTTGGCGTGCGGTGCAACTTTGATAGCACTTAGCTAGCCCAATGCATTCATTAGGATCCAAACAGAGATGAAGTTAGAAGCGCCCAAACACCTCCATGTTTTCCCTATTAAAATACAGCTACACGAGTAGTCACATGACCAAGTATGGTGAGACAAAATAAAATGTGGTGCATTTGTCAGCAGGTAAGAGGGGTGGTGCAGTAATATCCTAACTCTTGCACTTTCAGTTCCACTTTGGAGTCAGGATATTACTGTGCAGAGTCTAAGTGCTCCCAATGTTATTCCACCACACAATATAGTTATCCCTTTGCCTGCTTAGAAATGCACCACGTTTTATTTTGTCTCACCATACTTGGTCGTGTGACTACTCGTGTAACTGTATTTTAATAGGGAAAACATGGAGGTGTTTGGTCGCTTCTAACTTCATCTCTGTTTGGATTCTAATGAATGCATTGGGCTAGCTAAATGCTATCAAAGTTGTGCCGCGCGCCAGAGCCAGTGAGTGCACGCATTGAAACGTGAGAGGTATGTATCAACTCGTCTCAATTAAGGGAATAACATAGTTTAATATCCGGAGAGATGTGGTAATTTGCTTCATCTCCTAGCCAACTGCTGGTTTACACTGTATTAATGGCATTTTGGTTTACTCATTCCTGCCACAAATCAACCTGATATCCTTTAGACATCCCAGATTCCCCAGGGAGAGCAGAGGCAAGATGGTGCTCCCAAATGTTGTAAACACGAAACAAGGAAACATCGCCTGACAAGTCAACTCTTGTCTGCTCAACTTCGCCTGGTAGAACAGCACAAGCACAATAATTATAGGAAAGTAGGACACAAAGGTTGTGACCAGGCTATGAACAATGGTCTGTCGAGCTCTTTGTTTTTGTGGGTGGATATCACTCCTTCCTGATGGATCTGGCTTTCTCAAAGCGCAGATGATTGACAGATTAGAGAAGACAATGATGGGGCCTGAAAGACCTAACGGGACTAGGGTGACTAAAGGTGTATATAGAACAATATATGTACACCCAAGAGCCAGTGTAAAACCCCAGACCAATGCACAGGTGACCATCCTGTACCTCCCGTTCTTAATCTTCATGTATGTGATGGGGAGAACCACGGCCATGAAGCAGTCCACACAGACACAAGACATAAGCAAAGGGCGTCCACACATGTTGAAAGAGTAAAAGAACACAAATATGAATAAAAAAATAGGGTCATGCAAGACAAAATAATTGAGTACACCAGGAATGACTAACAGGTTGAAAAGTAAGTCCATGATGGTGAGGTTGAGCATGTAGACGTTGTTGGATGAGCCACTGCGCTGCCTTTGAATCAGCACCCACAGAAGCCACACACTGGCAGAAACACCCACACATGCAGTCGGCACACTGAAGATGCCCCACACCAATGGAGCCACCACCATATCAGTGCAGAAGAGGTCAATATAGCTGTCGTTCATGGCGTTGGTTGAATTTAAGGAATAGACATTTCCCATGATGCGACCTGGAAGCCATTCATAAAATTAAGAGTATAATAACATGTATTAAACTAGGTTAATTATGCGTGAACAAGCAATAATTAACGGACAATTCTGACTTACTTGACAATAGTGGTTTCTCCGAAGCTTCTTACGTCTATAGCTTGACTCATTCGAGGTTTTCTGTTGGACTATTAATGTTCGCCTGGTCGTATTGCTTCAGCCTTCATTTGAATATTCAGGTGTGTTGTCACAACATAGACAAATCTGATCTGTTGTGTCACCATGATGAATGGTCTTCAATGATATAATTATATGGCAAAAAAATCATAAAATCACACAGAAGACCTATAAGACACAGTTGGACAATGTTAAATACATAGGTTACAGTATGTTAAAGACAAGTCAATGTTCAATAGACAGAGGGAATATACTGTATATATATATATATATACCTTTAATATCCTCTCCCTTGTCTCTAATTGTATTATATGTTGGGAGTTGCAAGGTGAAACAGTTGTTACTTCAGATTGTGATACTGTGATGCCCCTGACAACAGCAGCTGAAACAGGCTTTGGCTGGGGTTATCATACAGTAGTTATTCTGTGGTGAGACTTTCCCTGTATGGAGCCAGATTTTTCCACCTCTGGATTTGACTTTCAGCCCCGTCTCAAAGAGCCAGGCCCATTGGTATGGCAGTCATAGCGCATACTCAACTATGAGACGGTTCTCTGCAACACTGCCCTCCCCTTCAGGAAACTTGCCCAGGCAGTTCACACACACTAGCGTCCCTCATGCAATCATCAGTCATACCTCTCCCATCCCAGAATGTCACATGCTTCAACCGTCACTGGGGTCCCTCACACTGGTGTAAGCTCCTGATGACGTCACGGCAAGCCGTCCTACTTCTGACACCATGCAGTGAAGGGAGAGAGTAGTGACCCCACCCAGTCTTGAACCCGGGTGTCTGGGGTACTAACCAGGGGGTCAGGATTTGACTGATTAGCTTCGCCGATTAGCAAGGCACTTCCTCGTCGCCATTTTCCAGAAATACATCATGTCCGGTGCCGTTTCTCCCATATTCTCCTCATGCTGATAGGTGGCTGTTCCACTCTCAGCTCATGCACAAGCTTAGTGTGGGCACAAGCTCTCCTTCTGTGCCTTACGGCAATCAGTAACCGGCCACTTAATTGGCTAAGTAAAACGGCACCGGAAACAAGCCCCTTGAAACGCCATGTTGAAGCCTGAAAAAATCGTTCAATTTTGGCAATTTTCACTAGCCTAGCATACCCATTGAAATGAATGGAGACGGGACTTGTTCACTTTCTCCAGTTCTTATAATACCTCCATGGTACCAACCCTGCAGCTGGACCGCAACGCCAAAGAGCCAGGACTGTTGGTACGGCAACCATAGTGCATACTCATCTATAGTGACAGTACTCCGTCACAAGTGGTAATTAGCAATTTTTTTTTTGTCAAAGCTTTTCAGATGACTTTGTAGGCCTAAATCACTGGTTGTGCTGTTGGCAGCCTCTGTAGTAAATTGATTTCTGATCAAATGGAGTCTTTAATGTCCCCAAAGGGATAGTCATCTTCACATCATTCATTCTCTTCTTCACAGTTAAGAAGATTTACTGTACAACCAAAAAAACCCGTGCAATTACTAAATAGATTCCATTTCACCTATAATACAATGACCCCATTTACTGTACATGCAAACAATGTTTTGTAATAAAAGTTTAAGTGAGTATAATCCAGCTAGTCAATTATTTTATTCACAGCCCCTGAAATTGTGTGTGCAGTTTGTTGTTTTGTTTTGCCATGGACATGAATGACAGCAGGGGTGGACTGGCCATCTGGCATACCGGGCACTTTCCCAGCGGGCCGCGGTGCTATTTTGGCCGATAGTCCCGAATCCAAAATTTTTTTTTTTTTAATCTATATGTTATTGTTTCTGACCGGCCCATAAGCCAGACAGTTGATCAGTTGACTGGCCGATTGACATTGGGCTGGCCCAAGCACATCGTAGAGCACCAACCCACAGTTGTATACACATTCAAAAGACTGAAATGACAGTCTTGGTTCTGACAAGGTGTGTGTCTGTGTGATTTGGATCATGTTCTCTGCTTTGCGTTTTTAGTTTGCTTAATGTGCTTCTGACACCGTGTAGCTGTGTTGCTTGTGACCTGCCAGGGCTCTGTAGATGGAAAATAGCATTCCTGACAGTTTGCTGGTTAGCACTTGATCTCTGGGATTCAGCTTTTGAGCATTTTTGAACATGTGGAGCATTTTTAGAACTTTTAGACCAATTGTGAAAATGAAACCCCTTTTTGAGCCTTGCTCCCGTTGTTTCACAGGCTTCACATTGAAACCTGTAAAAACACCCACCCACCGAAGTCACATGCTGGCAGACACACCCACACATTCCACAGGGCCCACTGAAGATGTCCCGTAGGCTACTAAAGGGCCCACCAACAGATCAATGCAGAAGTCGTTCATGGTCAAAGTTACAGGTGGTTGTTGGACATGTAGGTTGTGAGTCTGACTTTTAAAGTTTTTTGGTTCTGGAATGTGACTTGTTGGAGGTTTTCTGATAGACTGTTTGTGCCGGGCTGACAGCGTGCATACAGCAATAACCTTAATTTGGATATGCAGGTGTGTTATCATAACAAACACAAATGTGCCATCCTCTCACCAAGATCAGTGGTCTTTGCCTGTGACGCATAAGTGTGTTCAGTTTAATAGATTCAACTACGGTAATAGATTGACAACACACTTTACTGACACTTTGATGCAGAGAATCTTTCTCTGAATGTGGAGGTTCTTACAGACAATTTCAGTACGCTGTAAGATAATACTGGTAATGAAAAAATATAAAAATGTGCCATCCTCTCACCAAGACCAATGGTCTTTGGTCGTGACACACCACTACTACTACCACTTTGAACGTGCATTATTTTCCTATAAACACACGGTGCGCCGTTGATTATCCCTTACTTAGCCTGCTTACCAACATGGGTGCATGTGTGTCGGACTCAGCATGTTTATCCAGGATGAGCAATCTTGAAACGGTCCGTTGTTTAAGTGAGACCAAAGCCTTCGATATAACAAAGTTGCGACACTTCCATTGACTCCCGTCACCCGTGAACAAACAATGGCCCGGTTTCCCAAAATCATTAAGAAGCTCTTAAGTCCTAAGAACTTCTTAGAAGCGTTCTTAGAACATTCTTACAACGCTCCTAAGAAGTTCTCAGCACTTAAGAGCTTCTTAACAATTTTGGGAAACCCGACCAATGGCGGCACATCCGGTATGTCAGGGTCGTTGAAAGGAACTATTCCATTGAGAATGAATGAATATCTCAGGTGTTATAATAAGACTTTTCTACATGACTTATGGTCGTGTGCATAATAATGCATTTTCATTGAGTAATATGTATGTGGAAATGCAGTTTATAGTAATTTTCATTGAGTATTTACCGTAAATATTAATGCGATCGCTGCTGTCAATCCCGTAGTTAACCAGGGACAGAGGGAACTACTGAGTCTACCCACTAACCACGTGACCGCTCTAATCTGGCTTTAACATGGAAGTCAGCGGCTATCGCAACTTTGAGATATCGATGGCTTTGAGTGAGACATCGTAATTTCCATGAATGGCAACACGTGAGTTTGTCAGCTATGCTGGAGTGAGAAGGGGAGGGGCTATAGAGAGCGGTAGAATTGTATTTTGCTTAATTTAACAATTTCTTTGTCATTTTTTGTCCAAAAACTAACAAACTTTGCACTGCACTCATGCATGCCATTAGCAAGACCCGTGTCAAATTTTAGGTCAGTCGGATGAGTGGTTGGAGAGTTATGCGTGGAACGGACAGACAGACAGACAGACAGACAGGGCGACACACAGACAGACGTTCCTTGCATTAATAGATAGATAGATGGAGGATATTTCAAATTATGAGTCACTGGTCACAATTTACTAGGCCACAGTTATGTATTTTTATTGTAATTTTTTTACAATCTACACATTATTACAGTAACAAAGTATGTGTTGACAGTCAATGACTATAACTACAATTTACTGTGTTTTTTACAATCTACACATGCTCAGATTATCAACAAAGTGACTTTAATTACAATTTGTGGTTGAGGTTAAGGTTGGATCTGGTTAAGGTAATATTCAGTATTTTTTCAACAACAATCTCACATACTAAATTTGAATCTTCACATGTTATCAGTTAAGTCTATGTGGGCAGACTATCCAGGTACCGGTAATGTGTTACTTGTGTTCTCAAAAGTGCTCTTAGATGAAGACAGTGAATACATTAAATACATTAAAAAACATATCAGCAATAAGATCAGAAACAAAAATTAAATCGATTTGAAAGTAAATAGAAAAAGGACAAAGAGGAGGACAAAAATGTAAATAAACAAAATAGAGGAAATCATGGACTAAGACAGTAACATTAATACATCCAGCAAAAGTTTAAAATGATTAAAAGAATGTAGCCCAAAAGATATGTTTCCCAGTGTCACCTTAGGGTCAGAGTTTTCAATCTTCTTTCAGGGCTGTACATTATTACGTTATCAGTATTTATATAAATGATTCATATCAATATAAATTAGGCATATCTGGTGAATATACAGGAGCTAATCAATAAAGCGTTTTCAAAAAGGTAAAAGAAAAAGTCTGTTCAAAATGGGATGTGTGATGGCTGTCTCACAAGTCTCAGTCCAAGTGCCTGCAATTTATCTCTCACTTTGTCAGGAAGACCAGGAGCATTACGAGTGCACCAGTGAAAAATTGATGTACTAATTTACAATTGTTGGTTTACTCATTTCTGCCACAAATCAAACAGATATCCTTTAGACATCCCAGATTCCCCAGGTAGAGCAGAGGCAAGATGGTGCTCCCAAATGTTGAAAACATTAAACTGGGAAAATTCAGCTTACAGAACATCTCTTGTTCACTCAGCTTCATCAGGTTATTCAGGAATACATACACAATCATCATTGGAAAGTAGGACACAAAGGTCATGACCAGGCTATTAAAAATGGACTGTCGAGCTCTCTGTTTTTGAGGGTGGATGTCACTCCTTCCTGATGGATCTGGCTTTCTCAGAGCGCAGATGATTGACAGATTAGAGAAGACAATGATGGGGCCTGAAAGACCTAACAAGACTAGGGTGACTAAAGGTGTATCTAGAACAATATATGTACACCCAACAGCCAGTGTTAAAACCCAGACCAATGCACAGGTGACCACTCTGTACCTCCCGTTCCTAATCTTCATGTATGTGATGGGGAGAACCACAGCCATGTAGCAGTCCACACAGATACAGGACATAAACAAAGGCCGTCCACAAATGTTGAAATAATAAAAGAATATAAATATTGACAAAACAATAGGGTCATGCCAGACCAAATAATTGAGTACATTAGGAATGACTATCAGGTTGTAAACTAAGTCCATGATGGTGAGGTTGAGCATGTAGATGTTGTTGGATGAGCCACTGCGCTGCTTTTGAATCAGCACCCACAGAAGCCACACACTGGCAGAAACACCCACACATGCAACGGGTACACTGAAGATGCCCCATACCAATGGACCCACCAGCATATCAGTGCAGAAGTGGTCAAAGTTAAAGGTGTCGTTCACGACGTTGGTTGAATTTAAGGAATAACCATGATTTCCCATGATGCGACCTGGAAGTTATTCATGAAATTAAATGAGTGTATGAAATTTACTTAAATATGCATAAACATGCAATAATTAATGGACAAGTCTGACTTACTTGACAACAGCGTTTTCTCTGAAGCTTCGTAGTTCTATAGTATGACTCGTTCTAGGTTCTCTGGTGGACTTAATGTTCAGCTGGACGTATTGCTTTAGCCTTTATTTGAATACGCAGGTGTGTTATCACAGTATAGACAGGTGTGACCTATTATGTCACCATGATGAATGGTCTTTTGTTTATGATAATTAATATATAATTACATTACAAATGCCCATTGTTGTTCTGGTAACACTTTATAATAAGGGTACATTGTCTGACTTACTTGACAACAGCGTTTTCTCTGAAGCTTCGTAGTTCTATAGTATGACTCGTTCTAGGTTCTCTGGTGGACTTAATGTTCAGCTGGACGTATTGCTTTAGCCTTTATTTGAATACGCAGGTGTGTTATCACAGTATAGACAGGTGTGACCTATTATGTCACCATGATGAATGGTCTTTTGTTTATGATAATTAATATATGATTACATTACAAATGCCCATTGTTGTTCTGGTAACACTTTATAATAAGGGTACATTAATTCTCATGAACTAATGCATGAATTAATGCATGAATTACGCATTAGTTAATCCATTAATATATCATGAATCATTATGACTTAACATGTATTCACTGATTATCATTAATGAATTAATACATAAATAACTCATCATCTTAAGCATTAAGTACGGTTGTTACATCATCATGAATCATGATTAATTAAGCATGATCATGATGACTTTTTGTCAGACAAAATTTTGGAAATCACCGTCATGGAGAAAAAAGAATTACACATGAATTCATGTTAACTAAATGTCAGGAATTATCATGAGTTAATTCATTAACTAATGCATTAATTATACATGAAAATCTCATTAATAAACATGAATTAATAGTATGTCATTAATGACATCAGGTATGGACAACAAATTCATCTTGAGCATTACAGTGGGTAAATCATTATGAATAATGATCAATTACACATGATCATGGTGATTTCTAGGTTTTTGAAATGTGCTCCAAGGGGTAAGTAAACTATACATTAACTCATCATGAACTAATTAAGACCATTTTCAGAGAATATCGAAGAATCCACTTCTTTCGTCAGTGATAAAGAAGGGTCCATTTACCACTTTAGGTGAGGGGCCACAAACATGATGAACTCATGAGTAATTCATCATTAATTAATGTAAATTGACCATTTTTGCATGACTTCAAACTTCATGCATTTAAAGCACCACCTGTTCATCACTTTATCTGAGGGGCCACAGACATGATTAACTAATGAAAAGATAATGTGTGTGAGTATGAATAATGGTGAGTGCGTGTTCTACAGTAGGTATGTATGGGTGAATGTGTGTGAGTATGAATGATTGTGGGGAATAACTGTGAGTAACAGAATGTGAATACCTAGTAGGACTGTATATTGATATGTCTAACAAGATAATATGTCTGTACTGGTATAAGCAATTTCTGTTACACGTATAAAATCAAATAAATATAATTATAAAAAAAAAAAAAAAAAAAAAGAAAAGATAATGCTTAGCTAATGAGGACATGCCTATATTTGAACGATGTGGATTCTTCGATATTCTCTGAAAATGGTCTTAATTAGTTCATGATGAGTTAATGTATAGTTTACTTACCCCTTGGAGCACATTTCAAAAACCTAGAAATCACCATGATCATGTGTAATTGATCATTATTCATAATGATTTACCCACTGTAATGCTCAAGATGAATTTGTTGTCCATACCTGATGTCATTAATGACATACTATTAATTCATGTTTATTAATGAGATTTGCATGTATAATTAATGCATGAGTTAATGAATTAACTCATGATAATTCATGACATTTAGTTAACATGAATTCATGTGTAATTCTTTTTTCTCCATGACGGTGATTTCCAAAATTTTGTCTGACAAAAACTCATCATGATCATGCTTAATTAATCATGATTCATGATGATGTGCCAACCGTACTTAATGCTTAAGATGATGAGTTATTTATGTATTAATTCATTAATGACAATCAGTGAATTCATGTTAAGTCATAATGATTCATGATATATTAATGGATTAACTAATGCGTAATTCATGCATTAATTCATGCATTAGTTCATGAGAATTCATGTACCCTTATTATAAAGTGTTACCGTTAGTGATGCGCGGTTCAGCCCATTACCCGCGGATATCCGCGGGTTTACCCGCGGGTCGGGCGGATTTGGGTAGGCCTAGTAGTTTTTTCTAAATATTGCGGGTGGGTCGGGTCAAAAAAGTAAAAATGCACATTTCTCACTTGTTAACTTCCGACATATTAGGTGGCGATGCGCCTGCACACAGGAGGTGTGGTCGAGCGCAAAACATATTTCTCCTAAATTCAGCACCCAATTGCGCCATGCGTGACTGACTGAAAAAAAGTCAATCGCGCGTTCGCTACTTTATGGACATGGAGCCTAATGATCTGGGATATCGAAGGTTGTGCACAATGCGAGAACACCTTGCTCCTGTCATATACACGAATAAACAGCTATGCTTGGCAGTGTTTCACGCAATAGGCTAGATTATGAAGTTGCAAGGGGAAATATGAATGTAAAAATGAAGATGAGATTTAACACTGGCTATGTCTAGGCTGCAGATTATGAATGGTGTGGAAGAGCGCAGATTGTCAAAATGACCGATCATTGTAACCCGCTGTTGTCCTCATGTGGGAGAATTAGGCTAATTAGGCTACGAAAGACGTTAGGTGCGTGTTTTTCCTTTCCGCGGGTCGGGTCGGATTTGGGTCACAATTCGAACATATTTTTGCGGATTGGGCGGGGCGGTTTGGATCTCCTGAAAAGTCGGGTTGGGGCGGGTTTTAAAAAAAGCCCACCCGCGCATCACTAGTTACCGTTGTTCTTTCTTAATTTATTGTGTACTCTATCACTCAACTCAGGCAAATAAGATGTTTTTACCTAATATAAAAAGAGTCTCCCCCGCTTCTCTGAAATGGTACAGCCTTCAAAGTTCTCCAAATTGGTGCATCTTTCTGCCTGAAGTTTACCATAGTAATAATACTCGTCGTTTGGGGGCCTCCCTGTCCATTTATGCTTAGGGCCCCCAGAAGCTTAGCAGCGGCCCTGCCAGGTGAAACAGTTATTACTTGAGGCTGTGATACTGCTAACACAGATTGAAACAGACTTCGGCTGGGGCTATTATCATACAGTAATTATTCTGTGGGCTTTACCTACAGTATGCATGGTGGGACTTTCACTGTCTGAAGCCGGACTTTTCCACCTCTGGATTTGACTTTCAGCCCTCGCAGTCAAAGCGCATACTCAACTGAAGTAACGGTACTCCGTCACACTGCCCTCCCCTTCGAGAGACTTGCCCATGCGCACTATCATCCCACCCTCACACAATCACCAGTCGTACTTTCCTATCCCAGAATGCCCCACACACATGCTTCACCCATCTCTGGGGTCCCTCACACCGGGGTCAACCTATCCTGCGGGTCCCTCATACGGCTCACACATTGGGCCAGCTTCATGATGACATCACAGCAAGCTATCCCACTCCTGACACTACATAGCAAAGGGAGAGAGTAGTGACCCCACCCAGTCTTGAGCCTGGGTGTCAGGGGTACTACCCTGCAGCTTGACCGCAATACAAATGAGCCAGGATTGTTGGTATGGCAATCATAGTGCATACTTTTTCCTGGTGAAAGAAGAGAGTCTACTCTTTCATATGGTAGCTTAGCTTGTGTTTACATAGTCATAAAACTCACTGTTCGGTGGATCTTAGAAAAACAGTCAAAATGCTGTAAAACGTCTGGCAGTATGGAGCGATTTGCACTGAAAATGGCTGGCAGCCAATGAGTTAAGTGCTAAGGACTTCTTAGGAGCGCTCTAAGAACGTTCTAAGAATGCTCCTAAGAAGTTCATAGCACTTACTGTAAGAGCTTCTTAATGAATCTGGGAAACCCGGCCAATTTCAGGATGCTGTAAGAAAATACTGGTAACTAGATGTACCGCAAAGCGGTACACAATATGACCGCCTCTCAGTCCTACACATCCTCTTCGCAAATATAAATCACGCTGGTCAATGTGTAAAAAACCCCCCCCAAAAAAGCGTGACCGCTACGCTAGTGGCAGTCCTAATTAGATCAGAACATAAAAGTAAAGAGATTTAAAAGTAAATAGGCCTATATAGAATGAAAAAAACTGCCAAGAACATCAGAACTACAAGAACTACCAAGGCGGCCATTTTGATTGTTGGAAAACGGCACATTTCACCAGCAGAACTATTTGTCTTTTACAAGAAAGCCTTTTTATTATTATGAAAATGACCTACCTTTCTAGTAATAAGTAGGTAATAGTAAAAGAAAATACTCTGGGTTCTGGTCACACTTTACTACACCACACTGTATTGTGTATTTTTTTATTGTGTTTTTTACAATCTACAGATTATTAACAAAGTATGTGTTGACAGTCAATGACTATAACTACAATTTATTGTGTTTTTTACAATCTACACATGCTTAGATTATTAACAAAGTATGTGTTTACACTTGACAGTCAATGGCTATAACTACAATCTATTGTTGATTTTAAGGTCAGGTAATATTCAGTAATTTTTCAATCTCACATACTGAATTTGAGTCTTCACAGGTTATCAGTTAAGTCTACTCTATGTGGGCACACTATCCAAGCAATGTGTTACTTGTGTTCTTACAGGTGCTCTCAGATGAAGACAGTAAATTCATTACATTAATAAACAACCTATAAGCAATAAGAACGGAGTACAAAAGTGATCAGCTTTGAAGGTAAATAGAAAATGGACAAAGAGGAAAACTAAAATATACATGAACAAAATAGACGTACTCATGGACTAAGAAAATAACAGCAATAAATCCTGCAAAAGTTTAAAATGATTTAAAGAATGTAGGCTAAAGAGCTGTTTCCCAGTGTCACCTTGGGGTCAGAGTCAAAGTCATCTTTCAGGGCTGTAAATCATTATGTTACAAATAATTACATAAATTATTGTGACGAAGACGAGTTACTTTGCTCTGAGAAGTTTATTAACAGATGTACATGAAGAATGACATTACATAAGACTGGCCCGTTTAACGTCCCAGTGACTACATCTCACAACATGGGTGGCATCCCGCAACACAAACCCCTTATCCCAGGACACATCAGATAACTAGTCCAGCACACACATACAATGCATAACCGTCAACTATGTTATAACAACAGGCAATTAACTAGAATCTTAGCCGTAGGCTACATTTCCCCCATAACCCCTTGCATGAACGCAACACAGGCATCAGCACATCCGAGCCGCGCTACATAGCCCCCCTCTAAGCGGGTCCCATGTCCCCATGACCCAGCTTATACAACAAAGTCCCGAAGATGGGCGGGTGGCCTGCGGATACGTCCTTGGCTCGATGGCGTCTGCGTAACAGACGGGGGTGTGAAATCGTCCGGTTCTCCGGTCATCTCTGTGTCACCCACAGTCTCTGTTTCCCCACCGGTAGCCTACTCTACGTGCTAAAGGCCGGTAGGGAGCCATTCGGTCCCGGTGGAGGACTACGACTCTCCTGCGTCCAGTAAGCTGAACACGGTACACCACATCAGACAGCTTAGCTAGCACAACACATGGTCCTATCCACTGACTACACAGTTTAGGGGAAACTCCCTTCTTATGCTGTGGAGAATAAATCCATACCTGGTCCCCGCTGGCAAAGTCCTGTCCTGCCGAGCGAGTGTCATAGGCACGCTTCTGGCGCATCCCCGCCAGCTGCAGAGCGTCGCGGTTGAGTTCATACGCTTCCTTGAGCCGATCACGAAGCCGGTAGTAGTAGTCCAGGCCTGGGGTGCCCTCGACTGCTGGCTCCGGGGCTGGGCCGAACGCCAGATCCACAGGCGTCCGGAGCTCGTGGCCGAACATTAGAGCGGCGGGCGTGCATCCCGTGCTCTCCTGGACGGCGCTTCTGTATGCCCACAGAACCATCGGAATGTGAAGATCCCAGTCCTTCTGTCTGTTGCCTGAGATGGTTAACTGCTCTGCCAACGTCTTGTTAAAACGTTCTACAAGACCGTCGCTTTGGGGGTGCAATGGAGTGGTACGTGTCTTTTTCACCCCCAGCAACCGGCAGACCTCTTGAAACACCTCTGCCTCGAAGTTCCTCCCCTGATCACTGTGCAGCTCCTCCGGGGCGCCGAACCGAGAGAACATTTCGTTCACCAAGAACGCAGCTGTTGTGATAGCGCTCTGGTCGGGGGTGGCGTATGCTTCGGGCCACTTGGTAAAGTAATCCATTGCTACCAGGATGTACCGGTTGTTGCGCTCAGTGACAGGAAAGGGTCCGAGGATATCCACGCCAACCCGCTCCATGGGCGCCCCGACCTGATACCGTTGAAGAGGGGCGTGAGAGCGGCGCCCGGGTCCTTTCCTCGCCGTGCAGGCGTCACAGCAATGGACGTATTGTTCAACATCGAGGCGGCAGCCTGGCCAGTAAAAACGTGACCGGAGCCGGTGTAGCGTTTTCGCGATGCCGAAATGGCCAGTCCCCACCGCGCCGTGATTCATCTGGAGCACCTGGCTGCGGACACAGCGCGGCACCAACAGCTGCAGTGTCTCTCGTCGTCCGGACGGTATTTGCCAGCGGCGATATAGCAACCCATCTCGGATAGTGAAGTTGGGCCACTGTGAGTACAGAGCTTTAGTCTCCGGATCCAAGGCAGACACGGCGGCCCACTGTGGCCGCTGCCCCTCTCTCACCCAGGAACGGAGCCGTGCGAGCACACAGTCTTGTTCTTGCATCTGCTGCAGCTGTCGACGGTCGAAGACGTCCCACTCGCTGTTGCCAGCGTGCAGCACCGTGCCCGCGCTTCTGGTGATACAACTGTTCGCCTCTCTCGGATGCTCATCGTGCCTCATCTCCGTTGCTGTCATGCTCCTCAGCTTGTTGCGCTCACAGTGGCGGCATTGCGCTTCTACACATGGGCGCCGCGACAGCGCGTCTGCGTTCGTGTGTAGTCTGCCAGCCCTGTGTCTTATCTTGAAGTTGTAGTCTTGTAGTGTTTCAAGCCATCGGGCTAACTGTCCCTCTGGCTCACGGAAGTTTAACAACCAGGTGAGAGAGGCATCTGTACGTAGCAAAAACTCATTCCCATAGAGATAAGTTCTAAAGTGTCTTATTCCCAGGACCACAGCCAGCAGCTCCCTTCTCGTGACGCAATAATTCCTCTCTGGTCGACTGAGAGCCCGGCTGAAGTAGGCGATGACCTGCTCTCCATGTTCTCCCTCTTGAGAAAGCACCGCCCCGACGCCCACATCGCTGGCATCAGTGTCGAGCACGAATGGCCGAGTGGGGTCAGGGAATGCCAGCACGGGTGCCTCCATCAGCGCTGTCCGGAGTCTGTCGAATGCGACCGTGCAGTCCTCACTCCAGTTGAAGGGCTGCGACTTCTCCGTTAGCCGGTACAACGGGCTAGCTTTGTGAGCGAAGTCTTTGACGAAGCGCCTGTAGTAGGATGCTAGCCCCAAGAAACTCCGGAGCTCGGCGACATCATGGGGAGTTGGCCAGTCTCTCACGGCAGCGACTTTGCCCGGATCGGTTGACACGCCGGCCTCGCCCACGATATGTCCGAGGAAGGCCGTTTCCCTCCGCAGCAGATGGCATTTCCGTGGGTGTAGCCGTAGCCCCGCTCTCCGGATAGCCTCAAACACCTCCTGCAGGTTGGCCATGGCTCCGTCGAAATCCACAGCATGGCAGAGTAAGTCGTCGAGAAACACCACACAGCGGCTCCGTGGTACGCCCGCGAGCACTCGCTCCATTAAGCGCTCGAATGAGGCGGGCCCGTTACATAGTCCGAACGGTAGAACCTTGAATTGCCATAGCCCCTGCCCAATGGAGAATGCTGTCTTGGGGCGTGCATCTGGCGTCAGATGCACCTGCCAATATCCGCTCCTTAAGTCCAGCGAGCTGAACCACTTTGACCCGGCGACATCATCCAGTGCGTCGTCGATCCGCGGGAGCGGGTAAGAGTCTTTACGCGTAACTTCATTCAGGCGCCTGTAATCGACACAGAATCGCCATGTCTGATCTTTCTTTCTGACTAGCACTGCTGGCGCTTGCCACGGGCTGTTACTCGGCTCGATAACTCTGGCTGCTGCCATTTCAGCTATCTTCTCCTCCGCAGCAGCTCGTTTAGCTAGGGGCAAGCGTCGGGGTCGAAGGCGTATTGGCCGGGCGTTCCCCGTATCAATGTCGTGTTGGACCAAATTCGTACCGACGCACTCTTCGTCCCGAGCAGCGAATATGTCTCCAAAATCCTTGAGGAGCTGTTGCAGTCGAAGCTTTTGGCTAGGCAGTAGTCCTTCTTGGCTGCGTACACAAAGTTCTTGCACTGCCTGTATTGTCTCCTCTGATTGCGACAGTGTGGGACGGTTACAGCGGCTTAAAACGTCTCTTTCCTTTCGCTTTCGGTTTATCGTGGCTGGGCCGTGTTCGACAGTGTAGTTCTCGTGGCGCGGACCTGTTAGAGAACTGACTGCCCTGATAGCTGATTGGCGCTCTGTAAATGACTCGATATTGGCTATCACGGCACCTCTGGCTGTTGCATCTCCACCAAAAGCGTGCAGATCAACTGTCTCTTTGCCTACGCGTAATTTAGCCTCCTTCACATTCACTGTGGCCTCCCACCGAGTCAATAAATCCAGGCCGATGAGGCTATCGTCTTGTATCTCAGCCAGCCAGAAAATGTGTTGAACAGTGCGGCCAGCGATGGTGACGGTCAGGGCTTTTCTTCCTTTCATTGGCGCCCGTTCTCCCGTCACTGTAGCAATCTGTGTCCGTGTGGCTTCCCAGCCATGTGGTGTTGACAAGTCGGTGCCAGGCAGAACACCCGGTCGGATGATTGAAATGGTTGAGCCAGTGTCCACTAATGCCCGTACGAGCACACCCTCAACGTCACAGTCAACATACAGCCCGTGTGCGTGGCCAAGACGTCCCAGTCTTTGTCGGTCAGGAGGCAAAGTGATTGTCGAGGGCAGCGGTCCTCCCGCTAGGCCACCCTCTATTGGTTTGACGCTGTCTGTTTTGGTGCTGTCCGCGGGGTGGGCGCCGGGCATTCCCGAGCTACGTGGCCGAGCTCCCCACAACGATAGCAGCCCTCATCCCGTCTTCTCTGCTGTCCAGAGCTTCGCCGTGGATATCGGCGGTTGTCGGTAGTCACCACCTGGCGTGTCTCCCTAGTGTCCTGCTCTTCGGCCTCCCTGGTCGCCTCCACCTGACGTACGTGATGCTTGTTGGCGCATAGAACATGTTCAACACGCTCCGCCTCGTCCAGCGCTGTAGTCAGAGAGCGGGGAAAGCTTAGGCGGATGTGCTCTCGAAGCCGCTCTGGGCGCAGGCCCCGCACAAACGCCTGTAACGCTAGCTCCTCTTGCTCCACACCGGCAAAGCTTGCGTATCCTCTTCGCGCATAGAGTCTCAAGTCTGCGGCGAATGCCCCCAGGCTCTCCCCTTCTTTTCTGTAACGGGCGGCAAGTTTCTCCCGTGCATCGTCCACGAAGATGCGCTGTCCGAAACGGCGCTGCAGCGCTCCCTTGATTGCCAACCAACTAGCGTGTTGGCCTGGCGTTAAGTCCATCAATGCTTGAAGCGCTTTCCCTTCAAGGGCAAGTGCAACTTGCACGCCCGTCTCTTCGCTAGACCAGCCATTAAAGTCTGATGCCAGCTGCACTTGCACGAGATAGGTTTCCAAATGCCCTTCTCCGTTGTACTTTGGCAATTTCATGGTCGCCCTCTTAGTGGAGTTCGATGGAGTATGGATCGGCGTGTTCGGCATGGGAATTGCAGGCAGCGGGCTGGGTTCCAAAACCGGCATCCCATCCAGGGCGGGCAGCGCAGTCGAGTTGGTTGCAGCAGGATCTTCTACCAGTCGTGGATCGGTGGCGCCATCCGCCATAACCGGCCGAGTAGGAATGCGCGTCGGCGATTCTTCCATCTCGAAAACTGGTATCTTGCCTTTCACGAACGTCGTGGGTTCTGGAAGACTTTCTGAAGACGCTAGAGTGTACATCTTCCACCCTTTCCAGACACTTCTGACACCAATGTGACGAAGACAAGAATTACTTTGCTCTGAGAAGTTTATTAACAGATGTACATGAAGAATGACATTACATAAGACTGGCCCGTTTAACCTCCCAGTGACTACATCTCACAACATGGGTGGCATCCCGCAACACAAACCCCTTATCCCAGGACACATCAGATAACTAGTCCAGCACACACATACAATGCATAACCGTCAACTATATTATAACAACAGGCAATTAACTAGAATCTTAGCCGTAGGCTACATTTCCCCCATAACCCCTTGCATGAACGCAACACAGGCATCAGCACATCCGAGCCGCGCTACATTATTATGTCTATATAAATTAAGCATATCCGGTGAATAAACAGGAGCTCATCAATCAACCGATTTTTTTTTTTTAAAAAGAAAGTCAGTTCACTGGTCTTGGTGCGTGCTATTTATTTCTCACTATTAGGAAGACCAGGAGCATTATGAGTGCACTCGTGGCAATAGTATGTAGTCATTTTCTATGTGCCCTTGAGAGAAGTGGTAATTTGATTCATCCCCTAGCCAACTGCTGGTTTACAATGTATTAACAGCATTTTGGTTTACTCATTCCTGCCACAAATCAACCTGATATCCTTAAGACATCCCAAATTACCCAGGGAGAGCAGAGGCAAGATGGTGCTCCCACATGTTGTAGGTATAAAACAGGGAAACACCACATGACAAATCAACTCATTTGTGCTCAATTTCGACAGGGAGATGAGTAGAAGCACAATCATCGGAGGACAGGAGGACATCAAGGTCATGACCAGGCTATGAACAATGGCCTGTTGAGCTCTAAGTTTTTGTGGGTGGATGTCACTTCTTCCTGATGGATCTGGCTTTCTCAAAGCACAGATGATTGACAGATTAGAGAAGACAATGATGGGGCCTGAAAGACCTAACAAGACTAGGGTGACTAAAGGTGTTCCTTGAACAATTTGTGTCAACCCAAAACTCAGAGTTAGAACCCAGACCAATGCACAGGTGACCATTCTGTACCTCCCGTTCTTAATCTTCATGTATGTGATGGGGAGAACCACGGCCATGTAGCAGTCCACACAGATACAGGACATAAACAAAGGCCGTCCACAAATGTTGAAGTAGTAAAAGAACTGATTCATTAATGTAACAATTTTGTCATGCCAGACAAAATAATTGAGTACAGTAGGAATGACTATCAGGTTGTAAACAAAGTGATGGTGAGGTTGAGCATGTAGACGTTGTTGGATGAGCCACTGCGCTGCTTTTGAATCAGCACCCACAGAAGCCACACACTGGCAGGAACACCCACACATGCAGCGGGCACACTGAAGATGCCCCACACCAATGGACCCACCAGCATATCAGTGCAGTAGGGGTCAATGTTAGAGGTGTCGTTCATGACGTTGGTTGACTTTAAGGAATAGCCATGGTGTCCCATGATGCGACCTGGAAGCCATTCAAGAAATTAAATGAGTATGAGTATATGAAGAGTTGAAAAAGCAAGATGGCGCCAGTGTTTGTCGGTAAGCCGTCACTGTTTACCTGTTTGGTCGTTACCTGTGCTTGTCGTGTATGTTTTTGTATACCTGTTTGTCCAGGACTTTTTAACAGTATCCACACTGCAATACGACCGCGATGCGCTGTTATCTATTCGAACCGTTGTGGACTACTATGCGCACAAACCTGGTGGGCTACCAACGTCTCCCTAGAGACATTTGTCCTACAAACTGCAACTTCTTAAACTCTCCGTGAACGTCTGGAAGAGGTGGTGGGATTGCTGTGGTCTTCAAAAAAGGATTTAAATGTTCTGTTATCCAAACCGATCATTGCAACAGCTTTGAATCCCTCGTTTTCCTCATCGACTCTACAGAACCACTGCTCTGCATTCTTATTTACAGGCCACCCAAATTGAATAAAGACTTCATAAAGGAGTTTGCCACTTACTGTCATCAGTAACTGTGCAGCACGATCGCATTCTTATCCTTGGGGACTTTAATACAGTATACACGTTTGCTGTCCTCATAAGTCCATGGTCAATGAGCTAAACAATGTCTTGGAATCCTTTGATTTTACTCAGCATATAGGGGCATACACTGGGTCTAATCACATGGTTTTAATGTTGAGCGCATTGATATAACAGAAACTGCTTTCTCTGGTCATAAATCTATTATGTTTGATGCACTGGTTCCCTTACAATCTGTAGCTACTAAAGCCACGGGGTACCTTTCCAGGAGGCTCTGTTCATCAACAGTCACTCAGTCTCTCTCTGATCAGGGTGTTGAGGATCTGGTTGCCTCTTTCAATGCCAGTTGTGCCTCTACATTAGATCTGGTTGCCCCTCTTAGATCTCGTAATACAAGTTTACATCACAGCCTTGGCTGAATGATACCATCAGAAAGGCAAGACAGGATGTAGAAAGGCTGAACGCAGATGGAAGAGGGACAGACTCCATGTTTCACTGGAGATATTTAAGACTCACCTCCTCAGTTTTCAAGAACTAGCCAGATGTGCAAAGGCTGATTACTGGGTTGATACAAAAAAATCAGCACAAACCTGCTTTTTTTTTTTTTTTTTTTAATTTAAAACCATTAAGTCAGTTTTGAATCCCAGCTTCTGCAATGGTCCTGAAGCCTCATGTAAGAGCTGTGATGATTTCCTTACATTTTTCATAAACTAGGTTGAGAAAATTAGAGCTAACATCACTATCACTGGGACTTGCTTTAGGTCAGTTACTACATTCTTTGAACATTTTGATTTAATTTCTCTGTCAGACCTATCCCACACCATCTCTCAGATGAAATGCTCCACATCTGAAATGGATATACTTCCATCTTAGTTTCTTAAAGAGGTTTTTGATACAATTACTCATGATGTTCCAGCCATAATAAACTCCAGTTTAGCCACTGGTAAAGTTCCGGACTGTTTCAAGCAGGCTATAGTCCAGCCTCTCTTAAAGAAATCAAACCTGGATGCTAAGATACTGAGTAACTACCGGCCCATTTCTGAACTACCATTTCTAGGCAAGGTCCTAGAAAATGTTGTCTCCATTCAATTATCTTCCTTTCTACATGACACCAAAGTCTATGAGACTTTCCAATCAGGTTTTAGGGCTCTCAATAGCACAGAGACTGCCCTTCTTAAAGTGACCAACGATCTGCTACTTAATGCTGACTCTGGGAACTGTTCAATCTTGGTCCTGTTAGATCGGAGTGCAGCTTTTGATACTGTAGATCATAATCTACTTATCGAACGTCTGCAGAACTGGGTTGGAATCAGGGTCATGGCTCTAAATTGGTTTGTCTCATACTGTATATTAAGGACAGAACCTTTAGAGTCAGTATTGGGGCCTACTCCTCAGCACCTGCCACTAAGTCATCAGGAGTTCCTCAGGGGTCAATTTTGGGACCGCTGCTGTTTTCCCTGTACATCCTCCCCCTCGGTCAGATTATTCAGAAATATGATATTTCCATAAGTTATAAGGAAAAACAGAGATCATTCTGTTTGGTCCCCCTAAGCAAGCTGAGCGCCTGAAGGCAAAATTAAAAATCTTGGGGTTTTAATTGACACTGAGTTAAAGTTTGACAAGCCGATAAATGCTGCAGTAAAGGGAGGCTTTTTCCAACTCAGAACAGATGCTAAGTTAAAGTCATTTTTAATGGCATCTGACTTTGAGAAAGTTATACATGCTTTTATCACAAATAGACTTGACTACTGCAATGCACTTTACACTGGAGTAAGTGAATCTTCCCTCACCCGTCTACAACTGGTTCAAAATGCAGCAGCCAGACTTCTCACTGGTACTAAAGAGAACATAACACCAGTCTTGGCTGCTCTCCATGGGCTCCCAGTCAAATACAGAATCCAGTACAAAGTAGCACTGACTGTTGTTAAAGCTTTAAATGGTTTAGCACCTGTGTATGTTGTGGACATGTTACTGTATCTCCATACATTCCAAAGCGATCCTTAAAGACTGCCTCACAGTCTTTGCTTAACACCCCACGATCACGTCTGACACAGAAAGGAGACCGTGCTTTTAGTGTGTTTGCTCCTAGGCTATGGAACAGCTTTCCCAATCAGCGCTTAAAACATATTTTTAACGTATTGCATTTGATACCTACTGACTTGCATGCGATCCTGGTTATGGTGTCTTTCTCCTTGTAATGTATCTATCTTTTGTCTCTGTTCTTTGTCTTTGTCATTTTGTCCCTCTATTTATTCTTGTATATTGTTTTTAATTTATTTGTATATACTGATTGTGAAGCACTTTGGTTTTAAATGTGCTGTACAAATAAATGTTGTTTACTTACGTATAATATAATGTATGAAACTAGGTTAAATATGCGTGAACATGCAATAATTAACGGACAAGTCTGACTTACTTGACAATAGTGGTTTCTCTGAAGCTTCTTACGTCTATAGCTTGACTCGTTCGAGGTTTTCTGGTGGACTATTAATGTTCGCCTGGTCGTATAGCTTCATCCTTCATTTGAATATGCAGGTGTGTTGTCACAACATAGACAAATCTGATCTATTGTGTCACCACGATGAATGGTCTTCAATTATATATGTATTGAAAAAAAATCATAAAATTACACATAAGAACTATAAGACACAGCTGGACAAATTTGAATTTCAGCCATGTCTCAAAGAGCCAGCGACATTGGTAAAGCAGTCATAGCGCATACTCAACTGTATTGATGGTACTCCGTAACACTGCCCTCCCCTTCAGAAAACTTGCCCAGGCAGTTCACACACACACTAGCGTCCCTCATGCAATCACCAGTCATACTTCTCCCATCCCAGAATGCCACATGCTTCACACTGGTGTAAACCTATCCTGGGGTTCCCTCATACAGCTCACACATTTGGCAAGCTTCTGATGACGTCACGGCAAGCAATCCCACTTCTGACACCTAATAGTGAAAGGAGAGAGTAGTGACCCCAACCAGTCTTGAACCCGGGTGTCTGGGGAACTAACGGTGTGGTCACACGCTTGCGTCCGCCAAAGTTCGTCTGTTGTTTTCACTTTGCATTGGCTGGACTTTAGTTGATGCCGTACTGAATTATGGGTCCGATGCGTTGCCTGGGATACGTTGCCTCTGTTAAAAAGTTGAGAAATGTTCAACTTTTGACGGATCGTGCCAGCGCCAGCCAATGAAATTCAGTTTATGCAAATTTTCGAACATTGACAAACCAATCAGTACGCGTTTATGGAAATACTGTATGCTGCCGTTGATGAAAATGATACATACGTTGGCGGACGCAAGCGTGTGACCGCACCGTAACCCTGCAGCTTGACCGCAACACCAAAGAGCCAGGACTGTTATGACAATCATAGCGCATTCTCAACTGTAGTGACAGTATACCGTCAAAAGTGGTAATTAGATTTTTTTAGTCAAAACTTTCTAGTGCTTCTTTACATAGATGATGTAAATCACTGACATGGTTGTTCTGTTGGCAGCCTCTGTAGCAAATTGATTTCGGATTAAATTGAGTCTTTACTGTCCCCAAAGGGATAGTCATTTTCACATCATTCATTCTCTTCTTCACAGTTAAGATACAACAAAAAAAATACAGTAGGTAATTTGCGGCGGAATTTTTACTTTACAAATTACAGACATGGCACATTCGCACGGGACTAAGATCTCAGACATTCTCCGCAATTATCACAAATCACCAAAGGTCCACAGGTAATACTAATCCCGTGCGAATAGGGCTTTAGACTACGCCACCCCAGGAATTGTTAGAGGCCCCAAGGATACCCCACACACTAATAGGTCACACAAGTTCGTTTGACTGAATGCGCAGAGACGTGGTTTACAACAAAATATATATTAATTTATTAAAGAAGTCTGCTCCGGGATTATGCTTATTTCCAGGGAACTTAGGGGAGGGAGGCAGCACCCCCCAAACCAAGAAGCTAGTCAGAGTGCTCTACAAACACACAAAGCTGGGTGAATAAACAGCACAAGTCACTTAGCACGGCAAAGCATAGCACAGCACACACCTTAAAGAGAGAGTTCCCCAATTTAGCCCAAGCATGGAACAGAAAGAAATACATACAATACAGTAAATGAAAATAAGGGATAAACACAGACTGAAGACAAGGGTTCAATGGGGTCACGTCCTCGGCCTCCGTTGTACTGCTCACACATTCGGAACTGCGGGGCCAAACGGGGAGAGACTGGAGCTGTCCAAATCAGACTCATCCGACAGTCCCAATCGAACCAGCGTTGCCCCAGCACAGGGAGAACAGACAGACATCACAGGAACACAGGACAACATGAAACAAAACCCAGAAACAGAACAGCCTCGTAGGTTGGCTGCCACCCGATGTTCAGGCCTGCAGAAGTGGAGAACAAGAAATACACTGAGCTTCAATATATTAGCAGACTATGACTGGGTTGGGCAAAAACTGAGGCCTACCATCTCACGGTGAATGTAGACAACAGTCAGCGGAAACTCTATAGCAGTTCGTGGCCAGCAGTCCTTTACGGATCTACAGGGATCCAGTGCACAGGCGAGTGAATCCAAAAGCATGGCCACTGCTAACGTAACCTTGCTCATTTGTTGCAGCGGCAAACAAATAGCCAACCTGGCTACAAACTCAGGGAAGAAACTGGGGTGGCAGCCAACCAGTGCCCAGGGCTCAGACCTATGAGGACAGGTCTGCTCCCCACTTATAGAGCACCAGCAGCCAGTCCTGGTGCTAGCAATCAAGGCAACGAGGGGGAGGGGCAAGAGCAATGAGTCAATTGGCATTAACAATTATACCATTCAGTTCACCCTGCTACAAATAGATTACATTTCACCTATTGCACAATGACCCCATTTACTATACATGCAAACAATGTTTTGTAATAAAAGTTGAAGTTAGTATAATCCAGCTAGTCAATTATTTTATTCACAGCCCGTGAACATATGTGTGCAGTTTGTTGTTTTGTTATGCCATGGACATGAATGACACTCATGGTTCTGACAAGGTGTGTGTCTGATGTGATTTGGATCATGTTTTCTGCTTTGCGTTTCTAGTTAGTGTGCTTGCTGAAAGCAGCACACTATTGTTCTTCCTATTATTATCAAATTTATTTATCTTGCGGAACATTTTTGTCTCCCTATCTTGTCCTAGGGATTTGGAGCTAGAGACGCCGTTCCACTTCTCACGCGTGCGTCCTGATGCGAGGATGGTGGCTTGTATAAAGCTTTTCGATACGCCTTGTCGTTCTCCCGTTATTCCAGTTTTTCCGGTCGATTTTTCCCCATAGGAATGAATGGAAAAGCGACTTTTGAGCGCTGATGCCCACACATTTTTCCACCTGTAGCCCAAACCGTAAGACATAAAGTCATGAAATTTGGTATGCTGATAGAGGAGACTACCCTGATTGACACCACCAGGTTTCATGCTCGCCACTCTCACGCTCTAGCGCCACCAACTGGTCAAAGATGGAAAACATGTTCATGCCCGTAACTTTTGATCCGTATGGCCGATATTGATAAAACTTATACCATTGGAATCCTCTGACTCAGCTGATTCCAACGCACCATGTGATGTAATTTTCCGCCATGATGGATTTTCCGCCATTTTGAATTTTGTTCAAAGTCAAAGTAAAGCTACCCTGGCCGCATAGTTTATCCGATCGTCATGAAACTTGGCACGCGTGATCTACAGACCAAGGTGGATCAACCGCCTTGATTTCGTCTTCATACGTCTAAGCGTTCGCCTGTGATAACCAATTAAATTCAGCGAGCGAAGCCGCCAAACAGGAAGTGCGCCTATCTTGGATATGCTGTGACGTATGAAAGCCATATTTGGTGGGATGACTTGAGACCCCATTCAAAGCACCCCCAATAAATTTGGTGTTATTTGGTCTGTCGATGGCTCTATAATTAGCAAAAACGTGAGTGTTGGTGAATGTATAATCGGAATAGCTCATCTTAAATTGCTTTAGGTCATGCCAAAAGGACATTTCAGAGTGATTTAAGATACAATGTTGATATTTAAAAAAAAAAATCTATTTATTGCCATTCTTGTAAAAGGTACTGATGTGTATGTCACAGCACAGCATTGTTCCAAGTCTGACGCATACAGTTCAATGACATCATGATTTCAAACTCGATATTACTCAATCCTCGATTGACTGACATGGGATGGTCCGCAACGGTACACCAATGGTGTAATTCTAGGCTTGTCCGCATCGTTGTCTCACCCTGAGACTGGGTAATTCTTAGAGATGCCATGGTCCCGAGGGACAAGTACGGACTTTCTCGCTGTTGAATATAATGTGTGTTCAGTTGTTATATATAGTAGACAATCACACGATGTTTCTCAGTGACGGTGTGTTTTGGATCATTTGTATTGACCTGAGCATTCTGGGTATTTCACTCAGAGGATCATATGACACCCCCACAAAGCAGGCGAAATACCGGAAGTAGAGTGGTGTGCGTGAGGCAACGAGGATTTTAATTAGAATGTAGTCCTATGGAAATCGCAGTTACACTTTCAACAGTAAGTGTGTTTAGACTTCGAATTTCGTCACATAATTTATATCATAGCCACCTAAGAGTTTACCAAAGATAACGTTGTTGTCCATTTCAATTTAATAAATGTTTCTGAATTTGGGGAGGTCTCCTTATGGAGGTTATGGGGTTATGTTTTCCATGTATTCCTGTAGGAAAAGGTTGTGGCTTCCCAGCAAACAATTAACGTTCTGCTAACTTTCACTAACGTTAGCTTTTGGTTCCCCTATGGTTCGTTTTTCAGCAACCTACTAATAACGTTTAGAGAACGTTATCTCCAGGTTGTCAAAACAAATAACGTTCCCCTAACGTTTTTACAACTAAAGAAAAAAACGTTATATTCTGGTTGAATCCCAGCAAGCAAATAACGTTAGCCGCTGGTTCTCCTGTGGTTAGTTTATCAGTAACCTTCACATACCCTGGAGAGAACGTTAGCTCCAGGTTATCAAAGTTTCCCGAACGTTATTACAACTAAAGAAAAAAACGTTATATTCTGGTTGCATTTCTCTTTTCACACAAAGTTGCTACTTAGTTGTTTTTTGGTATCTTATTTGTATATCGGTATTCTCTGGTTATGTGCGTGGGGTTGATTATTGTTGATGAAAATCGCCCCAGAGTTTCTATGAGTTTCCAATTGAACACGGCCAGCAGCCACACTGCAAAGTCGGAATAATTTGTTGCAAAATCGACATATAGCCCTATTCTATTCTTCCCCCCTATGTTGGATTGATATTCGGCCGACCAGCCAGCCCGTCAGCTAAAGGGGCCAGCGCGAGAAGCTGAAAAACTTCCATCTCCGGTCCGTGAAAAAAACAGCCAGTTCTGGGGTGTTGGTGTTTTAGCAGACTCAACCTCGCTAACTTTAAGACATTTGGCACAGAGATAAAGTTACTCACGTAGGCTACTGGCTGTATGGTATCGATCACATTCTTCACATCGTTCTCCATGCACTTATTCCATTAAGTCCAACAGGCTTTTAAAAAACACTGTACAGGGTAAACCGGGTGGAAGAGCTAGCTAGCCATAGTCCCAGGCAGGCACACAACGATTTCATGCTAACTAATCTGACGAATAGTGTTGGATTAATCCATAATCGATTAGAGTGGCACCTGAAATGCATTCATGTTTTTAAAGCTTTATTTGTTATGAAAATATGATGATGAGGACTCCAATGAATTCTTTCTCAAACGTTGAGACTGCATCTTAAACAGCACAATGTTCCCGGGGGAGAATTGTTTTATATTAACACGTAGTCCAAGTTATAGCCTGTTACAGTGCTGTTCACTCAGCCTATCCCACAATTCCCAGTCCCAATTTAAAACAAAATAAACCAAAATCCATCATAATTCTGAACCGAGGACTTTTAATGGCATACGATGCAATAAAAACAGCCAGTTTTGAATGTTGAAACAGTGTGTTAGGCTAGCGCCTGCTCTGCTTATGTTTTGATCTGAGTAATCGTTTTTTTATAGGAAAAGACACCGTAGACAAGAAAGTATTAGACCTAACCGCATTTAAATACTTAGCTGACACAAATTCATATTAACGAACCGTATTCGTCGCAGTTCAGCAAGCAGCTAATGGTAAGTGAATTAACATACGTGTAGTAGCCTATAATGTCATTGCCTTAGAGACGTTCGCCCTCCCAGCTTGCAGATAGGCTGTAGCCGCAGATGGAGAGAGTACAGCGGAGCCATGCCTGGATGTCACGATAATTCTACATATTTTTTCCCCCTTTACACTTTGTTGCTGGGAGGTTAGGGGAACGTTAATGCAACCAAATATAGTAAAGTTCCCTAAAGGGTAGGAGAACGTTCTGCTAACCAAAATAAACAACCAGAAAAAAACGTAGTATTTTCGTCAAGAAAACTTTCCTGGGGAACCTTGTGGCAACTTTCGCAACTTTCAGGCAACGTTTTCCTAACCCGGAAAAAAACGTTCTAAAAACGTTCTCCTAACCAGAAATTGTTAGCTGGGTTACACTTTCATAAAGTTTGTATATTTACACTTCAAATTTCGTTACACCATTTATATCATAGCCACCCTAAGGTTTAACAAAAATAACAACGTAGTCCAATGTTATTTTAATGCATTTTTCGGAATTTGAGAGGTCTAGTTATGAGGGTAGGTTAGCTAACTGCAGTTCAAATGCTAATCGCGACTAGCATCGCTAGTTGGTTTTAACTTTACCGAGGCTGTTTATACTGAATTGCAACTGCTGTTATGAAGACAGTTTGGAGCCTGGCAGACGTGAAGGCAGTGAAAGGTAATGAAATGCATGGTCCAAGTAGCCTGGGAAGTCGTCTAGTTATGAGGGTAGGTTACCTAACTGCAGTTCAAATGCTAATCGCGACTAGCATCGCTAGTTGGTTTTAACTTTACCGAGGCTGTTTATACTGAATTGCAACTGCTGTTATGAAGACAGTTTGGAGCCTGGCAGACGTGAAGGCAGTGAAAGGTAATTAAATGCATGGTCCAAGTAGCCTGGAAAGCCAAACTATGTTAACTGTAGCCTAAGTTTAATATGGAACGAGTACGTGTTGCTGATATCATTTCGCAACTCATCGAGCTAGCAAGTCAAGCTAGTCTACATCAGGCAGTGCATAGATAATATTATTACACTTTTTTACAGTCAATGAAGCACCAAGTGAAAGTCAATGTTTGCTTTATATCCAGTGGCAGTGGTGCTGATGTCGTTTGAATAAGTACAGTAAACTTAGTCAGAAGATCTAAAAATATTTGCATTCATGCTAGCTGTATGGTCTATGTGCCACCTATGAATCCCCCTGTTGCAAGCTGCTGCCAAGTAGGCTGGTCATGTCTAAAGCGTGATTATTTTCAATAACTACTCCTCCTGATTGATTGTCATTGACACCGTCAGGGTATGGCTTACCAAGACAGGGAGAAAGTAAGCTGTGTATGGCAGGTGCGTGTGGTAGGCTAGGCAAGGCAGTGCTATTCCATGTAAACTGCAGTGGTGGACTGCGTGATCGCTGGTCAGGCCACCCCCAACCAGCAAAATGTGACGTGATATATATCTATATGTCTATATACTGTATCTATCTAGGATATCTGTATATATCTATGTATCTATCTATAATCTGCACTTTTTACTGCTGAACCGTGTCTTGCCCGTTTCTCTTTACTCCTCTCTCATGTCAATCTCAAGGGGGCTTGTTCAGTGGTCCCCAACGTGACGCAATAGAGTACATTGAGGGGGAAAGAAGAATCATTGCAAACCTCAAATCATTGCAACATCAAATAGGCCTACAATGGATAACAGTTTAGATGAGTAGTACCTAATGCAAATTTGTTTAATAATGCAAACCTTGCAATACGGCCTTTAACATATGTGATATTTTGGATACCCATTTCATTGCAGAGGATAGGGTAATTGTGTTTGAAGGGGACGTGACTTAACATAGGCTATAATTAACTATTTTTACGACTTGATTCAAAGCAAGGTCGGGGGCATATATATTTTTTTTACAGTTAAGAGTTTTCCGACACTCAATGTGTCGCTACCATGGCAGGATTTTTCTGCTTGGCTTTCGTTATGAAGCTTGACTTGACCTGTCATCGATGCTGCCCCGTCAGTGCAAACTACGCATATCCCTGCTAACTTAACTGGAAAGCTATACTGGACGCGTAACTGAAGCGTTCCGTTCGCGACGCGTACAATTCATTTTAGATGACTGGTCCATCTCCCACATCTGTTATAGCTACTTTAATAGTGGAAGCTAATTCAACACTTCAGTTCTGCACCGGATGTAGCTCCCCTGTACGCTCATGATTTGTAAAGCAGGCAACAATTCTGTTACCCTGAACATCTCATCTCCGGTAGCATTGTCCAGTTCTTTGCCAAATAAAATGATCTGAAATCTCATCATCCACGTATCTCACGTTAGCGATCAACTGGCAAGGCCAACTGGTCAGTGGAGTTTTTCCATTTCTTATGCAGCATCTGGCCCTAGCATCACTTTAACCATTTGCAGGCTAGAATGAGCGACTCTGTTAAATTGTGTGGCTTTTTTAAATTTAGCAAACAAATCTGAAAAACGAGCCACACGCACGATAGAAAGCATAGCATTCAGTGTCTTTGTTCTGGTGCAGCACATTCCGAGGTTCATGTGGAAGCGAATGTGTTATGTACGAACCTAAAGGTTATATTGTTTTCTACCAGTAGATGGCGCTAAGCCACTAGTAATGAATGTGGTTGTATAGTTGTGGTACACAATAAAAGGAAGAACTGAGTGAATCAGTAGTACATGTGTTTGCGTAGCTCTGTATGAGATGTAAAAGTGTTTACATAAAGACATATAAAGGGAGCAACATAACATAAATTGGCGACGAGTTGTAGTCCTGAAGATTTCTCATCGACTGTGCAAGAAAGGCCAGCTTTGTGCAAGTCTGGACGAAAGCGAACAACCACGTTGTGGAATACAGCTAATGAGCTAGCCTAGTAAGGAATGAGCTACTCTTCATCGGATGAATCTGCTTCTACAGTCCATATACTCGAAGACAGACACATCATGGCTGGAATAATTGGACATATGGATCCTTTTGAGGAGGCTGGTGAGCAATGGGCAACGTATGTGGAGCGTTTTGAACACTATGTTTTGGCTAATGATATAAGAGACGCGAAGAAAGTGTCAGTGCTGTTCAGTGTGATTGGCCCGAAAACATATGGACTGCTCCGCAGTTTGGTAGCTCCCACTAAGCCTGGTACAATGGATTATGATGATATTGTTGCTGTGCTGCAAACCCATTTCGCTCCGAAACCGCTTGTTATAGCTGAAAGATTCCGCTTCCACAAGCGAAATCAGGGGGAAGGAGAAACGGTAGCACAGTATGTTGCGGTGCTTAAGAGACTTTCGGAACACTGTGAGTTCGGTGGCTATTTGGAGGACGCTCTACGAGACAGATTTGTGTGTGGATTGAAATGCGAGACTGTTCAGAAGCGCCTTTTGACTGAGAAAGAGCTCACGTTCCAGAAAGCAGTTGATCATGCAGTGTCTGCAGAGACAGCCGCACGCGACGTACAACAGTTAAGCAGTTCCCTGAAAGTGAATGCAGTGTTTCCGCAAAGAAGTGATAAATGTCGCCGTTGCGGGAAATCGAATCATAAGGATGATGACTGCTTTTACAAAGATCGCGACTGTCACCAGTGTGGGAGGAAAGGCCACATGAAACGAATGTGCAGGAGTAAAGACAAAAGCAGCCAAGACAGAGACCATAAACAGAAAGATGGAAAGGCTGAACAGAAAGGTAATGCAATTAAACAGAGTGTGAAAGATAAAAAGAAGAAAATTCACCATGTCGAGGCAAATGAAAATGAAAGTGAAAGTGAAGAGACTGATAGTGAGTTGGGGCTTTATTCTGTGTCTCGGAAGGGGAAATATTCGCGTATATCAGTAATGCCTTTAGTTAATGGAACAAAAATGGAGATGGAATTGGATACGGGGGCTGCTGTGTCATTAGTTCCTTGGGAACAGTACAAAAGACATTTGAGCAAATTCCCTCTGCAATCCACCGATATCATGCTAAAGACTTATACGGGAGAGCCTCTGATACCAGAAGGAGTCATTAAAGTGCAAGTGGAATTAAACAGGCAAAGTGCTGTTTTGCCATTGTACGTGGTGAAAGTGGATGCTCCACCATTGTTTGGTAGGGAGTGGTTAAGAGTCATTAAATTGAACTGGAAAGATTTAAAGACAGTGCATGCCATTGAGCAAAGACAAACAGACAGTTTAGAAGATGTGTTAAAGAGACATGCAGCTGTTTTCTCCGAAAAGTTAGGCACAATGAAAGGGGTTCAAGCCAGACTCACCCTAAGACCTAACAGTGTACCCAAATTCTGTCCACCACGTAATGTGCCTTATGCTCTTCGACCACGAGTGGAGGACGAGCTAAAACGCCTGACGGAGCTTGGGGTGATCTCACCAGTGGCACACAGTGACTGGGCTACGCCTGTAGTGCCTGTCATCAAGAAGGACGGCGCTGTGAGACTTTGCGGGGATTTCAAAGTCACCCTCAACCCAGCTCTCTGTGTGGACAAATACCCCATCCCACACATTGAGGACCTGTTTGCTTCGCTAGCTGGAGGTCAACACTTCAGCAAGTTGGATTTGTCAAATGCCTATCTACAGATGGAAGTAGAAGAGAGCTCAAGGAAGCTGCTGACAATATCTACACAAAAAGGGCTATTCAGGTTCAATCGTTTACCTTTTGGCGTTGCATCATCGCCCGCCTTGTTCCAGAAGGCTATGGACCAAGTTCTTCTCGGACTGCCATGCACTCATTGTTACTTAGATGACATCTTAGTCAGTGGGCCTGACAAACAGTCACACCTCAAAACTCTGGATGCTGTCCTGGGCAGACTAGAGGAATATGGCCTACACCTAAAACAAGAGAAGTGCATGTTTTTCCAAGAGTCTGTAGAATACTTGGGCCATATCATCGATGCAGCTGGGCTCCACAAATCGCCTGAGAAGGTACGTGCCATTGTGGAAGCGCCAGCACCAGGTGATGTCAGCCAGTTACGTTCTTTCCTAGGAATGCTTAACTATTATGGACGCTTCATTCCCGACCTATCCACTGTTCTGACACCATTGAATGAACTGCTCATCAAGGAGAAGAAATGGCAGTGGACATCAGCCTGTGAGTCAGCGTTCCAGAAAAGTAAAGCACTCCTAGTATCTCAGGATGTACTCACCCACTACAATCCTGAGCTGCCTCTCCGCCTTGCTTGCGACGCTTCACCCTATGGGGTTGGAGCTGTGCTCTCGCACGTCATGCTGGATGGTGAAGAAAAGCCTATCGCCTATGCTTCACGGACGCTCAGCAAAGCTGAACGAAACTACGCTCAGATCGAAAGGGAGGCGTTAGCGATAGTCTTTGGAGTACGCAAGTTCCACCAGTACCTTTATGGTAACAAGTTCACTCTACTCACTGACCATCGCCCGCTAACCACCACCCTGAGTCCAGTGAAAAGCACACCATCCATGGCGGCAGCTCGAATGCAGCGCTGGGCACTCCTCCTGTCAGCACACAATTACACCATTGAATACAGGAAGGGTGCCTTGCATGCCAACGCTGATGGACTGTCCAGGTTACCACTTCCGCATGCTACAAATGAGAAACCAGGTGCAGTAGAGGTCTTCTACACATCTCAGTTGGACACATTACCAGTCAGTAACACCGAGATCAAACGTGACACCATCTCTGACTCTACCCTGTCTCGTGTCATGGAAATGGTCACAACTGGGCGGTTTCCAGCTGCAAAGGATGCAGGTGAAGAGTTGTCACCCTATCTCATGCGCCGCCATCATCTCACCATACAACAGGGATGCCTCATGTGGGGTTTGAGAGTTATTGTGCCACCCAAACTGCGCCCCCGTGTTCTGGAAGAGCTACACTCAGCACATCCTGGTGTAGTGAGGATGAAGAGCATAGCACGCAGTTATGTTTGGTGGCCCGGCATCGACTCTCAAATCGAGCTCCAAGCGAGGTCCTGTCAGTCATGTCAACGTTTCCAAAAAGATCCTGGAAGGGCACCGTTGCACCCTTGGATGTGGCCAACGAGTCCTTGGGAAAGGATACATGTGGACTTTGCAGGTCCATTTGAAGGACGTATGTATCTGGTCACTGTGGACGCACATTCTAAATGGCCTGAGGTGCACATCATGGAGAGCACCACAGCCAGTAAGACCATAGAAGTGCTGAGAGGACTTTTTAGCATAGACTGTAAAAAATATGGACAAAGCGTCTGTGACGTCACCCATAGATTTCTGAAGAACTCAAATGAAGCCGTTTATGGGGGGTATGGGCGGCGCCATCTTGGGAAACGTTGGGAAATCCTAACCACGCCCACATTCTGGCCAATCCAATCAAATGGGTGAAAGGGCGGGCTTTGTGCGAAACTGAGCCGAACAGGTGTTCTGTTCTGTTCTGCTCGGCTTGTTCAGCTAAGCAGCTAATACGTTACGAGACTGGCAAGCTAGACTACTGCTACGTTTACTGCGAAGCCACCGAAGTCGAAGACTGATTCTAACCCACCTGAATTTGCTGGTAAGTTGAACCGTGTTCATGTATGTCTCTTAAAGGCATGTGTTCAGACATCTTATGATTATGTATCCTGCAAGCTAACCGGGTAAACTCATGTGAATAGTTAGTGCTGCTAACAAGTTAGCCTACTACAAATAATGAACGGAGTTGTGTTTGCACCACCTTCTAGCAGGTGAAGCTAGCTGTTAACGTTACGTTACCCCATTTACAATACACGATAGAGAAAGTTAGACTCCACTACAGATACATTGATCTTTAGCTTTAGTGATTAACGTTACCCATCTCTGTTCTCATTTTATTATTGGTAATGTAGTTATGAAACGTTGAAACGGATGATCCTGTGACATTGAATGTGGCGGTCATTTCATTGTAACATTAACAATAATTTATGTCAACATCAACTAGCTCGCTTTATTCCGTCAAGTTATTGACACAATCTTAGTCTAGTATTAATTGTACATCATTGATGTGTTTATGTTTTAGCAATAATCATGGGTTTCATCAGGTCCCTTTCCACAGGTGTATTGATCAAACACCATGCTGTCTGCATTCATAGTCAAGGTGCTTGATTTTATACACCTGTGGAAAGGGACCTAATGAAAACAATGAATATACAAGGGTGTTGTGTTATGGATTATGCAATGAGTAAAACTAAATAACATTTTAGAGCAATGATTTGCACAATATGTAATTTTACTGTCAAAATCACACTCGTGACTACTGGTGATTACAAGGGTTGTTAGTTGACACTTGTGTTGTACTTGTATTGCATTTCATTTCATTGTAGGTTACACAGGTATGAATGTAATTAAATGTTTACCTTTCTATTTTGGCAGTACCTAATGTGTGGATCATTGAAGACTGCTATGTTTGCTGTGGAGAGGAGGTGGCAAGGAGGTCCCTGAGCTCTAACCTGGGACTAAATGCAGGTGAAATGGCTTGGCTGGGGTCGACTGAGGTGGCATAGCATCCTTCTCCTTTTTGCCTAGTCCCTGAAGAGTGGATTTTGCCGCAGAGATGAAGCAGAACCTGTGTGATCTCCATCCCCCCCACATGACCATTATCATATCTGCGTCATCGATGGGGATCCACAAACCCCAAGAAGATCGAGTATGGGTGAACAGCAGCTTTGTGTTGGGTCTCATGCCCCATCCACACAACTTTGCATTGTTTCTTAGAGACCAGGTTAATCTGTCTGGGGCAATGAATATTTTAAAAATATTGTTGAATGTCTGTATCCAGCCGAATTCAGTAGGCAACCTGCATTTTGATGGCACTGAACTTGCACTTAAAAATGGTTATGGAACTTTTCTAAGAGATGCTGTTACTGATACTGATGGACTGTAACACCCTTTCCTTTACTTATGTCAAAACCAATGTCTGTTCATTAACAAAATTACTATTGATGGCACTGAAGTTGAAAATAAAAACACAAATGTTTATGGGACTTTTCTGGTCAACTGTGACCTACATTTAACTTGTGTCAAACCAGTTTTGTCTATGCTGTCAAACATTTATGATTAAATTGCAGTGGGAGCAAAAACAATCAGTAGGTTGAATTAAAGACCCAGATGCGGAAGTACATTTGCATTTTTACTTATGTCTTGAGCATTACAGGTAAATAACACAATGTTGTAAGCTAGTAAATAGTCAGTATATAGACTGCTTTGCAAACTCAGATGTAAATAAGGTAATCATGAAGGGGTCTGCTGGTGAAGAGTCTTTGAAATCAGAAGTTGTCACTGGTCGAGAACTGTTAGGAGCCAGCTCCTCATGTTTAGCACCCACTGGTTCAGCCTGGCTGGATCATCTAAAGAGAAACTTGACACAGGCAAGAATGGTAGATTGTTAATCATTGTTATAATCAAATTATTTGAATTACACTCCAATGTGGGACATATCAGTCTGTTCTTGTGTTGCATATATTGATTTGGCACACGCATATGTTACAGTACACTTTTGTTTCCTTGTGTCTAACCTATAACTGACAATGGTATGTTGACTACTGTAGATGTCGCTCGTTATCACAGCTCCCGTGTTCAAAGTATACAGTCAGGTTCATAGCGCTTCACCTCAGCAAGAAGAAAGCAAGCCGTTTAATGTGAGGATTGAGGAATCTTCGGCTTAGGTTAATGTCTTCACAAACGTTGTGATCTTAAATGCAACAACCGAGGCTGTAAATTGACAACAGACTAAGTATTCCCTAAAGGTTTTTTAAAGAAAACACATATGTTACCCTTACACAGTCTGTTTGTTGATTACAGCTAACTCAAGTACCTGGGCTAGTAACATTAACATGAAGTTAACTCACAACAGCAGTTTTCACTACATTTCTTAAATGAATGTTTGTGGGTGCTTCTGCCATTAGGTTTCAACAATAAGCAAATTAGTTCATTACTTCCTTAATGTTACACTTACGTGGGGATTTCCGATAGTAAGCCAGCATGTTTGCGGTAGGTTAAACCAGAGACATACCACAGACGCTAATTTGTCCTAGCGATTTATGCTAACGTTAGCTTGCTACTGATGCTAAGGCTAACGTTCACATAAGCTAGCAGCTACGTGAAATAATAGTGGAATGTCACTTACCGGAAAACTAGAGTGATGTCCTCTTCTGGTGTCGGTTAGTACAGTTAACAGCAGAGATATTTCAATAAAAATGTTCAGAGAGGATACGGTGATGAAGATTCAGGATCACGGCTGAGACGTCCACTCGGCTGGCAACGTCAACCTCGACATTGGTCAGCTGTCAATCAAGTTGACGACGTCATTAATTTTTTATATCCAAATGCGATCCAAACTAACGAGTTAGAAAAAAATTCACCCCCCTCACAGTTGTCAGGGACCGGGAAACTACCGAAAAATACAATAAAGTCCATGGGACCAGGCTTTAAAAACACGAATTTACGCCGTGAAAACGGACATTTTAACATGGGCGTCTATGGAAATTTGCTCTGTTTTGGGACCAGTCCCCAGCGGATTTTCGAGGTATTGCAGTTTTTCGAACTTCCGGGTAGGCTTCATTGTTCAGTTTAGAATGTTGCCGCTTGCTTTTTAGTCGTTATGGCATTCCACACATCCTTGTCAGTGACAATGGTCCGCAGTTTTGTTCTGAGGAATTCGACTCATTCCTAAAGTCAAATGGCGTCAAACACATACGCTCAGCACCGTACCATCCTGCCAGTAATGGTTTGGCGGAGCGTTTCGTGCAGACGTTCAAACACGCCTTGAAGTCTTCCAGAGGAACGAAACCAGTACAACAACGCCTGGATACGTTTCTCTTGACATACCGCAACACCCCCCATGCCACAACGAACGAATCACCAGCTATGTTGTTCATTGGACGCAAGCTGCGTTCTCGGCTAGATATCCTGAAACCCAGTGTTGCTGGAGCAGTGCACCGGTCACAGGATGCTCAACAGCGACGCCGTCAACAGCACTCGAAGGACAGGCAGTTTGGAGTTGGAGAGCCAGTCCTCGTGCGTGATTATAGGAAGGGGGAGGATAAGTGGGCACAAGGTGTAGTGATGGAGAAGACTGGACCAGTGTCATACAAGATACAGGTGGGAGAACAAGGGGTATGGAAACGACATGTGGATCAGCTTCTGACTCGTCCTGAGTTAGTGCCTGAGTCAGTGCCTCAAGAGACTGCAGTGAACATTCCTGGGAGCCCTCCGTTGTTACTACATCAGAGTGATAGTGGCACCACACTTAATCGTAGTACACCTCAGCACGAAGAGGATACTGATCAAGTTCCAGAGTCCACCACACCACCTACAACACCACTAAAACCACCACATTCCACGGAAATGACACATAGGGAACATACACCGGTAACAGAGACTGTAAAACGTTATCCTGTGAGGATTACGAAACCACCTGTACGTTACCATGATGAGTGAACTATATTTGTTTGAGTTCTGAAACTAGAAGTAACATAACTCCTGTTTTTCTTTAATATTGATAAAATTTAAGATAAGAAAGAAATGTACCTCTTAAGTTATGTAAGGGTAAAATAATATTCTAAGTTGTGTTACAGGAAAATGCTTTATGTTTATTGACAACATATCTTAGTGTGGAGGAGATGTTATGTACGAACCTAAAGGTTATATTGTTTTCTACCAGTAGATGGCGCTAAGCCACTAGTAATGAATGTGGTTGTATAGTTGTGGTACACAATAAAAGGAAGAACTGAGTGAATCAGTAGTACATGTGTTTGCGTAGCTCTGTATGAGATGTAAAAGTGTTTACATAAAGACATATAAAGGGAGCAACATAACAGAATGCACTCTCTTTAAAAACATATCCATTGCGTGCACCTGCATTCTGCCTTCTGCTGTCAATACAGAACAACAAACAAACAAACTTAATGTTAACGAAGTTGTTAACATTACGCCCTGAAGTAAAGTAAACTGTAGCCTATTGTTGTTTGTGCTGCAAAGAAAACTTGAATTGATATAATTGCAATATAATTATTATGGCCAAATTTCTTTTTATGAAATGATATATCAAAGCAGGTAGAAGTAACTGTAGTCACTTGACATTTCTGAGGATTTACATATTTCCATCAGGGCAGTGGTATAGAAATTCTTCAGTGGAGGGACCACACTAGTTAATCACGCCATCAACACCTTCTTACCTTTTCTTCTGTTATTACTATTCTTTAACTTTATGGTAGAAAGTGAGTCCAGCAAATTGAGAACCTAGGATCCTGTTTATGTTTATGAATGTGACTCCAGTATATGTTGAGACATAAGAGTGGAAAAGGGGGTTACATTTATATAATGCAAATGATTATGTTAACAATGTCATCGAATATGTTGTACAAACAAGAAGAGCGAAATGGTAAACTTTTAAGAAATCATCATCCACATCATAGTATGATGCTGTGTGGGGTTATGGACTTGACAGTTTTGCATGGAATTGCCCATGCAGTATATACATATTTAAGCAATATAGCACGAGTGGGAGTGGGTTGTTGCTAGATATTCCCACGGGTGTTGTTCGGCCGTAGCCTCCGGCCTCGAGGCTACGGCCGAACAACACCCGTGGGAATATCCAACAACAACCCACGATTACGAGTGCTATATTGCTTTTATACAACAATTCTACCACTTCTTTTTTGTGCTAATTTCCCATTATCATGTAAACGTTTAAATCGCTAAAACTGTCTTGTTTGTAGAACTAACTTCTCTCCGCCACAAATTTCTACTTCATGCAGGACAAACTGCCGTTACTAGTTCTAAATGGATGGTTGCTATGGCCAAAGGCCAGTCGTTAGTTCTAAAAGCACGTTGCTATGGCCAAAAGCCAGTCGTTAGTTCTATCTCTCCCGTTGTCAAGCAATGTAGAATCTAGCCTAATAAACGTTAGCTCGCATTGCGTCTGGTTAGGACATGCTTTTAGCTTTGAAACATCACTATTTTACTTAGCCTACATGCCATCCAACTAGCTAATATCCACCTCCGTCATATTCTATGTTCTGAGCGTCTGTATTTCAGCTTGGATGCAACGTGACAGTTCGGTTTACACTTGACAATTTGACATTGTATCGCGGAGTGATTTATTATTAGCTGTGAAAAGTCCGAGTGGATTATCGTGGGATATCTCAACTCATGGAACGTCTCTCGGCCAATCAGAAACAAAGAAACCGCTTCATAGAACCCAATTGTTGTATAATAAGATTTGACACATTGCAGTTTTTTAATGGTGGGGTTATTTATAAATCAAAGAATTGTGGGTAGATGTGGGTGAACTGTGCAACATGCAGTTTGTGGACATGAGGCAGACGTAACAGACAGATATTTGTGTTTGAGGGGGTGATGTGTATGTGTGTGTGTAAGTGTGTGTGTGTGTGTGTGTTTATGTGAAAGTCTTCGTTGCTGGTCAACTCAGCGACATGCAGTTTGTGGACAAGAGGCAGATGTAACGGACTGACGTTTCTGTTTGAAAGAGTTGTTTGTGTGTGTGTGTGTGTGTGTGTGTCTTTGTTGCCGGTGTACAGTATTTCTGAATATGAATGCTGTCTGGACAGGAAATGGCACAGCTTTTATCACATGCAACCAATCCAAAATCGATTTCATATTCAGAAACGTTAACCAGTAACAGCCTGGTTGCTTTGACATATCAAAACCAAATTTTATCCTATTACATCATTTGAACAGGTGAGTCGTCCTGTTTATTTTACCATCCATTTGAGGCTATAACACATTGCAACTTATTTAACAGTGAGTAAACTGCGGATGTTCCCGCATAACAGAATAGCTATAACATTAGGCTACTCGTATTTGTTCTAGAAACATGCCTAGTTCCTTAGGCTCCCTCCTTCCTTCAGTGGTTACGTGTTTCATGCTGGCTACACGAGAACAACTCATACTTAATTCAACACAAGGTCTACAGACCTTAGAGGTGTACATTTCATTTTCATACATCAAAGCGTTAGCCCTTGACAGCCAATCAAATTCTATGTTGAAGTGTCCAAACAGGAAGTGAGGTCAAATCTCGGAGACGCTTTGAGGTATTGAGACCATATTTGGCGGCATGATTTTGGACACCATCCAAAGTAGCCTCAGTAAATGTGTTGTAATTTGGCCACTAGGGGGCGCTGCAATTAGCAAAAATGCATTTTGGCTCATATCTCTTTACGTCTTTGGGATGACATCTACATTTTTACATTGGAGGTGCTCTGGGCCATACCACTGATGAATCTAGGCAACTTGTCAGGTCAGTGTAAGAATTCGGCAATCGAGGGCAACGCCGCCAAACTCGAAGCAGCTTCGCGTCTTGGCCAAACTTTGGCGCTTTGACCTGAGGACAAGCGGTCGTGTCTCCTACCGGGCGCTGTCGTGGCGCGTCTGAGCAAGCACACTTCGCACTTTCCCACCGGGAAATGCATTCTAGTTTACTTAATGTGCTTCTGACACCGTGTAGCTGTGTTGCTTGTGACCTGCCAGGGCTCTGTAGATGGAAAGTAACATTCCTGGCAGTTTGCTGGTTAGCACTTAATCTTTGGGATTAAGCTTGCATTTTTGGACATGGGGAGAGTTTTTAAACCAATTCTGAAAATAAAACCCTTTTTTGAGCCTTGCACCCGGTGTTCTCTAATTTATGTCACAGGGTGAAGATGTCCCATATTAAAGGGCCCACTAACAGATCAATGCAGAAGTCATTCATCATCAAAGTTACAGGTGTCATTCATGAGGCTGTTTCATTTTAAGGAATAGTCATGTTTTTCCATGATGCAACCTTTAAGAGTGTAATATAAGAAAAACAGAAAAAGTTAGAATGAATATTTGCAATGATTGTTGGACATGTAGGTTGTGAGTCTGACATCATTTTCTTTTAGTTTTTGGTTCTGGAACGTGACTTGGTGGAGGTTTTCTGTTGGTGCCGGGCTGACAGGGTGTGTACAGCAATAATCTTAAACATAGCCGCAAGCGGCGATGGCGGGCCCGAGCACCTGCGGTGAGGAGACCTGTGACATTTCGGAATCTAACAAAGCAACATGTGCATGTTGGTGGGCATGTGCATGAGCAACACACATGCCCACCAAATTTGGTCAATTTTCCTGAATGTATGTGTCAACCACAACAGACAACACGCTAGGTGGCACTATAGAGTCCCTAAGCCACACCCTAGGCCAGAGCTCTATCTCTGACTATCGATAGCAATAACGCACAAGCCCACCAAATTTGGTTCATTTTCGTGAATGTGTGTGTCAACCACAACAGACAATGTGCTAGGTGGCGCTATACAGTCCCTAAGCCACACCCGAGGCCAGAGCTCTGTCTCGGAATAACTATAGCAATAACACACATGCCCACCAAATTTGGTTCATTTGGGTGAATGTACGTGTCAACCACAACAGACAATGCTCTAGGTGGCGCTATAGAGTCCCTAAGCCACACCCTAGGCCAGAGCTCTATCTCTGACTATCGATAGCAATAACGCACAAGCCCACCAAATTTGGTTCATTTTCGTGAATGTGTGTGTGTCAACCACAACAGACAATGCGCTAGGTGGCGCTATACAGTCCCTAAGACACCCTTGGCCAGAGCGCTGTCTCTAAATAGCTATAGCAATAACAGATATGCCAACCAAATTTGGTTCATTTTCGTGAATGTATGTGTCAACCACAACAGACAATGCACTTGGTGGCGCTATAGAGTCCCTAAGCCACACCCGAGGCCAGAGCTCTGTCTCTGAATAACTTTAGCAATAACACACATGCCCACCAAATTTGGTTCATTTTGGTGAATGTTTGTGTCAACCACAAGAGACAACACACTAGATGGCGCTATAGAGTCCCTACGCCACACCCTATGCCAAAGCTCTGTCTCTGACTAGCCATAGCAATAACACACAAGTCCACCAAATTTGGTTCATTTTTGTGAATGTATGTGTCAACCACAATAGACAATGTGCTAGGTGGCGCTATAGAGTCCTTAAGCCACACCCTAGGCCAGAGCTCTGTCTCTGACTTGCGATTGCAATAACACACAAACCCACCAAATGTGGTTAATTTTCGTGAATGTTTGTGTCAACCACAACAGACAATGCGCTAGGTGGCAATATAGAGTCTTAAAGCCACACCCTAGGCCAAAGCTCTGTCTCTGACTTGCGATAGCAATAACACACAATCCCGCCAAATTTGGTTAATTTTTGTGAATGTATGTGTCAACCACGACAGACAATGCGCTAGGTGGCGCTATAGAGTCATTAAGCCACACCCTAGGCCAAGCTCTGTCTCTGACTAGCCATAGCAATAACACACCATAAGTCCACCAAATTTGGTTCATTTTCGTTAATGTTTGTGTCAACCACAACAGATAACATACTGCTAGGTGGCGCTATAGAGTTCCGAAGCCACATCTTAGGCCAGAGCTCTGTCTCTGACTAACGATAGCAATAACACACAAGCACACCAAATTTGGTTCGTTTTCATCAATGTATGTGTCAACCACAACAGACAATGTGCTTGGTGGCGCTATAGAGTCCCGAAGCCACACCTTAGGCCAGAGCTCTGTCTCTGACTAGCAGAAGCAATTCCACATGTAGCTGCCAAATTACATCCAATTCATTACCTTTTTTCTGCCTATAACACCAACTTCCTGTTTCTTAATAAAACGCCATAATTCAAACCTTCGCCATTTCAATATACTTCAAAAATTCAAAAATCTGTTCGCAATTCCTCTCGGGCAACCCCTTAAGATCATTTTGGTGCTTATATGACATGATTTCGATAAACCGTCTAGGAGAAGTGTTTCAAAATACATGATGTGCAAAATTCATAATGATAATCATAACTCAAATTTGTCTAAGATTCACTATGTAGTCGCAATGTAAAAGTTGTTCAGATTAGTAGAACACACATGCCCACCAAATTTGGTTCATTTTCGTGCATGTATATGTCAACCACAACAGACAGCTCAATAGGTGGCGCTACAGAGTCCCTGAGCCACACCCTAGGCCACAGCTCTGTCTCTGAGTAGCGACTGTAATTCCACATGTAGCTGCCAAATTACAAGAGTTTTGGAGCATGCCAAGTTGGTGTAAAAAGGCCGCACGTGCTAAGACGAAGAGAGAATAAGATTAATCTGATCAAAAACAATAGGGCCTTGCACCTACGGTGCAGCCACTTTCAGTGGCCGCACCTCGGTGCTCGGGCCCTAATTACCTCCGCCAAGGGGTTTCACCGGGGTTTGTTTGTTAGTCTGTCTGTCTGTTTGTTAGCAAGACTCAAAATGTCATGGATGAATTTCGATGGAATTTTCAGGGAAGGTCAGATATGACCCAAGGAAGAAACAATTACATTTTGGGAGTGATCCGGAACACCATGGGGATTCCAGAGCTGTTTATATTTTTCGCTTAGTGGTGTAATGGCATGTTATGGCCATGTGGTGGCGATCTGAATAGTTTAGGTTCAAATGTATGACAACCTAGGAAGAACAATACAGGCAGTGGTTTGCGCTCTCGTGCTTTCCTAGTTTGGATATCCAGGTATCAATGGTCTTTGCCTGAGACACATAATTGTATTCAGTTTAATAGATTTTACTACTGTAATTTTGAGAGCACACTTTCCTGACACTATGGTACAGAGATTCTGCCTCCGAATGCGGTGCTTCTGAATCTTACAGACAATGGCCGGGTTTCCCAAAATTGTTAAGAAGCTCTTAAGTGCTAAGAACTTCTTAGGAGCGTTGTAAGAATGTTCTAAGAACGCTCCTAAGAAGTTCTTAGGACTTAAGAGCTTCTTAACGATTTTGGGAAACCCGGCCAATAGCAGGGCGCTGTAAGATAAAACTGTAATGCAAGTATTATCTAAACAGTCTTGGGGGAAAATATTTTTTACTGTTACAATCTGAACATTGATTTATAATGAGGATATTTAAAACTAGAAATGCAATTCCAAGGAATTACCAGTGCATGAAAATGCAAAAATAGATAGATAATGTAGATATGGTTACTAAGGTGTAGCTAGGGTAAACATGGTGGTTGCATAGTTTACAGAGAGTTGATAGTGTGAAGGTAGACAGTTTAAAGCTGAAACATTCCCAGTTCTAACTTAACTAATGATTACTATTCATGTTAAAATGTTAACTATGGTAACAATGATAACCAGGTTGATTGGTTAACTTAGCTACTGATTTCATGCAGTAATGGTAAAAATGTTAACTATGCTAACTATGCTCACAGTGTTAACCAGGTTGATTAGCTAACTTAGCTAATGATTTCTAGCAGTTATGCTAAACATGCTAACTATGCTAGCAATGCTAACTATGGTAACAATGCTAACTTAAACTAACAATGCTAACCAGGTTGATTAGCTAACTTAACTGATGATTTCTAGCAATAATGCTAAAAATGCTAACAATGCTAAAATTGCTAACAATGCTAACCATGTTGATTAGCTAACTTAGTTGATGTTTTTTGCAGTTATGTTAAAAATGCTAACTATGTTAACTATGCTAACCATGCTAACTTGCTAGTGAGGACTTTTATTTTGAAACATTTGTTGCTAGGGTATCCATGGTGGCCACTATCAGGAAACAAGAAGTTACTGCAGTATAATCATGTTGGTTGCTATGGAAACGGTCATAAACACTTAATTTTAATGGTTGATATATTGGTTGCTAGGTACATGGAGTTTTCGTGTAGTTGACTGGAGGCATAGTTCTAGTTGATAACTGACAGTTGGAATGGTTGAACAGTTAAATAGTTGAGTAGTTACAATGGTTAAATGATTTAATAGTGTATTATTGCAGTGAGGACCTTTATTTTGAAACAGTTGTGGACAAAGGAAGTAGTGAAACAGGATCTGTAGTCTTAATGAGATTGTATACTTAAAGCCTGAGACAGAAGGTGCCTCTCATATAGTGTTTACGCGTCCTCTCTCGCTCCTCGATCCTCACTGATCTTTCTTTATGTAGATCATTGAGGATCGAGGAGCGAGGGAGGGCATATAAACGCTGCTTGAGAGGCACCCACAGTAAATACTTTAAAAGTTGTATGTAGATAGTCTAATTAATGTTGATAGATAGAATGTTTAATGGATGTTGATAGGCAGATTGTTTAATAGATATTGATTGACAGTTTAATGGGTGGATGAGTGAATGGTCTGAAGAAGATGAATGGATAGAAGGTTGGATGGAATGTGCCTTATATTCTTGTTAAGAGAGACACTGATACAGCTCTCTGAGAGTTGTTGATACAGGTGTAATCAATTTAACTGGCTAGTCTTAAGAGAGCCAGAGTGTACGCTTAAAGCCTGAGACAGAGTAAATCATTTAAAAGTTGAATGTAGCTACACTGTAAAACCCGACAAGTTAGTTGAACTCAAAAAATTTGGTGAAACAGATTACACAAAAAAATTTAAGTAATGGTAACTTGGTTTTGCTAAGTCAAAGAAACTTAACTTTTTTAAGTAGTCTCCACTAGCGAATTTTGAGAGTGTTCAACAAGTCTTTTTTAAGTTGAAGAAACATCCACTCGTTGAGTTTGCAGTAATTAATAAAATTAAGCTCAGCTTACTTGGATTCATTAATATCAACATAAAATATTTAATTTAGCATCAACCAATTCTTTTAATTAAACTGAACTTAAAAGTTTAAATTATCAGAAAGTTGAACAAACTTGCTCATTTAGATTAGTTTCAACTTTAGGACTTGGAAGAACAGGCCACTGAAATTCTACTTAATCTTTTAATGTAAACCATGAAAACAAGTACAGATTGGAATTCAGATCAAGGCTGTAGTGAGGCTAAATTCAAATAAACACAGTTTATCCACCTCTAATTTGAGAAATGAGATAGACGATGGTAGGAGATGATAGTATTAAAATAATAATAATAAAAAAACATTGGACAATAACGTCAACCATCAACAAATCATTGAATATGTTCAGGGAACAATTAATGAATACATTACAAAAACATTGGAGTTCGTAGCTTGGCTATCACCAAGCTCAGTCTTTTGAGATTGAACATTTGTCTGGGGAGTCTGCGCTGTATTTCTACTGGACAAGAGGCGTGATGAATTTGCATAGTTCAAATGTCTCTGTAAGCTTGGATAGTCCTTCAACCAATCAGACCACGAACCTGGTGCGTCTGATGGATAAGCCAGGATGCGATTGGTTCCAGCAAAAGTGGAACGGAAGCAGAAGAGATAAATGTGCAGGATTCCAGCCTGCAGAGCAAGATCCAATCGGCGACAAATCGGGCTGGGTTTCCTCATCTTGAACTCCGATTGAGAGACCTGAAAAAATTAACAAAGAACAACTGTGTTAATTTAATATCTAATAGGGATTACAAGTTAAGGGCTACTATGTCTATTGCACTATTAAGTTTAACATTTTCTCCTAGAACTTTTCCAGGGCAGTTGCATTATTGAAATAATTACTTGAAATAATACTAAGTAACGTCTCTGGAGTTTCCTGGTGAAAAAAACAAAAGCTTGAAATGTAACTCCAGTGTTGCTCGACCCATAGCCCTGTTCTTCGGGATCACTTCTGTCCATAAGAATAAAAATGACAAAATTTGATGCAACAGAGACTAAATAGTGGCTCGGCAGCTATTGATAACCTACCAGGACATTTTGGCTTTAGCTTCAATTCAGTTTAGTTTAAGCTGCTGGACCATTATTTGCTCTATGCTGTACCCAATTTTCTCATTGTTCTGATTCACATTGGCTAACTTGGAAATGAGGTCCTATGTCCAAAAACTACCCCTTTAACAGTCATGTCAATAATAGACAACTTACTTACATCCCATGTCTTTATAAAAGTGCCATCATCTTCATGGAGGTAGAAAGGAAGGCCACGGAGTGCCACAGTATGTTGGATATTTACATCCGAGGATCCCTGCATGTGGAAAGAAGTCATGTAGTCAAGCCAGTAATAATAATTCAAAATGCAGTAGGATTACCTTTCTTTGATAGTTACAGCTTCTGAAACCAAAGCATTCTGTAATCTTAATAAACATTATACAATGCATCTATTATAACATCATACTTTCTTTAGATATGGGTAGCCGGACTGTCCTGAAATAGGAAGATATAGCATGCATAGACCTAGATAGCCATTACCTTTAACGGTCATGTCAATATTAGACAACATGCTTACTTACATCCCATGTCTTTATAAAAGTGCCATCATCTTCATGGAGGTAGAAAGGAAGGCCACGGAGTGCCACAGCACGTTGGATATTTACATCCGAGGATCCTTGCATGTGAAAACAAACAGTCATATAGTCAAGCCAGTAATAATAACAATTGGAAATGCAGTAGGGATTACCTTTCTTTGATAGTTAGTACAGCTTCTGAAACCAAAGTATTCTTTAATCTTATTACACATTATACTATACATCTATTATAACATCATACTTTCTTTAGATATGGGTAGCCCCCACTGTCCTAAAATAGGAAAATATAGCATGTATAGACCTAGATAGCCATTACTAAGATGACCAAGACAACTATCTTATTTTAGATTATCTACACACAGGTGACCACTAGGCTACTGTAGGATTTCATGGAGTGCTGAAATGTAGCATACCGTATTTTGGCCCATTTCTGAGCTCATATGCTTTGAGGTTGTGAACTCATTGCTGTTGTGTCATCATAACTATTCCAGCTGAGTGTGCATGGTTAAAATTATATAGTCTAGGTAACAGCACTAATAATTTGAATAATTTCTAGCAAAGCATTTTAGGTCTTTACGGTTCTAAACTGAAAATGTCCAAGGATTATGTCCCAAAAATCTGATCACCTTAATCTTACAGTAAACGCATTTACTGAATGAAATGTGCACACACAGGTCATCATCATAACGGCATGGAAGTGGACTAACGGACGGACGTAATATCGCTAGCATGCTAAACGCTAGCATGCTAAGCGCTAATGTTGCCGGTCAGAACCTGTGCCCTGTTATTAAGCAACGCACCACATAGCTTGCACTTCAAAGTCATTGTGTTAAACAGTACTAACGGGGTAAATTATTCCATGTTTTTAGTCACATTGGAGATTGCTAGCGTTAAGTTAGCTGATCAATCAAGTGCTGGCTTACAGAAGCAACATTCTTAGCTGCTAGCTAGTAACTGGATACATTTACGTAGCAGTCAAATATTTTCAAACTTTTGGCTTTAGCAATATGGTAAAGGTCGTACGTTAGGGTCAAAATGCACCACTTAAATTCTCCACTTACGTTTAATTGCGGTTTTCTCTTCTCGTTGTCCCGTTGTATCTTCTCCTGTGTCCCATTCTTTTCGTGTCTTTCTGGTGGTCGACCGTTATGCGTCGCTTCGCTTGACGTGCACAAGATCCATGGCAGAAGATCCGCCTACAAATCTGTTCCCACGCATTCTATTTTTTCAAATTACTTAAAGCGGACGAGTGCTGTCAACTTAAAAGTAAATATTTGTTCAAGTAACACAGACGATTAAAGTACAATGAGCTATTTTTCATTTTTGAGTGTTTTCAAATCAAAAAAACTATTTTACTTGTAGTGTTCGGTTTTACAGTGTAGTCTAATTAATGTTGATAGACAGAGAGTTTAATGGATGTTGATAAACAGTTTAATGGGTGGATGAGTGAATGGTCTGAAGAAGATGAATGGATAGAAAGTTGGATGGAATGTGCCTTATATTCTTGTAGAATGGAGAGACACAGCTCTCTACTGAGAGAGTAGTGGATACAGATACAGGTGTAATCAATTTAACTGGCTAGTCTTAAGAGAGCCAGGCCTGAGACAGAGTAGATTGTTTCAAAGTTGAATGTAGATCGTCTAATTGATGTTGATAGGCAGACTGTTTAGAATGGGTGGATGAGTGAATGGTTTGAAGAAGATGAATGGATAGAAAGTTGGATGGAATTAGGAAGACTTATGTTGATACCGTTGATACAGGGGAACAGAAAGTGTAGTCTCAAGAGAGCCAGTTTAAAGCCTGAGAGAGAGAGAGAGCTGCTGCACCTGGACTGGCCACCTGGCGTAACATTCTAATTGCTGCCGTGATGTCATAATGAGCAATGTTAAGTCTATGGGGAAATGTTTAATAGTTTTTAATTTACAGTTCAAAAAGTATAAAAGTTACAAAGTTGAAAAATATATTGCACAGGTCTCCTTAGTAAGACCTACGTAACAAAGTTTGAATCAAGTTTCTACGTTAAACGGTTCAAGCTGAATTGCGAGCGTTAGAAGAAGTTGGAATAATAAGAAACCTAGGAAGAACAGTACAGTGCATTTTCATGCACTGTAATGATGAGAAAGACTTTTTGTGCCATCTCAGAATGTTTTCATAATTGAATAAAACATTTAACCGCTAACAGTGGTCAATGGGGAAGTTTTTGTGAACAACTGTACACTCCACAAGCCCTCAAAAAAAGATCATCTGAATTAATTGAACATAAACATTTATAAGCAAGTAGATCAGAAAACTGCCAAGAACATCAGAACTACTAGGACTACCAAGGCGGCCATTTTTATCATTGGCAAACTGCACATTTCACCAGCAGAACTACTTGTCTTTTACAACAAAGTATTTTTATTATTATGAAAATGACCCATCACCTTTCTGGTGATAGTAAAAATAATACTCTGTGTTATAGTCACACTTTACTATGCCACACTTATGTATTTTTATTGTGTTTTTGTTTTTACAATCTACACGTGCTCAGATTATCAACAAAGTGACTAACTACAATTTATGGTTGAGGTTAAGGTTAGGGGGTTGGATCTGGTCAAGGTAATATTCAGTCATTTTTCAACAACGATCTCACATACTGAATTTGAATCTATACATGTTATCAGTTAAGTCTATGTGGGCAGACTATCCAAGTACTGTAATTACTTGTGTTCTTAGAGGTGCTCTCAGATGAAGACAGTGAATTAATTAAATGAATAAACAACCCATAGGCCTAAGCAATAAGATCAAAGCACAAAAGTGATCAGCTTTGAAAGTAAATAGACAAAGGACAAAGAGGAAAATAAAAATATACATGAACAAAATAATCATGTAGTAATCATGGACTAAAAGAATAATAGCAAAAAATCCTGCAACAATTTAAATGATTAAAAGAATGTAGGCTACAGAGGTGTCCCAGTGTCACCTTAGGGTCTGAGTCAAAGTCATCTTTCAAGGCTGTAAATTATTATGTTATAAATAATTAGATAAATTATTATATCTATACAAATTATACATATCCGATGAATATAGAGGAGCTAATCGATCAAGCGACTTCAAAAAAGTAAAAGAAAGGTCAGTTCAAAATGGACAGTAATGGCTGTCACTGGTCTTGGTGACTGTCAGGAAGACAAGGAGCATTATGGCTGCACTATAGTGGCAATAGCATGTAGTAATTTTACCCCGGCGAGACGTGGTAATTTGCTTCATCTCCTAGCCAACTGCTGGTTTACACTGTATTAATGGCATTTTGGTTTACTCATTCCTGCCACAAATCAACCTGATATCCTTTAGACATCCCATATTCCCCAGGGAGAGCAGAGGCAAGATGCTGCTCCCAACTGTTGTAAACACGAAACAAGGAAACATCGCCTTACAAGTCAACTCTTGTCTGCTCAACTTCGCCTGGTAGAACAGCACAAGCACAATCAGTATAGGAAAGTAGGTCACAAAGGTTGTGACCAGGCTATGAACAATGTGTCGAGCTCTCTGTTTTTGTGGGTGGATATCACTCCTTCCTGATGGATCTGGCTTTCTCAGAGCAGAGATGATTGACAGATTAGAGAAGACAATGATGGGGCATGAAAGACCTAACGAGAATAGGGTGACTAAAGGTGTATCTAGAACAATATATGTACACCCAACAGCCAGTGTTAAAACCCAGACCAATGCACAGGTGACCATCCTGTACCTCCCGTTCTTAACTTTCATGTATGTGATGGGGAGAACCACGGCCATGTAGCAGTCCACACAGATACAGGACATAAACAAAGGCCGTCCACAACAGTTGAAACTGTAAAAGAACACAGTTATTAACAAAACAATAGGGTCATGCCAGAGAAAATAATTGAGTACACCAGGAATGACTATCAGGTTGAAAACTAAGTCCATGATGGTGAGGTTAAAGGGATATTCCGCCATTTTTGGAAATACGCTCATTTTCCACCTCCCCTCGAGCAAAACAATCGATATTTACCTTGTTCCCGTTCATCCAGCCATTCTGTGAGTCTGGCGATACAACTTTTAGCTTCAGCCTAGCATAGATCACTGAATCGGATTAGACCATTAGCTTCTCGCCTGCTAGCTTCATGTTTAAAAGTGACTAAGATTTCTGATAATTTTCCCATTTAAAACGTGTCTCCTCTCAACTTAGAAAGTGCAATAAGACCAACTGAAAATGAAACCTGCATTTTTCTAGGCTGATTTGACATGGAACTACACTCTCATCTGGCGTAATAATCAAGGCAACTTGCAAACGTACCATAGGCGCAGTGATATCGTACGCAGCATCTGAAAATAGTCCCCATAGACATCAAGCAGTAGTAGTGCCAGTAGCTGCAAGTTGCCTTGATTATTACGCCAGATGAGAATGTAGTTCCATGTCAAATCAGCCTAGAAAAACGGCAGGGTTCATTTTCAGTTGGTCTTATTGCACTGTCTAACTTGAGAGGACACACGTTTTAAATGGGAAAATTACCAGAAATATTAGTCACTTTTAAACATGAAGCTAGCAGGCGAGAAGCTAATGGTCTAATCCGATTCAATGATCTATGCTAGGCTGAAGCTAAAAGTTGTATCGCCAGACTCACAGAATGGCTGGATGAACGGGAACAAGGTAAATATCGATTGTTTTGCTCGAGGGAAGGTGGAAAATGAGCGTATTTCCACAAATGGCGGAATATCCCTTTAAGCATGTAGACGTTGTTGGATGAGCCACTGCGCTGCTTTTGAATCAGCACCCACAGAAGCCACATACTGGCAGGAACACCCACACATGCAGCGGGCACACTGAAGATGCCCGATATCAATGGACCCACCAGCATATCAGTACAGAAGCGGTCAAAGGAAAAGGTGTCGTTGATGACGTTGGTTGAATTTAGCGAATAGCCATGATTTCCCATGATGCGACCTGGAAGCCATTCATGAAGTGAAATGAGTGTAATTTAGTAAGTAAGAAACGAACATAAATATGCATGAACATGCAATAATTAATGGACAAGTCTGACTTACTTGACGGCAACGTTTTCTCTGAGGCTTCTTAGCTTGACTTGTCCAAGGTTTTCTGTTGGACTATTAATGTTCGGCTGGCCGTATTGCTTTAGCCTTCATTTGAATACCCAGGCGTGTTATCACAGCATAGACAAATCCGACCTATTGTATCACCATGATGAATTGTCTTTAGTTATATATATATATATATATATATATATATACACCTCTGTCCAAAAGTATTAGAACGCATGCTTAAAGTTAAATATAAAATCATCTTTTGGAAATGTATCTTAATGCCTTAAATGAAATAATGAGTAACTATGCAACCTTTAAGGACATTCATTTTCTTTGTGAATGAATAATGTATTGTAAATAAATAAATGTTTTCCTTAAATACAGGGGGTCATAAGTATTGGAACGCCCATGTTAAATTCCCATAGAGGATTTTTATTTTTATTTTTAAAGGCCAGTTATTTCATGGATCCAGGACACTATGCACCCTGATAAAGTCCCCTTGGCCTTTGGAATTCAAATAACCCCATGTCAACACTATACACTTAACATACTAAGGGCCCTATCATGCCAACCGGGCAATGAGCTTTCGCGACTGGCGCAACCTTTAATTACTATTCTCTGCGAGCGCATCCTTCATTTGTCCAGCGCAAATGTACGTTCTCTAAATGGGAGATGATATTGCGCCCTAACGGGCGTGTCAGTGAAGAGAAGAGGTGTGGTCCGGCGCAAAGCTCGCCAGTCGCTATATGGATGAAGAAAGTAAGTGCGCCACTGACCAGGAAAAACCTAGTCGGAAATCACTCGCGCATAGCTGAAAGGCTATTTTATGAGCGCATGAGGCTTGGGGATATGGAAGAGTGCACAGTGCGCACTTCTTTCATCAGCAGGAGCGCGCGCAGCCCGAATATAATTAAATAATATTTGTCCGTTTCTCGGTTTTAGGTTCTTGTATTGGTCAGCAAAACGTAGCATACATAGCATAACAACATCCACATGCAATAATACAACAATAACGTCTAACAGTGACCTGCTCATTTAGACAACATTACACAGCCCTATGGCTAAGTTACCTTCAGTTAGTTTTGTTCTAGCATACCTTTAAACGTCTGGCATTAAACAGCTGTAGCGTTCTGGCAACTGTCTACCTTGTTATTGCTCATCTGGAATAACTTCTCTAGCTGCCTTCATCCTCCATCCTTTCTGTTTTGTTTGTTTAAAGAACTTGCGATATCCATGATGAGTAGGCTATTGAGTTAGTGAATTAGCTTCACATTGTGTGCTGATAGCGGAGTAAAAGAAAACAACACGTAGCCTAGTTGCGCGCCTGCGTGCGTAATCTCTCCTGTTCAGACGAATTGTTTGCGCGTGGATATAGCTCTATAGCGCATTAAGTTAATTTTGATAACGTGTTGACTGACTTTTTCTTAAAATAGAAGATTGTAAATAGCCTGATGGCAGGCAGCTAATGGGATGCTGTGCATATTGGGTGGGTACGGTATGGCATGCCAATTTGGTGTGAATACACACACACACAAGGGAAATGTAATAATGATAATGATCAATAGTGAGAACTGGCTTCTGGCTACTGCTGCGTTCATTCTGAAATAATCTATTTAAGTCAGAAGCCCCCCGAGAGACCGTAGGCAAGTGCCTAAAACCCCCTTAGCTGTTCTAAAATCAGTGTAGCCTAAACTACGGACTCGAGTGGCTAACCCCGCGTACACACTGTCTCCGTCCGTCAACGGATCTAGGAGGTTGGATCTGCCGTATGTGTATTTGCATACACGCGATCCGATTGGCTGACGGATCCGTCGCTGCCTGAAAAGTTGAACATTTCTCAACTTTCTTGACGGAGGCAACGGAGCTGAAGCGACGGACGGACCCACAATGCATTTCGAGTCCGCCCCATGCAAAGTGAATGAGATCCGTTGACGGACGGAGACAGTGTGAATGCGGGGTTATTGCTTTTCTAAAACGGTAACTATACGTCGACATATTCATAGATAATCATTCTTCCGCCAATAAATATTTCCTCCATATGAATGGTTGCCATGCAACATCGAGACGCAGCCACTTTAACTTTTGTGCAAGTTGTGGTAGTGCATTAACGAAATGCGGTCAAGGTGTATGTTTGTGTTGGATTTTATAACAGCATCGAACGCGATTCAGCCAATCATCATCAACGACCGGAACTATCCGTGTTAGAAAATAATATTCACACATCATGTACATTATTTTCACAATTTCCCAGCATAAAAGTTGGGAAGGCTTAGCCTTCCCAAGCCTCCATTACGCGCCGCCCATCATGCCTCACACGAGCAAGTCGGTCTCTTCTGGAGTAGACGCCTAGGACAACTCCGCCATGATAATACCAACAGACCATTGAACAATGCGCCAGGCTTTTAAAGGGAATGAGAGTGTGAAATCTAATTGGTTTATTGCATGCTACGCCCAAAAGACACCCACGACTAATTAACTCAATTAAGACAACCCCTTTTCACTTTGCGCTGAGCGCAATGTTCACTTTTCACGCAGTCATTATAGCCTTTTGCGCTAGGACCGCCCCCAAAGAAACTGGCGCGAGTGACTTCTGACAATGCCCATTTGATCCTGATAATAGAGCCCTAAGAGTTTGGTATGCTTTATGTCAGTTATTAGCTGTTAGCTAATTAGCTGGTTTGAATTGCATTGAGCTCAATGAGAATGAAACCAGCTAATTAGCTAACAGCTAATAACTGACATAAAGCATGCCAAACTCTTAGTATGATAAGGGTATAGTGTTGATATGGGGTTATTTGAATTCCAAAGGCCAAGGGGACTTATCAGGGTGCATAGTGTCCTGGATCCATTAAATAACTGGCCTTTAAAAATAAAAATAAAAATCCTCTATGCGAATTTAACATGGGCGTTCCAATACTTATGACCCCCTGTATTTTAAGGAAAACATTTGTTTATTTACAATACATTATTCATTCACAAAGAAAATGAATGTCCTTAAAGGTTGAATAGTTCCTCATTGTTTCATTTAAGGCATTAAGATACATTTCCAAAAGATGATTTTATATTTAACTTCAAGCATGTGTTCTGATACTTTTGAACAGAGGTGTATATATATTGAAATAAATCGTAACATTATAAATAAGAAGTATAAGACACAGCTGGACAAATGTTTGGTTAAATAGTCAGAGGCCTCTTGAGAGTCAGAGTCAGAGGCCTCTCCTCTCCCTTGTCTCTTATTGTATTATATGTTGGGGGCTGGCAGGTGAAACAGCTATTACTTGAGAATGTGATACCGCTGACAGCATCAGCAGAAACAGACTTTGGGTAGGGTTAGTATCATACAGTAATTATTCTGTGGGCTTTACCTATGCATGGTGGGACTTTTACTGTATGAAGCCAGACTTTTCTCCCTCCGGGGTCAACCTATCCTGGGGGTCCTTCATATAGCTCACACATTGGGCAAGCTTCTGATGATGTCAGGGCAAGCTATCCCACTTCTGACACCATGTAGCAAAGGGAGAGAGTAGTGACCCCCACCCAGTCTTGAGCCCGGGTGTCTGGGATACTAACCCTGCAGCTTGATCTCAACACCAAAGAGCCAGAGCCTGTTGGTACAGCAATGATAGTGCATGCTTGACTGTAGTGACCGCACTCAGTCACAAGTGGTAATTAGTATATTTTTTTTTAGTCAAAGCTTTGTTACTTTTGTCGAGAAACACGATTTTTGTCAATATCAACCCTGGTAATAGTGTAGTTCACCACTTATGAGTATTATCAATCAATCAACAGCTCAAAAAAACATATTAGGGTGCAGTTACACTTTAAGTAAAATCTGGCTAGTCAATTGTCTTATTCACAGCCCCTGAAATTATGTGTGCAGTTTGTTGTTTTGTTTTACCATGGACATGAACTTTTAAACCAATAGTGAAAATAAAACCCCTTTTTTTCTGGTGTTCTCTAATTTATGTCACAGGCTTCACCTTGAAACCTGTAAAAACACCCACCCACCGAAGCCACACGCTGGCAGACACACCCACACATGCACAGTGCCCACTGAAGATGTCCCATACTAAAGGGCCCACCAACAGATCAGTGCAGAAGGGGTCAAAGTTACATTGGCTATTTCATCTCCGGTTTCGCATTCGCGTTTCGTTTTTGCTCGTTTTATGCTTGCATATTTTTCTGCAGAGCTTCCCTTACAGCTTTAGCGTGTATATACAGTACTGTGTGTATATCAATTGCAAGCGCGGTTCTTCTCGTTCCGCACGCGTCTCGTCAGACTTCCAGATGTAAGGAGCGATCGCTCCCTGGACAAACTGCAAGGCTTCAATAGCGGTTAGGGACACTGGGGGCGGGAGGAAATGTTACTGTTTTCGATAAAACTGGGCAGTCAAGCAAAACAACAATTTCTAAGCGATTTTATGACTATGAAAATGTTGCATAGGGTCTCTTTAGGGGGCCATGTCATCGCATCCCATAACCACTCATTTAAAGGAATATTTCGGTATTTCACACTCTAAGCCCGTTTTCTGTATTGCCTAGCATGAAAACGAGTGTTTGACACCGAAATCTCGACGATTGAGCCTGTTTGTGAAATTTGGCAGCTTTAGAATGGAGCTCTGTATGGCTTTAACATTGCTCGCTTTGTGCATGGACTATTCTGTCCTTAAAACACCCCTAAACGTTCATTTTTTTTTAAATGTGCAGCTCACAGAGTGGTTACTGGTCTTCAACGATCTTCTATTAGCAGCGAAATACAGCTTCTGTCATCTTTTATCATGATTTTCGAAATCCCGGAAGTACTTTTTCAGATACCTCACAACCGTGTGTGCCTAATATAACACAGCATAATTTGAATTTCACTGAAGTTGTGTGTGCAGTTTGTTGATTTTTTTGGCATTGTTTTGCCATGGAAATTTTTGGCATTGTTTTGCCATGGAAATGAATGACTCTCATGGTTCTGATAAGGTGTGAAGGTGTGTGTCTATGTGATGTTAATTTGATTATGTTCTCTGCTTTGCGTGTCTAGTTTGCTTACTGTGCTTCTGACACCATGGAGCTGCGTTGCTTGTGACCTACCAGGGCACTGCAGATGGAAATAGCATTCATGATAGTTTTGTTTGCTGGTTACCACTTAATGTGGAGTGTTTTGAGAACTTTTAAACCAATTGTGAAAATTGAACCCTTTTTTTCCTGGCGTTCTCTGATTTATGTCACAGGCTTCACCTTGAACCCTCCCATTCACAGAAGTCACTTGCTGGCAGACACACACAAGCACAGGCCCCACCAGCAGATAAGCGCAGAAGAGATCAAAGTTGCAGGTGTCATTCATGAGGCTGGTTGACTTTAAGGAATAGCCTTTAGTTTTTTCATGATGCAACCATTAATACATTTCTGAAATGCAACAATGTCAGTGTAATACAAGAAAAACAGAAAAGTCAGAATAACCACAATATTTGTAGTGATAATTGGACATCTACAGTACATGTAGGTTGTGAGTCTGATGGCATTTTCATTTAAACTTCTTGGTTCGTGACTCTGTGGAGAGTTTTCTAATAGACTGTTGGTTCCGGGTTGCAGCATACAGCTATAGCCTTAATTTGGATATGCAGGTGTGCCATCCTCTCACCAAGATCAGTGGTCTTTGCCCGTGACACAACTGTTTTCAGTTTAGTCAAATGAAGGCTAAAGTAATATGTCCAGCCGAATGTTAATAGTGCACCAGAAAACCTCTATGTCATAGAACTAAGAAGCAAAAACACTTGATGATGAAATTTGGTACGACGATAGAGGGTAATACCCTGATTGAGTGCACAAAGTTTCATGCTGGCAACTCCCACACTCTAGCGCCACCAACTTGTCAAAGTTGGAACTACGTTCACACCTGTAACTTTTGATCTGTATGGCCGATTTTGATAAAGCTTGTACAGTTAAAATTGTTGGAGGCTGACAATTGCAATGTAGTATGACTATCACTTTCCGGCATGATGGATTTTCCGCCATTTTGAATTTTGTAAAAAGTGAAAGTAAAGTGACCCTGACTAAATATTTTGTCTGATTGTCACAAAACACATAATTGTGCACATTTCACCAGCAGAACTATTTGTCTTTTATAAATGACCCGTCACCTTTCTAGTGATAAGAAGGAAATAGTAAAATAAAATACTACATGTTCTGGTCACACTTTAATATGTATTTTTATTGTCATTTTTTACAATCTACACATGTTCAAATTATTAACAAAGTATGAGTTGACAGTCAATGACTATAACTACAATTTATGGTTGAGGTTAAGGTTAGGGGTTGGATCTGGTTGATGTGATATTCAGTAATTTTTCAATAACAATTTAAGTGTCACTCGTATTCTTAAAGGTGCTCTCAGATAAAACAAAAAAGAAAAAAAAAACAGTGAATAAATTGTCTCTGTTGAACACTCAGAAATAGCACCCACCCTTACACCGAACAAAGTGAACCAACCTGTTCTGCTCATTAAGCTTCAATCTTCTTTTTTTAAGTATATTTTGGCCATTTTATGCCTTTTATTGATAGAGATAGTGGAGAGTGACAGGAAGTGAATGGGAGAGAGAGTAGGGGTGGGTTCCGGAAAGGCCCACGGGGCGGGAATCGGACCCGGGTCGCCAGCATGCGGCGCAGGTGCCTCACCCAGTTGCGCCACAGCTGGGGCCGTGCACTTCGATCTTACAGTTACAATATTGTTATTAATACATCATCATCACACTAAACTGCCCGGCACTATTAATCATAAACCCCAGTCTTTACTGATACTGCACTATTCCCACCCTCTTTTCAATTGTACTGTATATTGCATCCTGTGTCTTGCCTGTGCCTGTGTCCACGACCATGGCAACCTTGACAGTGACAACAAGGTCGCACTCCCCCTCTGGACAATTGTATTACCCTATTCCACCCATAGCATATATTGATTTATGTACATACTGTATTTATTTGTTTATTCTTATACATAGCTTATTGCCCTTATTCTATTTTTACTGGGATTTTTTTATGTTATTGTTAAGAGTGAAGTTTAGCCAGAGTAAAATTCCTTGTTTGTTTTTACAAACCTGGCCAATAAAGCTGATTCTGATTCTGAACAGATTTGAAAGTAAATATAGAAAAAGGCCAAAGAGGAAGACAAAGATATACACAGAAATATACATGGACTAAGGGAATAATAACAGTAAATCCCGCAAAATGTTAAAATTAGAATGTAGGCTAAAGAGGTGTCTTTCAGTCACAAGGTCACAGTCAAAGTCATCTTTAAGCCTATAACTTATGAAGTAATAATTATATTAATCATTAAATCTATTTATCTCCCTCAACAATGGAATTCTCTTCTCTGATTGGCTGATGGGGTGGCCATTAACTTCGTATAACCTGCTACCTTAGAAGTAGTTCCCGTATCACACTTGAATATTAATTCGCCAAACTCGTTGCGAAGTTTAAATGAACTGTCACGTTGCATCCAAGCTGAAATACAGACGTGCAGAACCATAGTAACATTGTAGCATATGACGGAGGTGGATTGTAGCTAGTTGGATGCCATGTAGGCTATAAAAGTAGCGATCTTTCAAAGTTAAAGTTAATCAGAATCCTGGGATATGCCCGCTTGACAACGGGAGAGATAGAACTAACGACTGGCTTTTGGCCGTAGCAACCAGCCATTTAGAACTAACGACTGGCTTTTGGCCATAGCAACCATCCATTTAGAACTAGTAACGGCAGTTTTGTCCTGCAAGTAGAAAGTTGATATGTGGCGGAAAGTAGTCCCACAGTCAAGACAGTTTTAGCGATGTTTACGGACGCAACGGTGGAATAAAACTATGTTCTAAATATACAGGTTATGAATACAAACGGGAGATAAGCGGGATAACGGCCTTCGAGGTCGACCGGTTCGATGGAAATAATGGCACGGCGGAGGTAACTCCGTCTCCATGCTTCACACGTCGCCGGAGTTCTAGACCTCCACCTAGCCATTATTTCCATCGAACCGGTCACCTCGTCGGCCGTTATCCCTTACGTAAACTTGTAACAATTCAACCTTTTATCTTAGGCCGTGTTACTTAACGCGAAGGGAGTTCTTTTGAATGAAAAATTAATGACTGGCAATAAACAGATATATTCCAAATAATTAAAGTAAAACGAAAAGTTAAATCTGAGCGCTGCTAGAATACTTTCAATAGACAATGAAACGTTATTTCGTTGAAGGAAGAAAGCCACGCATCAAACAATAAATCAGATTGCGCACAGCGGCGCTATATATTCACACACAATTCCAAAGTCCCCAAACAAACCCAAGCGTGTAATTCCCTCTTTCTCTCAGTCCCGCACACAAACCTAAGAGTCCAAACTAACGAAAAATCTCCTGTCCTTATCCAAGACCGCGCACAAATGTCAATAATCCATTCCAGGAAATGAAAGAGTCCCGCGACGAACAAACAAAAAATATAATCCCAGAAAAAAGGAACAACGCGATCGCAGTCTTTATGCTAGGCCCAGCAATGTGAAAAAATAGTAAAAAATGGATCGAGCTCACCGAAATCTGGTAGATAAATCCACCAAGCAGACAGCGACAGAATTTCTCTCCGTGCGTCCTCTGTTGCGGCAGGTCACGCACTCCAGGAAACGCACACGGTTTAGCTGGATTGTCACTAAGTTTTCCCCAGTAGTATTGTCTATTTTTGACTCAAACTCGCAGGAAAGCTCTCACAAACAATGTAGCTGCAGCACTGAAGTACTGGCGCCACCGATTCAAAAATCACATACGCACTTGCTATCTACTTCAGACCGCCCCCATTCACCTAGCGCATTCCCCTATATAAGTTCGGGTGCGCGGTGGTAGGCGTATTGGCCTTATAAAAAACACCCCTCTCCATACCTTTTCCATACAGCGTACAGAGACATGATTAATACATATAAATAAGTACATATACATATCAAATAAAGATATTACATGAGACTTACATATTAATTATATGCAATAATTCAACAATTGATAAAAAGCACCTAAACCAATGTGGCAGTGTCACAGTCCCCCCCCCCCAGCCAGAGGTACCGGAGGCTGAACCCCGAAGTAGGGCTTCACATTAACCACATTGACGGTGTCAATCTTTTTATTCTGGTCATTCCACTGTATTTGGTAATTGACAGGGCCTGATTTTCTCACCACCGTAGCCGGACCTGACCATTTAGGCGCAAGCTTGGCTGAGAAGTTTTCGGACGCTTTTGAGAGTGGGTGAGTGCGAACCCAGACCAAGTCTCCCGGCAGAAATTGTGCACCTCTCCTGCGGGCATTATAATACTTGGCTTGTCTGGCCTGACACCCCCCAACCCTCTTCTTGACTTCTTCAAACATTTCCTTTTGTCTTTCCATGATGGTGTATGGAGGTTGATGAGGAGACGGCGATGTCCTAATCAATCTCTCTAGTGGCCCTTTCAGAGATCTTCCCAGTGCCAGCTCTGCGGGTGTTCGGCCCGTGGTCTCGTGGTAAGCGGCATTAATGGCAAAGCGGAACTCTCTGACCCACTGATCCCAGTTCTTGTGTTGGTTCCCGACATAAGAGGCGATCATCGTTTTGATGGTCCGGTTGGAACGTTCCGTGAGGTTAGCTTGGGGGTGATAGCTGGTGGTAAACCTCTGTGTCACTCCCCAGGTCTTACAGAGGTTTGCCATCTCGTGCCCAGTGAACTGAGGCCCCCGGTCTGAGACTAAGTCACGCGGAACGCCAAAACGGGTGAAGATCTCTTCTCTCAGGATGGTCACAATGCGGTGGGCTTTGCTGTCCTTTAAAGGGAACATCTCCACCCACTTTGTAAAGTAATCGACAATTACAAGCAGAAAAGTATTACCCTTTTTGCTGCGGGGAAATGGCCCCATAAGATCCATTCCCAGCTTTTCCCAGGCATCTTCGACTGGGGTGGGCTGCATGAACCCTGCAGGCTGGCGGTTTTCAGGCTTATAAGCCTGACAGATGTTGCAGCCCTTGACGTGGCTCCACACGTCCTTTCGAACAGATGGCCACCAGGCCACCTCAAGAACCTTTAAGAGGGTTTTTAATCTGCCCAAATGCCCACTCAGTGGATGGTCATGGAAGTAGGCAAGAAACACGGGCACAAGGCTCTTGGGTACAACCAGTTGGAACTTGTCTCCCCCCTCTCTCACAGGCGATCGACGGTACAGGAGACCTTGCACCATGGTGAACCCTACCCTACCTGGCCTACTATCATCAGCAGCCTCTTTGGCCATATCACTGACCTCTGCATCCTGTTCCTGAGTTTCCCTTATTGCCGACAATGAGGTGGGAAGGTCGGTGGAACTGATGGAAGTGTTCATGGCAACATATGCTGCTGCTGAAGGTGGAGGGGTCACGGCTCTCGACAAAGCATCAGGAACAATGTTATGTAAGCCCTTTCTGTACTGGACTTTAAACTGGAACTGTTGCAGCCTCAGGATCCAGCGAGTTAAGCGTGATGACGTCTTTGGACAGTTAAAGGCCCAAGTCAAGGCAGCATGATCCGTAAAAACAATGAATTCTACACCTTCAAGGAAGTGCCTCCATTTTTCAATGGCCCACACCACCGCAAGACACTCTTTTTCGGATGTAGAGTAGTTACACTCCGCCCCACGCAACCCCCTGGAAGCATAGGCTATCACTTTCTCCCCACCATCATTCCGCTGGACCAGCACAGCTCCCAGACCCACGTCACTGGCATCCGTATGAACCTCAAATGGTAGTGTGTGATCAGGTTGTGTCAGGATAGGAGCTTTCACCAGTGCCTTCTTCAGCTGGTCAAAATTTCGCTGACACTCTTCTGACCAGATCCACCCCACATCTTTCCTCTTCAGACGGTTTAGTGGCGCGGCCAGGTCTGCAAAGTGATCAATGAACTTGTGATACCACCCTACTAGGCCCAGGAAACGCTGCAGAGATTTGATGTTGGTGGGAGTGGGATATGATGTCACCGCCAGGGTCTTCTCTGGATCAACCTGAACGCCCTTCTCTGACACCACATGGCCCAAAAATTTCAGCTCCTGTCGGAAAAAGAGACACTTTTTTAGGTTAAGCGTCAACTTTGCCTCATGGAGCTTCTTCAGGACAGCATTCAAATCTCGGAGGTGTTGTTTGGGTGTGGCTGAGTATACAATCACATCATCAATGTAAACACAACATATTTTCCCCCTCAGCTGCCCCAGGACCTTCTCCATCAGCCTTTGGAACGTGGCTCCGGCATTTTTAAGTCCAAACGGCATAGACTTGAATTGGTAGAGGCCCATTGGAGTTATGACGGCAGTCTTTGCTTTGCTCTCTTCAGACATTGCAACCTGCCAATATCCAGATTTCAAATCCAAAGTGCTGAAGAACGCTGCACCATGCATAGACTCAAGCAGGTCATGTATGAGAGGCATGGGGTAAGCGTCTGGATGGGTCTTGGCATTGAGGCGTCTAAAATCAACACAAAACCTGATTGACCCATCAGGTTTGCCGACTAAAACCACTGGAGCACCCCACGCAGATTGAGAAGGCTCAATAATGCCATCCTTGAGCATCTGATCTACGTGGTCTGCAATGATCTTAAGCTTATAAGGAGATACACGATAGGCTTTGCAGCGGACAGGGACCTCATCCTCTGTAAAGATCTTATGCTCTTCCACTGTGGTCTTCCCCAGTCCCCCTGAACACACATCAGGCCAGGCCTGCAGCAGCTGTTGGATCTCCGGAGGCTGATCAGGAAAGGACAGGGTTGCCACGCTGGGTGAAGAAAATGGCACTACAGAGTTCCCTGAAGGAACAGCCACATAAAGACTGGCATTAGGACGAGCGACAGTGCCATGATGCTCATCCAGCTGTGCCAGGAATGGATGAAATGTGTAACCTCTGGGTCCCTTCACTCCATACGTTTGGTCCCCCATATTGATGATGGTAGAGGTCTTGCTGAGGAAATCCAACCCAAGAATGATGGGGAAAGCCAGATTGTCATCCGCCAGGATATATGTATCCAGTGCCCACATCATTTCATGCCAGCAGTAGAGCAGATGTGCTTTTCCCATGGCGCCGTAGGTCACTCCATTAGCAAGAGCAAAGTTCTGATCTCCACTGGACTTCAATTGTTCACCCTCACGAGCCATCTCCAGCCACATACTCTGACGCATGAGAGAAAAAGTGCATCCAGTATCAAATACAGCACGGCAATGTTTTCCCCTCACTGCAATTGGAACATGCAGTAGAGCCAACGGAGATGATTTTTCCCCATGATGAACTACAGTCACCATATCGGCAGGTTTTTTGACGCTGCCCTTGTCGTGAGTCTTCTTTGAGGTCTTTTCCTTAGCTTTCTGTTGATCCACTTTGCCCCAGTACTCCTTTGAAGAGGTGTGGTCCTTTTCCACCAACGTGCCTACTTGAACAAGCTGGTCAATAGTAGTGACGGTGCCTCTAAGACAGCCAGCTATTCGGGGATTACAGTTGTTAAGTATTTTTCTCACCAACTCTATCTCAGTGATTTCAGGCTTCCACCGGAGACAAAGTGCACGATAATCATACGCAAAATCCCTCAAACACTGCTCAGGCAACTGCACCTTGTCGCGTAACTTTTCTTCTACCTCCGAGAGGTAATCAGGAGGAAGGAAAGCAGCCTGAAACGCCTCCTTGAACTCTGGCCAGTTGTGAACTTTGTTTTTCGCCACAGACCACCAGCTATGCGCTGGCCCTTTAAGAACACCAGAAAGTGCACCTATTAGTTCTGCATCTGGTAATGGCCGAACAGCAAGATATGTTTCACATTTCTCCACAAATTCCAGAACATCAGACACTTCTCTGGACTCACTAAAAGAGGGGAAGTCCATGCGAACAGCAGGCTTAGAGAAAACTACAGGCACAGTGGCTGTGGCCTGGCCAGGAGCAGGCTTTGAGAAAACTACAGGCACAGTGGCTGTAGTCTGGCCAGTCAAAGGAGTAGGGAGGTTGGTGCTGGTGGTGAAGGGCTGTGTTGGCTGCTGAGAACCCGAACCAGTGATTGGAGTTTGGATCTGGGTCACAGCGGTGGTAGAAACCGGTTGGCCTCTCATGAGCTGACCAGGAAGAGGAACGGCGGGCTCAGCAACATTGGCGGCGGCAGACGGCACATCAGGAGAGGCAATAGAAGAGAAAAGAGATGGAAAGGCATTTCCAGTATGAGTAGCAGTGCTAAGAGGAACATAGCTTTGAGAGGCGACACCAGTATGAGTAGCAGTGCTAAGAGGAACATAGCTTTGAGAGGCGACCCCGGTAGGAGTAGCAGTGCTAAGAGGAACATAGCTTTGAGAGGCGAGACCAGTGGAAGCTTGAGCCATAGGCAAGCCATGAGAAGCTGGAGCTGTGGAATAGCGACTATAAAGAGGATGGATGGTAGCCCCTGTGGTTTGGACAGGCTTAGTGACAGGCATATGGCTAGCGCGCTTCAGCCGTTGTATTTCTGCCTTCCACTTTTCATCCCGCCGCTGTAAACACTCCACTAACATTCCTTCAAACTGTTTGAGTGTAGATATCATATCTTGTTCCAGTGCATCAACACTTCTATCAACATATCCCCTGATGCTCGCTTCTCTGTTGAGAGCACTAGTAACAGAGTCACGGAAGTCAGTGTCAAGATTATCCAATCTTTCCATGACTGAACCTAAGTCAGTGGTGATGGAGGTAAGAGCAGGAAGTGTGAGGTAAGATGTATGATCCTCATCTCCTATGCTTTGGTCATTCTCCTCTGTCTGGGATATGTAAAGAGAACTAATCAGTGATGTTACTTCACCCACAGGATTTCTCCGAGTGACCCACGCATCTCCTTGTGGGTTATGGCCCGGCTCACTAGGCCCATGGTTAGATGTAGGAGTAGAGGCCCTGGTGCTAGGCTCATTTCCATCTACCTCTTCTTCTTCCTCTAGGGAATCATCAAGAGCTATAAGTGGGATCATCCTCATTTCCGACATGGCGGACTCCTTATTCTATAAACAGCAGTATTTTATTTATTTATTTTTTAAATGCAACCCAATGCAATGTGTGTAAATGATAGCTTGCTATACACAGAAATGCTCTCAATTCAAAAGACAAGCGTTAACAATATTAACGACAATATTAACACGAATGCACAGTCATAAATTATATATTTCAATCCCCGTACTGGCCACCATATGTAACAATTCAACCTTTTATCTTAGGCCGTGTTACTTAACGCGAAGGGAGTTCTTTTGAATGAAAAATTAATGACTGGCAATAAACAGATATATTCCAAATAATTAAAGTAAAACGAAAAGTTAAATCTGAGCGCTGCTAGAATACTTTCAATAGACAATGAAACGTTATTTCGTTGAAGGAAGAAAGCCACGCATCAAACAATAAATCAGATTGCGCACAGCGGCGCTATATATTCACACACAATTCCAAAGTCCCCAAACAAACCCAAGCGTGTAATTTCCTCTTTCTCTCAGTCCCGCACACAAACCTAAGAGTCCAAACTAACGAAAAATCTCCTGTCCTTATCCAAGACCGCGCACAAATGTCAATAATCCATTCCAGGAAATGAAAGAGTCCCGCGACGAACAAACAAAAAATATAATCCCAGAAAAAAGGAACAACGCGATCGCAGTCTTTATGCTAGGCCCAGCAATGTGAAAAAATAGTAAAAAATGGATCGAGCTCACCGAAATCTGGTAGATAAATCCACCAAGCAGACAGCGACAGAATTTCTCTCCGTGCGTCCTCTGTTGCGGCAGGTCACGCACTCCAGGAAACGCACACGGTTTAGCTGGATTGTCACTAAGTTTTCCCCAGTAGTATTGTCTATTTTTGACTCAAACTCGCAGGAAAGCTCTCACAAACAATGTAGCTGCAGCACTGAAGTACTGGCGCCACCGATTCAAAAATCACATACGCACTTGCTATCTACTTCAGACCGCCCCCATTCACCTAGCGCATTCCCCTATATAAGTTCGGGTGCGCGGTGGTAGGCGTATTGGCCTTATAAAAAACACCCCTCTCCATACCTTTTCCATACAGCGTACAGAGACATGATTAATACATATAAATAAGTACATATACATATCAAATAAAGATATTACATGAGACTTACATATTAATTATATGCAATAATTCAACAATTGATAAAAAGCACCTAAACCAATGTGGCAGTGTCACAAACTGAGCTTATATTGTGAATACAGTGTCACAGGGTGACGAGTGGTGAAGGGAACACAAAGTGGTGGGTGAGGTTTATTGTGGGGAAGGTTTTCAGGGGAACGCCAAGATGGCGGCCCCCTGTGGACAAGAGAACAACATTAATTGAACACAGGTGTGTGGGGTTGGGATTGGCAGTGGTGCACTGATTAAGGGTTTGGGTTGAGACAAAAGGGGGGCGCGTGGCAGACGAAGGAGAGAAACCAGCGGAGCTGAATGCAGCGACGGGCGTAGCCTGGAGGAATCGGCGTGACGAGCCCAAGCCCTGAGGGTGATTCCGGTGCCGAGCTGTCGTGCTGTGTGAACAACGGAGGGGTGGGATCGTTCACCCCTCGCAAAGATAAGTGCCTACTTCCCTGCTTAGCCTATGGCGTTGTTGAGTTACACTGGGCTAGAACGAGTCCACGGTTAGCGCTGGTTGATTGTCGACGCCTGCCCTCTTGCTGTGTTTGCTTCATTAGCCTGCTAGCGGGTCCCGACGAGCTGGTGGAGGCCCACTACATGAACGCTGGCTTCGAGTCCTGGATGCCTATCGGTGTGCTGGTGTCGTCGACTGCGCTGTTGATTTGTTGAGGGGTGGAGACGTTCACCCCTCCATAAGATAAGTGTCTTCATCTGTCTACATTCCAACCATTAAGCTGTCTCCACGTCCTAAACGAACTCTCTTAATTGAGCCTTCTCTCCCGGAGCTACGTTGTTTTGTGTCTCACGTTGTGCCTCCCGGTTCTTCTCACTCGCCACTCTACTGGATTAGACGGGGCGTTGTTGTGGCTAATGTTAACCTCCCTGGCTAGCTCAGGAGCTCTTAATAACAGTGTGATAAACTAAATGGACTTTGGACTGAGTTGCAGTGTCAAGTTTGCAGTGTGCTATGAATATGATTTGTGGTGATGTGATGGTATATCAGTAAGAGGGTTGAAGCTATTCTTATTGTCTTAAGTGTGCCGTGTGACTATACAATTGGGTGCCTGAGTCAGTTGTAAGGGGAGTAAGCTAAGCCACTGCTGTGAACTCTCTAAGACGTGTCTCTGCCTTGCTTGCACAGTGGAGGCCTGTCACCTACCAGAAGAGAAGCCCTGGGAGGTACCACGTACACCACCAGGGGACACCACACTATCACCTGCAGCAGAACCTGGACCTACCTACATTCGGATCATTCTGCTGTGGGACACGGGAAGGAGGAAGGACTGTGGACTGGGAGCTTAGGTGGACATTGGGACCGGTTTTATACGGAGTGGACATTCCTATTGACTTTTAACTACTTTTCTATTGATTAAAATAAACTGTATTCTGATAACTAAAGTCCTTGTCTCCAGTGTTATTGTCAGCTACAGTGTGCTCCCCAGGTTCAAGTTGTACATCCAGTAAATTGGGCTCAAATACCCAGTTGGGTTACAAGTGGCGTAGGCGGCAAGGATTTGTTCTTGGGTGGAGCTGCTATATCTGACAATATGGTGGATGAGCAAGCACAAGAAGATAGGCCCCAAACAATGCCTATGTTTATGGGGGGGCCTTGGGCCCAAAAGTTTGGTGGACAAGGGGCAGATGTGAACTTTGAGGACTGGGTTTCACAAATCGAGTACCTGGTTAGTGTACAGAGGTTGAGTGAGCCGCAACAGATTCAGTTTATTCTGGGCTCCTTAGAGGGGGAGGCCAAGCGGGAGGTATTGGCTGTTGGGGGGGCTAGCCGTAATACACCTAAAAAGATTTTTGAACTGTTGTCATCCCTGTATGGGGATAATACCCCTGTAGCTGCCCTAAGGGCTAAATTCTTCAATTGTAGACAGGGCTCTAATCAGACAGTTCGCTCTTTTTGTTTGAATATCCGTGAGCTTTTCTTTAGGTTACGCAGCCGTGCGGACTCGGCCCTGGGAGACACAGACACCTTGTTACGGGACCAGTTCATCATGGGTCTCAGAGATGGCCCTCTCCGGCAGCAACTCAAGCTACAATTGCGGCGCGACCCCCAACTGACGTTTGAAGCGGTAAGGAAGGAGGCTTTGGCATTGGAGGTAGATCGTATGGACCAAGATGATCGCCCTGCCTGTATGGCAGCAACCAACACTGGGACAGCAGCTGCGGGTCCAGCTATGGACTGGAAACAACAGCTGCGGGCAGAGATTTTGAAAGAAGTGAAGGAGCAGATGGTGGAATTCTCCAAAACCATCCGAGAGGAGCTGCGTAGCAGACCGAGCCCTGTCCCACGCATCCCCCGTGAACGGTCTCACTCAGAAGGACCACCGAACGACCATAGACCTCCACTTCGTACTGCTAACCCTCGTTTCCAGTGGGACGCACAGGGTAGACCGATCTGCACAAAGTGTGGTGAGTCTGGCCATATTGGACGCTATTGTCAATCTAGGCGGGCTTCCCAGGGGGATTTTTAGTTCCACCGGCCACTGTGGGTCAAGTGTCCGGAAACCCCCAGAGAGACCCTTTGTTTCCCTCCAAAGACAGTCTGATTGGACAATGCCCACAAGCAGACATACGGGTAAATAATCAAAACGTCCGATGTCTGATTGACACGGGCTCTCAGGTGACAATGTTTACGGAAGGCTTGTGTAAAGAACTGTTTTGTGAGTCTTGTCCTACAGGTTCCGAGATGCCCTGGCTGACGCTGCGGGGAGCTAATGGATTGAATATTCCCTATACTGGATACATAACTGTGGACTTTCAGGTACAGGGTGTGCAGGTGCCGGCCAAAGGGGTGGTAATTGTAAAAGATCATTGCTTGGGGTCTCACAGGGCACTGCTGGGCATGAATGTCATTGCTTGCTGTTGGGAGGAGCTCTTTCAACAGCATCAGAGAAGGCGAACTCCAGCAGCCACTGAGGCTTCAGTCAGAGGTGGGTGGGAACATGTGTTTGCTGATTGCCAGCGTATTGCAGCAGCTACTGCTCAACATAGGACTGATACAGCCCGGGTAGCCTGTCGCTACGCACTTACAATCCCTGCTCATAGTGAGGCGCTAGTATGGGCTAAGCTACCCGCCCACCAGAACTATCCAGGTAACTGTGTATTGATAGAGCCCCACAGCGACAGCCAAGGAGTGGGGGTGGCGAGAGTCCTGGCTAAAGTACAGCGGGGCCGGGTTCCTGTCCGAGTGCGAAACCTACAGCCACACCCAGTCCTTCTGCATCGCCATCACAAGCTTGCCCAGGTCACCGCAATTGATGTCTCAGCGGTGAGAGATGGTCCAGACGTCCACTTCACTGAGGTGAGCCCGGGGCTAGTGGAAGTGGGGGTGGTCCAGTTGGGTCCTAAGTCTGAAGACCGGGAGCAAGGGGTGCCTAAACATCTGGTATGTGAGTCTCTGCAGGGTAGTGGCCTGGATACTGAACAACAGTGCCAGCTGCAGCAGTTCCTGACTCGATGGAGTCACGTCTTCTCGGCCCATGATGAGGACTATGGGTGCACCGACGTGGTGACCCACGCCATTCCCACGGGGGATGCTGCCCCTATTCGGGAGAGATACAGGCCAGTGCCGCCAACACTCTACAAGGAGGTGCGGACTCTCCTTCAAGGTATGCTAAAGAGTGGGGTCATCCGTGAGAGTAGCAGCCCTTGGGCCGCACCCATAGTCTTAGTTCAAAAGAAGGATGGCTCTTTACGATTCTGCGTCGACTATAGGAAACTGAATAACGTGACCCGGAAGGATGCCTTCCCCCTGCCTCGTATCGAGGACTCACTGACCAGCTTAACACAGGCAACATGGTACTCTACCCTGGACCTGGCCAGTGGCTACTGGCAGGTCAGAGTTGATGCCCAAGATCGCGAGAAGACGGCATTCACCACTCCATTCGGCTTATTTGAGTGGGACAGAATGCCATTCGGACTTTGCAACGGGCCAGCTACATTTCAGCGATTAATGCAGAGATGTTTGGGCGGGCAGTTGTCAGAATCAGCGTTAGTTTATTTGGATGATATTATTCTTTATTCTGTTGACTTTGCAGCCCATCTACATCATTTGGAGGAGGTGTTCCAGGCCCTAGAGCGCTACGGGCTCAAGTTACGGCCGGGAAAATGTCACCTGTTTCAGACCGAAGTCAAGTTCCTGGGACATCGAGTAAGCAGTGAGGGTGTGTCACCCGACCCAGAGAAAGTGTCCGCTGTAAAGGAGTGGATCCCACCAAAAACAGTGAGGCAAGTCAGATCCTTCTTGGGGTTTGTCGGGTATTATAGGCGCTTCATCAAAAATTTCTCTAAAATAGCTAAACCTTTAAATGAACTTTTGCAAGGTACATCGCGCCCTCGTGGACGGGGGTCCCCTTCAGTTCAGTGGAGTTCTGAGTGTGAAGCCGCCTTTCAGCAACTAAAGCAGGAACTAGTACAAGCCCCTATATTGGCCTATGCAGACTTTACTCAGCCTTTTGTAGTCTATACGGATGCCAGTAATAGTGGCCTGGGGGCAGTATTGGCACAGTGCCAAAGCGGGGTGGAACGGGTAATTGCCTATGCCAGTAGGAGCCTGCACCCGGCAGAAAGGAATGACTCTAACTATAGTTCGTTTAAGTTGGAACTCTTGGCTATGAAGTGGGCAGTTAGTGACAAATTTAAAGATTATCTCTGGGGTGCAAAAGTGACTGTAATTACAGATAATAGTCCTCTGGTACACTTGCAGACAGCCAAACTGGGGTCAGTAGAACAGAGGTGGGTGGCACAGCTCGCCAGTTTTGACTATCACATCCAACATAGACCAGGCAAGGACCATACTAACGCAGATGTACTTTCTAGACTCCAGTCCTCAGGGGATCCCACCCTCACAAGGAGAGGACGAGCTCCTGGTGGGGATTGTTGACGCCCCTGGCACAGGGAGTGATCCCTGTCCTGCTAGTTGGGGATGGGACCCGGGCCATTGGCAGGAAGTGCAAGGTAATGACCCGGATTTGATTACTCTCAGGGCACAGTTGAACTCAGGCGCTCTCCCCCCAGCAGCTGATAGGAAGGCCCTACCTCAGCAAGGTCGACAACTGTTCAGCCAATGGAAACGCCTTAGTTTAAAAGAGGGTGTTATCTGCAGGACAGTGCAAGACCCCCTCACTCAAGAGCCAATCTCCCAGATTGTTGTCCCCCACAATCAGATTGGCCCCTTGCTAGAGGCATACCATAACCAGGCAGGTCACCAGGGCCAGGAACGGACTTTATCCCTATTAAGGAAAAGGTTTTATTGGCCACAGATGGAGCTGACAGTGGAGAAATCTATTCAGAGTTGCCCTCGTTGTATCTTACGCAAGGCCAAGCCAGACCAGAAAGCCCCGCTAGTACCTATTGTGCCCCAGGCGCCCCTACACATAGTTGCTATGGACTTTCTTACACTGAGCAGACCAACTGATCGCTATCAGAACATTTTAGTCATCACTGACCTGTTCACCAAATTTGCATGGGCAGTGCCAACGGTCGATCAGACAGCCCTGACCACAGCCAAAGCCCTATGGGCAGCTGTGTTACAGCCATTTGGCTGTCCTGAAGTGATGCATTCGGACCAGGGTCCAAACTTTGAGTCTGCTCTTATTCGTGAACTATGTCTGATGTATGGGTGTCGCAAGACTCGTACCACCCCCTATCATCCCCAAGGGAATGGGGGGTGTGAAAGGTTCAATCAAACACTTCTGAACTTATTGGGGACTTTAGAGATTGACCAACAAGTTAGGTGGGTTGATTATCTACAGACACTGATTCATGCTTACAACAACAGTGTTCATAGTAGCACAGGCTATGCCCCCTCCTACTTAATGTTTGGGCGTCATGTGCGCCTCCCCATGGACTTATTGTTGGGGACGGACCGGGGTAGAGGGACAGATAACCTTCCTGAGTGGGTGGGGCAACATCAGGAGCGACTTCAGTATGCTTACAACAAAGTCTCAGAACATTTAGGTGCTGCAGCAAGTCGAAACAAACACTTCTACGACAAGACCGCCCAAGAGGCCCCGCTACTACCCGGGGAAAGGGTGTTGGTTCGGGACAGCCGCAGACAAGGCAAAGGAAAACTGAGCGACCGATGGGAACCCCAGCCATACGTGGTTCTTCGTCGCCACCAGGGGAACACTCCAGTCTACACGGTGAGACCAGAAGGGGGACCAGGGCCTGAGCGAGTGCTGCATCGGAACCTGCTGCGTCCATGCCCCCACTTTCCGGTAACACAAGAGAAACCGGGCCGAGCCACGGAACAACCACCCAGGCCACGGGCAGGTTGGGCCTGGATCCCTGTACCACCACAACAGCCAATGGGAGAAGAACACCTAGACCCTCCAAGACGCTCCCAGAGGGCCACGCAGGGGAGACCCCCTGAGAGGTATGGGAATTGGGGCCCATAAAAGCAAAGTTCTCGGGACGAGAACTAGTTTAAAGGGGGGCGTGTGTCACAGGGTGACGAGTGGTGAAGGGAACACAAAGTGGTGGGTGAGGTTTATTGTGGGGAAGGTTTTCAGGGGAACGCCAAGATGGCGGCCCCCTGTGGACAAGAGAACAACATTAATTGAACACAGGTGTGTGGGGTTGGGATTGGCAGTGGTGCACTGATTAAGGGTTTGGGTTGAGACAAAAGGGGGGCGCGTGGCAGACGAAGGAGAGAAACCAGCGGAGCTGAATGCAGCGACGGGCGTAGCCTGGAGGAATCGGCGTGACGAGCCCAAGCCCTGAGGGTGATTCCGGTGCCGAGCTGTCGTGCTGTGTGAACAACGGAGGGGTGGGATCGTTCACCCCTCGCAAAGATAAGTGCCTACTTCCCTGCTTAGCCTATGGCGTTGTTGAGTTACACTGGGCTAGAACGAGTCCACGGTTAGCGCTGGTTGATTGTCGACGCCTGCCCTCTTGCTGTGTTTGCTTCATTAGCCTGCTAGCGGGTCCCGACGAGCTGGTGGAGGCCCACTACATGAACGCTGGCTTCGAGTCCTGGATGCCTATCGGTGTGCTGGTGTCGTCGACTGCGCTGTTGATTTGTTGAGGGGTGGAGACGTTCACCCCTCCATAAGATAAGTGTCTTCATCTGTCTACATTCCAACCATTAAGCTGTCTCCACGTCCTAAACGAACTCTCTTAATTGAGCCTTCTCTCCCGGAGCTACGTTGTTTTGTGTCTCACGTTGTGCCTCCCGGTTCTTCTCACTCGCCACTCTACTGGATTAGACGGGGCGTTGTTGTGGCTAATGTTAACCTCCCTGGCTAGCTCAGGAGCTCTTAATAACAGTGTGATAAACTAAATGGACTTTGGACTGAGTTGCAGTGTCAAGTTTGCAGTGTGCTATGAATATGATTTGTGGTGATGTGATGGTATATCAGTAAGAGGGTTGAAGCTATTCTTATTGTCTTAAGTGTGCCGTGTGACTATACAATTGGGTGCCTGAGTCAGTTGTAAGGGGAGTAAGCTAAGCCACTGCTGTGAACTCTCTAAGACGTGTCTCTGCCTTGCTTGCACAGTGGAGGCCTGTCACCTACCAGAAGAGAAGCCCTGGGAGGTACCACGTACACCACCAGGGGACACCACACTATCACCTGCAGCAGAACCTGGACCTACCTACATTCGGATCATTCTGCTGTGGGACACGGGAAGGAGGAAGGACTGTGGACTGGGAGCTTAGGTGGACATTGGGACCGGTTTTATACGGAGTGGACATTCCTATTGACTTTTAACTACTTTTCTATTGATTAAAATAAACTGTATTCTGATAACTAAAGTCCTTGTCTCCAGTGTTATTGTCAGCTACAGTGTGCTCCCCAGGTTCAAGTTGTACATCCAGTAAATTGGGCTCAAATACCCAGTTGGGTTACAAATACAGTAGCAGATAAACATTAAAAGAAATAGTCTGGTAAAAATGGACAGGAAAGTGTGATGACTGTCTCACTGGTCGTAGTGTAGATGCCATAATTCACTTCTCACTTTGTCAGGAAGACAAAAAATCATGTACTAATTTAGCAACATGTGTCCTGGAGAGAAGTGGTAATTTGCCTGATCTCCTATCCAACTGCTGATTTTCACTGTATTAACAGCAATTTTTTTTACTCATTCCTGCCACAAATCAACCTGATATCCTTTAGACATCCCAGATTCCCCAGGTAGAGCAGAGGCAAGATGGTGCTCCCAAATGTTGATGTCATTATACCAGGAAAAGACAGTTTACACAACTGCTCCTGAGCACTCAGCTTCATCAGATTATTCAGGAATCCATGCACAATCACCATAGGAAAGTAGGACACAAAGGTCATGACCAGGCTATTAAAAATGGACTGTCGAGCTCTCTGTTTTTGTGGGTGGATGTCACTCCTTCCTGATGGATCTGGCTTTCTCAGAGCACAGATGATTGACAGATTAGAGAAGACAATGATTGGGGCTGAAAGACCTAGTGAGATTAAGATGACTACAGAGGTATCTAGAAAAATAAACATAAAACCAAAAACCAGTGTATAACCCCAGACCAGTGCACAGGTGACCATCCTGTACCTCCCGTTCTTAATCTTCATGTATGTGATGGGGAGAACCACGGCCATGTAGCAGTCAACACAGATACAGGACATAAACAAAGGCCGTCCACAAGAGTTGAAAGAATAAAAGAATACATCTGTAGATAGAAACATATAGTCATGCCAGACAAAATAATTGAGTACACCAGGAATGACAAAAAGATTGTAAACTAAGTCCATGATGGTGAGGTTGAGCATGTAGACGTTGTTGGATGAGCCACTGCGCTGCTTTTGAATCAGCACCCACAGAAGCCACACACTGGCAGGAACACCCACACATGCAGTGGGCACACTGAAGATGCCCCATACCAACGGACCCACCATCATATCAGTGCAGAAGAGGTCAAAGTTGTCGAACGTGATGTTGGTTGAATTATTGCATATATCGCCGTGAGGAGAACTGGCACCCATTTCTATAATCAACCAAGTACAATTGAATTAAAATGCTAGAATAAGTCTAACTGAAATGCAATAACTAATATAAATTTAAACACATTTAAAGACATTTAAATTGTGAGTCTGACTTACTTGTGACCTGTGAAACCTTCTTGGTGCTGGAGCGTGATTCAGTGGCCTTCTGATAGACTGTTGGTGCCAGGCTGGCAGTTTGTAGCTGATGCCTTCATTTGGATAGGCAGGTGTGTTTTCACAGCCAAATCAAATGTGACATGCTCTTTTATCACCGAGAGGAATGCCCTCTAACAGTGTCATTGTGTTCTTTCTTTTAGTTTCTGACCCTTGACCTCCAGGGTCATGGCTGAGTGAAGATGTGTTTTAGAACGCTCATCAGAATTATTTTATATTTTCTACAAAACAGCTACAACTATTAACAAAATAAGTATTGTAGCTTACTTAAGTGTTAAGGTCCAGACAAGATGACTACATTTACTCGATTCTGGCTCATGAGTCATATTTAGTCATTTCAACAGATTTAAAAAGCACATCTTTCTGTCACCATAAAGCAAATTCCCAAATGAAAACCTTTTTATGAACAGACTGTTTACAAGTATGTACAGAAGTACAGACATTTCAGAGCACTACGAGATAATAATAAAACAATAATTTCAGTGGCAATGGCAATACCAATTATTACTGATCAAGGAGACTGATAACTGATATTGTCAACTAATATACGTCTGCTGTAAAAATGAAAATGTGTGTCAAAAAAAAAAAGAGTTAGAAATACTCTGACACAGAACCTAAAGGGAGCTGGATTTCTCCTCTGAGTAACACCAAAGACAATGGGAACATGTACACTGATGCACACAGGTCGGGACACTAGACAGTAGGCTAGTTTCTTATTGGCAGGTAACTCGGATAAGGGGTGCTGCACCCCAAAAGAGGGCAAACCAAAATGCTCCACACTAACATGACAGAAAGAGATAGTATAGCACAGTACAGGACACAAATGACCGCTAAAGGAAGTTCCCTAAACTGACAGCCCACACACAAGGAAGCAAAAATAAAAGAAATACGAGGACACAAACAAGTGCTACAACAAATCAAAATGGTTTACATAGAATGGACACCTAAACAAATAGCTAACAAAAGACAGGCCAGACTGACGCACACACACTAACACACACACACACACACACACACACACACACACACACACACACACACACACACACACACACACACACACACACACACACACACACACACACACACACACACACACACACACACACACACACACACACACACACAGTCATTCAGTCAGGAGCACCACAAGCAGAGAGCAGCTAAGCAGGGAAAAACTGGAGCAGACAAACTAGCCTCATTGGTAGCCAGTGGGATGTGTTGCCAGGAGCATAGAGAGAACACACAAACACACACACACACACACACACACACACACACACACACACACACACACACACACACACACACACACACACACACACACACACACACACACACACACACACACACACACACACACACACACACACACAAACATACATACCAGAAAAAGAACAGCCTTGTTTGCTCAGGCCTACAGTGTTGAACACCATTATTACAATGAACCTCTCAGTCACTTTGATAAAACAAAACTAGAAAGAAAAGATATTATATCCTTAGAGATTGTGGATGTGATACCCTAAATGTCCACCATTAAAGTGTGTCGCACTCCCAAATTCATGTTACTGTATTTCATGCAGTTTTATTTCCCCATGCCCCTGGTGTGCAGTAGTAAGGGGCAGGAGGCGTAGTAGGTGTTTGTTCCCACAGTAGGAGACCCTTAACTTGCAATGTTACTCCTTCTCTCCGTCTTTTGCGACATTCACGCAGCAGGCATATGTTGTATTTTATAACATTGTCTTCTGTAGTCATCATGATAGGCGCTTGTGTTTTATGCGCAATATTATAATTAAATCAAAGTATATCATATCTACAGTCTATATTGCTCTGCGTTCACCGGTGCATCCAGAACTCTCGCTTAAATTACTCGCGGACCACGCATCGCACAGACATGACACGCATATCAAATGAAAGAGGAGAAGCAGAGCTTTGCATTGATACCAAATACATCGATCATTTCGTATGATAAAATCAGACGAAGTTACAAACAAATAATAATGTCATATATCTTTGGCTACCTTTACTCTCGTTTGATTTCCTCGTGAAATCGCGATCAAAAAGATTTGGCACGCATGTCAGATGAAAGAGGAGAGCTAGAGCTATCCACAGATACCAAATACAACCTTCTAGGCCATAAAACAGACGAAGTGACAGCAAAATAATAACTTCATTTAGCTCCACTTACCTCGTGTTTTTGTGTGGAATAGCCTATGTTCATAATCCAATGTTATCATGTGTTTCTCTATGACAAGTCACGTTCATAACACGGTTTTGAGATCCTAGCACACTCCTGTATGGTATCCAATTCATATTGCATCCAAATTTGTTTGACAAATAAACACTTTTTGCCTTTACTTTGTTCATTGCAATGCAGTAAAACAAATATTATAGAGAATCATCATCTGTGCACGTCATGTGTGCTACCGCAAACAAGTCATGTAAGATCAGCTAGTGTCACAATACGGAGTGCATAAAGTGCCAAAAAGTCATTTTTTCATCACTAAATAAAAATTGCCATTTATTTCTGGAAGGCACACACCACATATTTCTGTAAATTGCTCAGCCCCAAAGTATACCTCCACCATGGTTCTTATATTGCCGTGTTCAGGACAGTCAGGCCTACATAACCGTGTAAGTTTGGTCGAGATGTGAGCTTACTGTGGTGAGATACACATCAAAATGTAAGAATTTGTATAGTACGCTTTTCAACTTTTTATTATTTAAAAATCGAAATCAAATCAATACAAGTATTTATACATGATATTGTGGCAGATCTGGATAGCCTAGACTGTGCTGAAAAAAACAATATGTAGCATGTGTGAATGGCACTTACAATGACCAGGATAAATGCTTCTAACTAGAGGTAGTGAAAATGCCCTTAAAACAGCTTAGGGCTCATAGGGTTAAGACAGCAGCTAGTGAGATCATATCATGCACAGCTATTTCCAATCGTGTTGTGCATTGCATTTTATGCATAGGATTATAGCTGGACTATTCTTCTTGGTTCCCATTATGTGCTATGGGGAACATAGGGCCCTCTAACTGGGAAACATAGGGCCCTTTTTCATGTTCCCATTAAATCAGTAAATCAGTTAAGGACATAGGGCCTTGGAAGCATAGGGCTGAACCCCCTCTCAACTTAGTTTATGTTGGGTAAGGAACTGAACGTTAGTGTTAATTTAAAACAGGTCCGACTTCTTTCTCTGCCGTTTCCCTTCGTTGCCTAAGTCACAATAGGTGAGACGAGGTGGGGCTCAGGTGATACAGTGCTGCATTGACAGTCGTGCAGTGAGTCAACAGCCAAAAGACACACGCCTCATACCTGTTTGACAACTGTTAACACAGGTATGTCCTTGGATGAATTGTGTGTGTGTGTGTGTGTGTGTGTGTGTGTGTGTGTGTGTGTGTGTGTGTGTGTGTGTGTGTGTGTGTGGTATGTCCAGTATGTGTATGTGTGTGTATTAATTGTGTGTTTATATGTCTGTGTGTGTGTGGTATGTCCAGTATGTGTGTGTGTGTGTGTGTGTGTGTGTGTGTGTGATTCCTCCCACCTGGTTCTCACAGGAGGGTGGAGTGGCACTTTTTTAGGCGGTGTCTCCCCATTTTTTGTAGTTTTAGAGAACTTGTGAGCCAGATCTTCCTAACTCAGACCAGTACAGCTGTGTTCAACATCATCTACAGGTAAGCCTTGGTCTAAGGACAGCTCTCTAGGTTTACAGAATCCAAATGTATGATACAGACTTCTTAAAAGATTTACATTTCTCAGCCGATAAGGCTACAGGCCATTTTTTATTATTATTTGAAGTGCTATTTCAGAAAGGCCATCCAACAGAACTTGTAAAATATGTATCTCAAGTTATGGTCGTTGTTACTGTTGGGTTAACCCTCAATATTTGTTTTCAGTTTATCTTTATCTGGTAGAGGTGTAAAAGTGGTTGGTTTAGCAAATGGTTGGAACAAATATGTGGCAGGACATTCACTCTCTGAACCTGGACTTCTACACCTCTGATCTGTGGAGATAACGTTTAATGTTGGAGGCAAATAGATTTGGAGAACAAAGAAGCAAGAAAAACAGAAACCCTTATTATGAAACAAAGGGAACAAAGATTGCTCTGCATTGGGCATCATGCATTATAAGTGACTAACACTTCATTCTAATTGCACATATATGTGCATTCTGATGCACTCCATAATGAATAACAGTATTTTTTATTTAATGCACGACTGTGAGACAGATATAACTTTGAGGCCTACACAAGCATCTAGCTAACTGTTTGCTAACATTTAGCATGCCTGTGTGTGCCAACACAATTCTGAATGCATGTACAGCCTGCCAACAGATTCTGTGAATTATTGTATTTGGCCTTGGGCGTAGACTGTTGCATAAAAGACACAAGATCTCATATGTGTGGTTATAAAATCTTTGCTTTTTTCCCCCCTTTCTCTGGCAGTGTCCTTCTCTCTACATATATGCTTAAGGGTGGATACATACCCTCTTTGTCTCTCTGTTTTTAGACTGGTTTTGCAAAATAACCCTTATCATCCTTTGCGAATAATGTATGTACAGTATGCAAAAATGACTCAAGCATCATCCCTCTGTGTGTTTATGAATAGAACCTCCCAGAAAAAAAAAAGCATCATGCCAGAGACAGCTGAAGCCGTGGCTGCAACCGTCACAACTCGCAGGAATGTCACCATCGAGATCACCAACCTCACCAACAACTACTGCCTGCTCAACCCCAAGTAAGATACTAGGGTGACCAGACGCCCCTGCTCTCTTAAAACGAATGTCAACACATCTTGTGTAACAAATAGCAAAATGTATCTTACTTACTGTTAGAATTTGCATGGGCACATACAGTATGCTTAATTGGTTATATTTGTGTTTGCATATGTATACTGCTGTAAGTTGCTTTGTATAAATGTGTCTGCCAAATTAATAAATGTAAATGTATGTGTGTGTGTGTGTGTGTGTGTGTGTACCGTCCTTAAGAGTGTTCCTTGAGAGCGGCGAGACTTACAACCCGCCTCAGCCCACCGTGCGCCCCCTGAAGACCGAGGTGTGCACCTTCAGCAAGACCAGCGCCAACGCCACGGGCAGCGTGGGGGTCATGACCTACGACCTCTTCGAGCGCACCCGCAAGGGCGCCACCGAGACCCTCGCCATCATGTTCTCCGTGCCCTGGGACTACAACGTCTACAAGAACTGGTACGCCATCGGCATCTACCCCGCTGGCAAGGAGTGCGACGAAGCCCTGTACAAGGAGATGTACTACGACAAGGAGCCCAAGGGCTTCGTCCGCATGGAGGCTGACGGCTCAGGGCTGACCTTCGAGGGCTCGAGCCTGGACGTCAAGGCCACCATGTGCCCGATGGGACGGGCCATCATGAAGGTGGAGCTGTGGGACAAGCTGTTTTCACCCGGCATGCAGCAATCGCACCACTAGAGGGCGGTAGAGCGAAGATGAACAAGGAGAGGGAGAGAGGTGCTGAGAAAAGAGTTGCTAGTCCCTAGGAACTCCTCCCTACCAACCATTCCCAAGTTTTGCTTAATGAAACTTAGTATGGACATGCCACTGCCCCAACCATAGGAATTGTATTACACTGAAGCACACATAACAACACAAACACACACTGGTGAAATGCATGATTTATATTGTAAACAACTGTAAAGGACCCATAGAGTCTATGCTGCAAAAGTAAAGGTTTGATCTCCTAGATTGTGTCATTTCAATTTGTATTATCTAATGAACACTGCTGATGGATGTCCTACAGTACGTAAATAAATCAAATTAAAACATTTGCAACTTTTACAAATGATCAAATTGCATTTTAAACTGTTAATGCGATGCAGAGTGTATTCTTCAGACAGGCTGACACAAAGTCTGTTAAATTTCACACCTCTCCTTCTCTGTTAAATTGCTCCGGAACTATTCTTTACTGCCAGATGACACTTTTATGGCGTGACAGAGCATAAGTGGGTATGCTCAAGTATCCAAATAAAAAAATGAAATGACGAAATTAGCATGAGCAGTAAGAGGACATCAGAGCTGGGGGAGTGTACCCACAGTATGTTCCCCGGGTCCTATGTCCCCCACTTTGGTATGGAACCGGGGAACATAGGACCCCTTTTTTTATCTTAAAAAGGCTCCTATGTTCCCCGCTTTTCCCAAAAATTGTCCTATGTTCCCCGGTATGCATTGCAACCGGGGAACATATAGAACCCTTACCCTTTTGGAGAAAACCGGGGAACATAGGGATGACCCCAAAGCTGGAGCTACTTTATTTTGCAGGCACAGACTGAGAAGGGAGCTCATCTGACTGGACTAATTAGCTAATATTCATCACAAACAGCATTAGAAACAGCATTTGGGGGATCATGAGTCTGCTTCATTTAACTTACGAGGACAGATATGTACTTTTGCTACTTGCAAAAATGAATGTGAAATGAACCAAACTGACCATAAGAGCAGATATGTCCATGTGAGCAATCTTATATTTATACAAGTATTCATTAAGCTGATGTGTTTATCCAAACTAGCGTATAAGGGAGGACTAGCATTCAAGCTATGTTGCCAAGGAGACAACAAACAACATGTGCAAAGGCAAAAATTACATCATTTGTTTTTTGTTCACACCTATACACTCAAAAACACACACACACACACACACACACACACACACACACACACACACACACACATACTCTCACCCACATGCACACACCCACACAGTCATATTGACTTTAGTTAAAGCCAGTGACACAAACAACTACGAACTGTTTTTGCCGTTGAACCAAAGTGTGAAAGTAAGTAGCTTGTCAGCTTATAATTTGACAAAAAAAATAATACATTTAGAGAGGAAGTGCATGAAGTACAGTGCAAAGCATTTTAGCGAATTTGGAAACATGTGCATACGATTGTTTAAACTGCCATTGATCCAAAGCTGAAAAGAAAGCACAACACATCACCATAGGTTCATCAACACACACACACACATAAACCAAAGTTTGAATAGTGAAACTAACACAATCAGCATACAGTTTTTTTTCTTCTTTTTCTTGCAAGTCCTCACACAGGGCTTTTTTTTTTAATCCCTCCACGTGTCTCAGGAAACGGAAAACGGAAGTCCTATGATGTGTTTATTTTTAGTAAATTGTGATAGCTCTTTGAAATGCAACACATTTACTTCATGGCTGTGTGCATTTTGTGATTGAAAAAGAAACCGCATGAACCGTGAAAGAAAAGAGTAAACCACATACAGTAGATGCATTTGCAGCAACACTAAACCATTTTAAATGTTTTGTAGTGGGTGTTAAGAACGACTTGATATATCATCTTTAACATATTTCACTGTATTATTTAGATAGGGCAGTGAACAAATGTCAGGAAGGCGGGTCATGATCATCATCACACACACACACACACACACACACACACACACACACACACAACCAAGAGTAGGCGTTGTATCAGTCTGACACCTAGTCATAAGTATTTTGAGTATTACTGTATACTGCAGCTCACCTCTGTGCACGGTTTGATTCATCCAGTGGAAATTTTAATCTTGTTTTACAGGGAAAAGCAGGCATGAATCAGGCAGAAAAAAACACACTTAGTAGCCTGTTCTCGTACTCACTGCATAGCCTGTTCTTTTTTTGGGAACACAGGTACATACATTTGGAAAGTTCTTGGAGAAAAGGATAAGACACTTATTAAGACAAATGTAATGGTATGAAACATGATCTCACAAACATTTTCTTGTAACAACATTTATTAAATCTAGTCTACCACTCTCAGAACTCAGTAGTAGTTCACACTGATCCTGTAGAGAGCCAATACCATTTTAATGACACCATTCCAGTTCAAATGTCCGAGACAAACTTGTGACTCACAAACACTGTCTGCTGAAAATAGCAATCTTTCTCCCATATCTCTCCCTCAGGTAGATCTCAAGATCTGCCAGGGGCATCGGCCTCACGTCGTACCCGACAAACTTTTTCCTGGTCCTGTCGACAGGAACAATCTCCTCTGTGCTGTTGGCGTCGTTTCGGCCGATGGCGGCAAACGTGGGGAACGTTCTCCTGAGGCTTTCCGGAAGGTCCCGGCTGTACGTCGGGCAGCAGTAGGCCGACCACAGGTACTCCGGTATGGCCACGCGGTGCTCGTCCTTCAGCCAGCGGTCCGTCCGGTAAGGGATGATGCCAGTGACGACGTACGCCGGACCCGCGCAGTACTTGGTCATCGTCGCGTTGACGCGCATCTCCAACGCGGCCCACATGCCGTCGTTGGACTCCATCTTTTGGGGCACGACGTTGGTCAGCGTGAAGGTGGAGCGGCGATCGCTGCGGTTCTGGTGGTGCAGGCTGGGGTTGAGATGGCCACGCGTGTAGCTGGAGTTCAGATAGTCCTGCTGCACCGCCTGGCTCTTGACCACGCTCTCGTCCACTCTCTTAGGGGGCACGGGGAAGGGGAGCATCACACCGCTGGCGTTAGACTTTGCCAACTAGGAAGGAACGATCAGATTATTAAAACAAGGCAGTGGCAGGCTATACTGCATTCTTTATATTAGACACTGAATACTTAAAGGTGCACTATGAGATCTTGCATGGTTTTTAGAACAATGTAATTTTGTCATTGTTGTCTCAAATCATAGCCATCTCCCTTTGATCAGCTTGCTGCCTGCTCCCTGAATACATTGTGAAAAAATCCGGTCTCTGGAGACAACACAGGGGCTGTAAAACGTCAAACAAACACTAGGGCAAAGGATGTGTACCAAAACATAGCAAACCTTCACACCTTCACAACCTTCAACCTTAACATTCAGCCAAACACCGACAAGGGCCAGGTTTCCCAGATTCGTTAAGAAGCTCTTAAGGGCTAAGAACTTCTTAGGAGTGCTCTTAGAACGTTCTTAGAGCACTCCTAAGAAGTTCTTAGCACTTCAGAGCTTCTTAACGAATTAGTCACCCTTCACCTGGTCTGGGCTTCACCAGTCCGCAACTGAAGTACTTCCTTTGTGCAGCGTAAAAATATCTTTTAAAGGATAGGTCTATTTTTTTTTTTTTACGTATGTGCCACTATCAAGTCGAATACATTTGGAAGCCAATTGTTGCAGCAGACACTCCACAAACAGAGCACTTCAGTTACAGGCCTGGAGTAGCCTCTCTGGCAGCGATCAAGTCCACTGCAGTACTCTGTGCAGGTGTGTGCTGAATATGGGTTCTGGATTATCGGTGAGCTCTCCAATACATCAACACAGACAGACAGGCCAGCTGCAAGGGGTTTTAGTCACCCTGCACAGCGAGTCCATCTCTCAGGCCTGGCTTGGGCTACAGCAGGTCCATAACTGAAGCACTTCATTTGTGGAGCGTAAAAATAATCTTCAAAAGCCAGGTCTAATTTTTTTGTATGTGTGCGACACTATCAAGTTTGGTGTATAGCCAGTCAGCATCCTGAACTCACACACACACACACACACACACACACACACACACACACGAGTGGTCCCTCCACGCACACGCATGCACAAACACACACACACACAGACACACACACACACACACACAGACACACACACACACACACACACACACACACACACACACACACACACACACACACACACACACACACGGTGGTGTTGCAGCAGAGACCACAAGGTGAGCTCTTCAGTTACCTGCCTGCTGTAGCCTCTGTCAGCAATCAAGTCCACTGAAGTACTTTGAAGTCAACTTTGAGCAGGTGATTGATAAGGGGCTTGTACACAAACCCAACCAACCCCAACAAACACCAACAGTTGGGTCAGTGGCCAGCACCTGTCTGTGATTATTGGTGTTTGTCAGATGGAGTTGTTTGGGTTTGGCATATCCAAAAGCATGTCTTTTTCAATTAGGTGTTATTTATCTTGGCTTCACTGAAAATGAGGACTACCCTCAAAGAACCCTCGAGAATAAATGCAAGTTGAATGAACGAATGAATGAATGAGTGGATGAATGAATGAATGAATGAATGAATGAATGAATTGACTAATTAATGGACACTGACATATGAGTGAGTGAGTGAGTGAATGAATGAATGAATTAGTTAA